>NC_143014.1:243343558-243697308 GCF_055824585.1 Amblyomma mixtum
CCGACCTTCCTCTACAATCATTAAGCGCACGCCGCGACATCGCTCTCCTAACACTATTTCACAGATATGTACACTTGAATAGAACAAGTTCATTTCACCTCGACGTACAATTTCGCACGTCGAAAAGATTATATAATCAGATCAGTTTTGCAAGGATATATGGTGATATATTCGCTTTCAATTATCAGCACTACCACGAGCCATCAAATTATGGAATGACCTACTAGACAACATTGCTTCCACGTCTTGTCTAGATTCTTTTCATACTCATCACACAATTCACTGAAACCCTCATTTAGCATGCTTCCCTTCAAATCTTTTTCATTTCTTATTTTTTTCTTTACCTTGCTGCAACTGTCGTGCCAGTTTGATGTTTTCTTACTCATGCTTGTATGTTATATTTTCGTTTTTTTTCTCTGATGTGCTTGCCTTAATCACGCTATACTACTCATTGTGACCACGTTCCGCGAGCACGTTATCCTTTATTGTTGTGCTCTATTTTGTGCCGCGTATTCTTTTTTTCCTGTTGTTATTTCCCCGTAGTTTCTTCTTCTGTACTAATTTGTTGATATTTTGTTTATCATGACTGTATGTTTCCTTTTTGTTTAGTTTGGCCATTAATGCACTGTATAGTATTTTTACGCCGTCCTTACACTATGCGCAATGGGCCTGTAAGGTATTTCAAATAAATAAGTAAGTACTCTTTAACAACGTTCTTGAAACTATACCCAGTTCAGTTCAGTTCAGTTCAGTGCATTTATTTCAGTCATGTACAATGGCTGAGGAGAAAGGAAAAAAAGCCGCGCACGCGGCTTGACAAAGCTCCCATCTCCCGTAGCGGCTTGGCACGGCGATGACAGGCAGCAGTAAAACAATAACAAGAGAATGCATGAAATAACAAATATGTACAATATCTTCATAACAGATCACCAGAATAGTCTCGGTACTGTTACACACACGCAAATGATAGTTTAATCACAGCACATGGATACTTAGTTTATTTTACAGTTGGAATGATTCATTGTTTTGTAAGAACATATTTCTGACAGCGTTATATGAAACGGAAAGAATGGATTTATTAGTGAAAGCATTTCTATTAAGGAAAGATGGCAACACATACCTGAGAGTTTGAAAACCGTAATTTGTGCGTGGACAAGGTACATACCAATATTCGTAGTGTCTTGTGTTGTGAACAACGGTATTTTCCCGTAGATTCGCAAGGTCAGCAAAAAATGTGGTGTCACTATGTACCTGAGATTTGTACTGCTGAATTACACGGTACTGATGAATAACCCTTGCATCCATAATGCGGTATTTTGCAAATAGAGCACTCGTATGTGCTAAGTATGTGGCACCCGCAATTGCTCTGACTGCATTTTTTTTGTAACGTCAAAACCTTTTGAATATTAGTTTGCGTCGTTGTACCCCAAACTAAATGACAATATTTAACATGAGAGTCAAAGAGGGCATGGTAAATAACAAGTTTTGTCCTAGTAGGTATCATGCACTTTAACCTTCTGAGTATGCCGACAACGCGAGCTAGCTTACTCTCCATTTGCTCGATGTGGTAGTCCCATAACATAAATTCATTGAAGTGAACGCCAAGTGTTTTTACAACATTAGTTATTTCTATTATATTACCACCCAATACTAAATCTGTATATACAGCCCATTTGACATTTTTAGCTCTAAAAAATATCGCCTTTGTTTTCCGTGTGTTTATTAGTAGGGAATTTTTTTCAGACCATGAGTTAAGTTTGCCCAACACGCTATTAGCCTTTTCTACTATATCATTCGCGTTGGTGCCGGACAGAAATAAAGTAGTGTCGTCAGCGTAAATTACGTATTCTGTTTCGGAGTCAATCTGTACTAAATCATTAATATATACATTAAATAATAAGGGACCAAGGATACTACCTTGAGGTACACCATGCTTTATTTTATTGTAAGTAGAGCGATGATTATCAATAGAAACGTACTGATATCGGTCAGTTAAATAGCTGGTGATAAGAGATAGTGCTTTGTTCCGGACACCGTATGCAGAAAGTTTAAGAAGAAGAGTTTCGTGATGAATCCTATCGAAGGCTTTGGAGAAGTCTATGTATATTCCAAGGGTTATTTGTTTACATTCAATATTATTTAAGATTATTTCTTTTTGCTTCAGGAGAGCCATTTCAGTAGAGGACTTAGGTCTAAATCCAAACTGTCTTGGAGTTATCACGTTGTATTTTTCAAGAAAATTGGAAAGTCGTAAATGTATTGTTTTTCCAAGCCCTTAGAAAAAATAGGCAATATAGACACTGGTCTATAATTACCAAGATCGTTTTTCGAACCACCTTTATAAAGAACAACTACTTTTGCTATTTTCATGTCCGAAGGGAAAATGCCGGTACTCAAAGACAAGTTATAAATATAAGTTAAAATTGGGCAGATAATGTCCAAGACGTACATAACAGGCTTCATTTTCAGTCCAAAAGCATCTTCACTGTTTGTATTGTTCATGCCTTTATATATATTAAGCACCTCATTTTCGTCACATGTTATAAAAATACTGTTACTTGTACGATTCGTAATGTAATCCAATGCCATATTGTTGTGTTCACTATCAACAAGTCCACTGAAATAGCTATTAAACTTATTTGCGAGTGCGAGTCCACTATAACTAATGCCTTCCATTGTAATACTGTCAATTGTATTTGTAGAGTTAGGGTTCAAGACTCGATTCAACCTATTCCAAACTTTCTTTTGATCGGTAAAACCAGCGAACATGTTAAGGTGATATGCATTCCTCGCTTTTCTTAAAGTTAAGTTCAGTTTGTTTCGGTACCTCTTGAACGTTGCCCACGATTCTGGACTGCGACTTTGTAAGAATTTCTGATAGAGGGAATTTTTCCTGGCAATCATTCGAAGAATATGCGATGTAATCCAGGGTTTACGAGCTCGTTTTGGTTTCTTTACATCTTTGTACGGAAAACTGTTACGATATATACAAGCGAATATCTTCAGAAAACAACTAAACGCTATGTCAGCAGTCAATGCAGCAAAAACTGGTTCCCAGTTGACGTTCATTATTTTGCGTCGAAATGTTTCTAACGTGGTTGGGGTGATCTGCTGTATTTTTATATTTGTTTGTTTACAGTTTTTTTTTAATACAGGCACACTATTACATACGATGTAAACAGGCAGGTGGTCACTAATAGCATAATTAATAACCCCGGTTGAGAGCACATTTGTTGCGTTATTTGTAATCAGCAAATCAAGAAGTGTTGCCGTAGTGGGTGTTATGCGTGTAGGTAATGCCACAACGTTTACAAGACAATATGATTCCATTAGTAATGATAGTCGTGACTTTCTGGGTGTATTTTCATGCATATCGACATTGAAATCACCACCTATATATACAGTGTAATTATATTCAGTGGCAAATTGAAAAACATGCTCCATATAGTCAAAAAAGTTCTCAACACAACCATTCGGGGGGCGATACACAACAGTGAAGAGGTTCTTATTGCTACAAACTGAGAGCACCTCATAATCAGGTGTAACCGAAGTAATCTCATCAACCCTTTCACACTGAACACTATCAAGCACAAACAAAGAAACGCCTCCACCTCTTCTGCTTGTTCTGTTTAGGAAGTAAGACTGATAGTTGAGCAGCTCAGGACAATCAACTTTGTCTTTGACCCATGTCTCAGTAAGCATTACCACAGAGAACATGAATTTAAACTGTTCAAGGAATGCACGTAAAATGTCATGTTTATCGCGAGCAGACTGAATATTCAAACATAGCACTGAAAAATGGTTAGACTGACCCTGAACCTCATTATTAATATCATTCGGAGAGAGGTAAGTATCACCCATCTAGAAGGAACTAATTACAATCAAGAGCAGTGACTCACTGCAACAGCTTCCTCAAATCATCATCGCATCGAATCACGTGTGCCAGTTCCCCGTTCGCCTTTCGTACAAGCACTTTGTTGTTCCGGTGCCAGGCATACTTGTAGGCATTCGCATCAGTCCATTTCTTTGCAGAATCGAGAAGCGTTCTGTTCAACCGAGTCAGGTTTTCTACGATTGAGACCTCAGAGTCAGACGTTCTGAGTGATTTGCCTTTCAAAAACCATTGATCTCTGAGCTTCTGGGAAGTGAAACGAACTAGCACACCTGGAACTTTGCCTTGTTTCGCGGGAAGCCTGTGTACAGCCTCCCTGATTTTTAATAATATAGCGCGAGCGTCGACCGAACTGCTGGTCAGCGCCTTATAACGGCGATAAGCGTGCAACAAGGCGAGAGTTCGCGCACGCGCACGAAGGCAGAGCGTCGTCTGCTAGGCTGTTCCAAGCACGAGGACACACGCCCTGCCGCAATATCAGTTCGCAAGATCCCGCCAAGCCGTAAAGCGCATGCGCATTATTAATATGTGAGACTGCATGAGACATGATTTCTTTCTCTCTTTTTTTTTTTGTTTGCCTATTACGGGAGGCCAGCCTGGCGATGCAAAGTGATAAGAAAAAATAAAAGTAAAGAAATATAGCAGCACATTGAAACCATTGCCTGGATCGCGATAAGCGGGGTTCCAACCAGCTCTTTAATGAGCCTTGCAGTGTCTCGACGGTATAAAAAGGCACCGCAGCTCTCAAACGCCCACTTCGGCGGAGAATGCCTCCACGCGTGCCACTGGAACAACGCCACCGCGTCATCGCAATGTCGCTTTGCGGGAAGTCTCAGAATGAAATTGCTAAGAGCGTTGGAGTCACTCAGGCTACCGTAAGCAGAATAGTTCAGGCTTATCGCGACGAAGGGCGCATTTGTGACGCTCCTCGACATTTGAAGCGCAAGACAACGGAAGAAGAGGACCATGCCATTGTTGCTGCGGCTTGTGTAGCGCCCTTCATGACTGCTGGCCAATTGAAGCAGGTTGCTGGAGTGGACGTGAGTGACAACTTGGTGCGTACCCGACTTCGAGAAGCAGGTCTTCGCAATCGAGTTGCGGTGCAGAAGCCGAAGCTTTCGGCGACTAACAAGGAGAAAAGGCTACAGTTTGCACGCGACCATATTGAATGGACCGTGGAGGACTGGGAAAATGTTGTCTTCACAGACGAGTCCACGGTTTGCACAAAATGGAGCCAGCAACAGAAAGTTTACCGGCCAGACCTCATGAGGTTGGTGATTTATCATTGTTCATTTTTTCGATTTGGCTATGTTTGGCTTAAACCTGCGAAAGTATATGGCATTTGCTTCCCGGGGTGACATGTGATTATCAATGTCAGCTATCACTGTTCAAGAAATAGATGATGCAGCACAGGCGGGTAAAATGGTTCCTAAATAGAATTACTTATACTTGGTTAAATTTAAAAGATGTTTGCTGAGATTGTGGATGGATTATACTTCCATGTGAAGAGGGGGTGTATTGTCGCTGTAATATTTTCATTACGTGTCGTTTAATATTGTCTAGGAGTCATTGACACACTTTATGTTGTGTATAAAATTTTCTTCCACTGTTGCAGGTATGATCCACACTATGTTCAGAAGGTCAAGTCTAGTGGCAGGACGAGCGTAAACATTTGGGGCGTAATAACTAAGAACGGCCTTGGCCCGCTCCGTCGTATATCGGGCCGCTTCTGTGCTGAAGCATACCTGGAAATTATTGATCAGGAGCTTCTTCCCCATCTTCTGGACGGCCCTTTCACGGATGGTTGCTTCTACCTACAGCATGACCTGTCACCGGTGCATGCTGCACGCGCCGTGAAGGAACATTTGGAACAACTAGGCATCATGACGTTGTCTTGGCCTCCCCAGGGAGCGGACCTGAATATAATTGAAAATGTTTGGGGTATCCTCAAGTCCAACTTGTCAAAGATGAGTCTCCACGATGCATCGGCAGACGGCTTGTGGGAAGCCGTGAAGAGTGCATGGGATGCCCTTAAGGATGACGTGGACCTTGTACCCGCACTCTTCGACTCCCTGCCCAGGCGCATCGCGGGTGTTGCTCAGTCCGGAGGCGAGTTTCAGCGCTATTAACTTATATGTATGATGTGTGAGAGCCTTGAGACAAGGCCCTGTTTCAGTTCTAAAATGCACCAAGGAAATAAAGGTTATTTGATGAAAATACACAGAAGTGTTCTACATTCGCGGATACATGCAGCTGTGTCTTACTACCCCTTCCTCTCCTGAAAGAACGAGCTTATACACCCCACGCTTCTCAATGCATTCATCGCTCCTAACGTGGCGACTGCCATTTCCAGCTCAGGTGACGCATGCTGAAAGCGGCAACCTTCTTGCAGAAAAAAAAGGAGGCGCAACCATTCGTGGCTCCGTGGTTTTGCTTAAGTAGTTCAGGAGTGAGCGGGTAAACTTTACAGAATTGAGACAACAAAAAAAGACAGCATAAGTGGGCCTTGGTCCAGAGCCACAAAAACCGAAAAATGATAACTCGCAAGGAGGCATTCTCCGCCGAAGTGGGCGTTTGAGAGCTGCGGTGCCTTTTTATACCGTCGAGACACTGCAAGGCTCATTAAAGAGCTGGTTGGAACCCCGCTTATCGCGATCCAGGCAATGGTTTCAATGTGCTGCTATATTTCTTTACTTTTATTTTTTCTTATCACTTTGCATCGCCAGGCTGGCCTCCCGTAATAGGCAAACAAAAAAAAAGAGAGAAAGAAATCATGTCTCATGCAGTCTCACATATTAATAATGCGCATGCGCTTTACGGCTTGGCGGGATCTTGCGAACTGATATTGCGGCAGGGCGTGTGTCCTCGTGCTTGGAACAGCCTAGCAGACGACGCTCTGCCTTCGTGCGCGTGCGCCATGTTGCACGCATGTTGCAACTCTCGCCTTGTTGCACGCTTATCGCCGTTATAAGGCGCTGACCAGCAGTTCGGTCGACGCTCGCGCTATATTATTAAAAATCAGGGAGGCTGTACGGCATCCACATCGCCTTCGCACAGATCAGGAAGCTCAATTGAGTGGGCCACATCATTCACTTTTTCAAGCAAATTCTCACCATCTGACTCCGAAATGCCATGGAATACCAAATTTTGCCGTCTACTCCTCCACTCCAAATCGTTCACAGTGACCTTCAGATGATTCACTTCCTCATTGTTACTACAACTTTCAAGGACAACAACTCGCTTTCGAAGTTCCTTAATCTCTGCCTCTTGTCTAGCCATTGTTTTTAACACTTCATCATATTTCTCTGACATCATATTGATCGACTTGTCAATATTGTCAACTTTTTCTGGAAGATGTTCAAGTTTCTCAAGTCTCGCAAGGATAGCACTGAGAATGACAGGTATATTGACTTCGTCTCCCTCCTTCCCGCCCCTCTCAAGCGTGACGAATAGCATGTGCCACATTTCCAGACCTCGAAAAAAGCCTCAGCCTTTCCCTTCGCAGCAGCCTCAGACACCCCTGAACATTTTCCTAGGTGGAACAAGTTGCTACATTCAGAGCATTCCATTACACGGCCTTTGGCTGGAATTGCTTTCGAACATGCCGCACATATTTTATCGCGGCCAGCCATGTCTTATCTAACACGGGCCAACAAGTAAAAAAGGCACAGCACAAAGCAAGACACTTTCGGCAGCGGTGGCAGCAGGGCAAGACCAAGACTGAAAATGTAAAGGCGAAAGCACCAAGCTGCAACCAGTTGTACGGAGCAATTAGGCTGCGAACCGCTGTCTGCCACCACCGCAGCCGAAGTGACGAGCAGTGGGCGTGACAGGAGCGGCACAAATCATTCCGGTGATAGCAGCCTGGTGACGCTAGCAGCGGTAGTTGCTTGAGGAAACGAAATGCCGTGCATCCACAGCCGATCAGTTCAATGAAGGTTACTGCAGGTCCCACAGTCTTGGGAATTCCAGGCGAAGGAGAAATCCGTCGCGCAGTCTGCAACCTGCAACCAGTTGTACGGAGCAATTAGGCTGCGAACCGCTGTCTGCCACCACCGCACCCGAAACAGAAGAATACTCAACTAAATATAAAATATATCACCGATAATTTTAAAATCTGGTATTATATAACATAACTTTTCCCCTACCTAATTTGCTCACTCGCGCGGTATTTTTAAGAAATCGTGTCTAAGATCGCACTAAATAATATTGCAGGGTAAAAACAACTAAAAGAATGCACTTAGATCACGGGTTATTTATAAAAGATATGACTACAATGTTTCAGTTGGAACAACTAGTGAAGTTTTAGCAATTTAAGGTTTCGAAAAAATACGCCTGCGTGATCATTGTATTGAAGCTTTTCAATACAGCGTCCATGGCGTATCTTTCCATACAGGGATTTAGCAATCATTTACTGCATAATCAACGATTTTAGCCCCATTTTTTATGTCAGCTTCCATTGAAACTTCTTTTTTTATACATCAGAATTACTTTTATTTGGCGGGGCAAAATGCGAAACTAGCGCCACTTTATTACCAGGGCTAGCAGGCGGGAGCAAGAAATTTGATTTCTGAGTGCTAAATAACAAGGAAAAGAAGAAAAGACTTGGAAACAGGACGAAGCGCCCTCACCACTGTTTGTTGCTGCAAGAGAAGTAAGAGAGAACAAAACCTGAAAATTTAAACTCTCAGCCGAGAAAGTGGGGAAGAGCAGAAGAAAAACAACCAGACAATTTTCTGCTTTTTCCTATGGCATGAGCTGTCAAGAAAGTTTACTTCCGAGTCTTTAAGTGCAACGGAAGTCTTACCCACGTTTCTGCCACCTGCCTCTGCGATATGATGTGCCTGGGATATTCTGTGCGCTCATTGAGATTTATATTTGAAGATTACCTACGTATATACTTTTAAAAACACGAAAGCAACAGCGGTCGGGAGAACGATCGCAAGGACGACATTGATCTGAGAGATGGAAACGCTTGTGATTTATCAAAAGATTCCTGTGCTCGGTAAGCCTGCTGTTCGCACACAAGGTTCACTGGTGCCTTTTACAAAGAGCGGAAGGTACATGAACAGCAATGAGCCTACTCAACTGCTGTTTAAAGCTTTCTGTCGCAGAGTGCTCACACGCTTTGGTAACGACTGATTTCAAACAGCATACGAGGGGGTACCCAAAAGAAACCGGACTTATTTTTGTTTGAACTTATTTGTTCACATTTTGAGCACAGACCTTCAATCTCCTTCAAAGTATTCCCCACATTCAATGATACGCTTGTCGAATCTTTCATTCCATTTTTCAAAACATTGTTGAAATTCATCTTTTGTGATGCTTGACAGTGCCTCCGTCGTTTTTTTCTTCACCTCAGCAACATCAGCGAAACGCTTTCCATTCACCTATTTTTTCATTCTAGGAAACAAAGAAAGTAGTACGGGGGAAGGTCGGGAGAGTATGAGGGTTGAGGAATAGGGGTCATGCCTTTTTTGGTCCAAAACTGTCATAGAGACAGGGCTGTGTGAGCAGGGGCATTGCCATGATGGAAAAACCATTCACCCGACCGCCACAAATCTGGCCGCTTCCACCGCACACTATTGCCCAATCTTTTCAAAACATCCAAGTAGAAAGCCTGGCTAACTGTCTGACCCTGCAGAACAAATTCTCAATGGACGACTCCTCTCAAGTCGAAAAAACAAATCAGCATTGTTTTGAGGTTTGGTTTCACCTGACGAGCTTTCTTGAGGCAAGATGAATTTGAAGTTTTCCATTGGCATGATTGTTGCTTTGATTCAGGATTCGATTCAGGAACACTTGAGTTGTCCCCACAGCAGCGTACTTGTACGTCTTTGTTAATATTTCAAGAGTTTCCATTCAACTTTTTCCGAGCAAAAATCAGAATTTCCCCGGCGCACGCTGTTCACGAAAATCAGTCATTGCAAAAACGACATTCACACAAAACAGTCGTCACTCTAAAACTCTGCCTAAACTAGTCTGACCTCCTTCAACGACGGCACTCGGCTTACCGACTCTGGAATGTTCGTTCTATGCGCTCCTAGTGGCAAAACGCGGTACCACAGAAGCTTTGCCGACCAAAAAATTTAGTCCGGTTTCTTTTGGGTACCCCCTCGTACGTTGCAATCTCAAGCTTGGCCGCCTTGGAATGAGATTAACCTTAATCAGGGACGGGTTTGCAAGAGCGCAGAGAAAAGAGCTAACAAATGTGCGATGTCGTCAAACGTGCGCTTCGTCCTGTTCGCACATATTTCCGTCTTGTCCTTGTTTTTTCGGGCTTCAGAAAGTATGAACGGAACGTATTCCAACTTGTCCAGCCTGACAGAGGTTGTCAGCAGGGGTGTCACACTTTTCGGTTGGTCGAAATGGTTATGACGTCAGAGTGCGCGGATTCACAGTAATGAGGTCGCCCACGGATGCCTAACGCCCCCTTTTGGAGCAGCAGACAACTAATAAAATAGTTATCGTCCGCTCCGACAGGGGACGTAAGGCGTCCGTGGGTGACCACATTACATACCTCATTACCACCACCGTGCCTCATTACTGCGAACAGAGCCATAGATGCAACCGAACTCATCGAAGCAGAGAGAGAGTCGTGCTAAAGAAGCAGTCGAAGTCGGCAGTCAAAGTCTGTAGTTGTAATGTGTAGTCAAAGTGTGCAGTCAAATCAAGCACTAGCACAGCACAGACAGTCTCGCAGTCAATGCCAAACAGTGCGCCAGGAAAGGCTTTCGCCTTGCAGCACTTTAGAGAGCCAAAGTGCCCCCGAACTTTTTTTTTTGTGCCATGTTTGTACGACTGTTTTCCTCAGTACTGTTAGAAGAAGGGTGACGCGCGTGTCCATGCCAACAATTCTGCACAAAGCATTTTCGAACAGGAAAGAATTTATGCCCGCAATTTTTCCCATATTGTAAGACTTTATTACAACAGTCAATATAACCACAAAACTCCCGTCGGCACACTTGCTTTTTTTTTTGCTATTAACGTTGTTGCTATCGTCAAAAGCGTTCCCCATTTGTTTTCAATGGCAGCCTTAACTACTCAATGTGAGCGATGTAAACACCGTGAAAGAAAGATATTGCTACATATCGGATGAATAGACAATTACCTGATATATTTCTATTACAGTACATTACAGTTTTCTGATATTCAAAACATTTGTCCAAGAAGGTTGGACATGATTCTGTTCAAAACGCCTTCCTCTTTAAACTGCAGTAATATTATAAGCCAGCAACTTAATGTCATTTCTTGAATATTTTTGTTTTGCGTGGATGAAACTTTGGATATTATTGAGCGCTAAATAATCTTCACAACAGATGTTTCTCATTGCAGTTTTACAACTCTTGTACACTAGACTTCTCGAAGCACATCTTAGGTAAATACAGGGAGAAAAAAAACACCTTCCCAGCGTTTTGTGTATTTAAATAACAGAACAAACGAAGCGAAAATTCACACGTTTTACGATCATTCTGTCTGCACAAAAAACCAGCTTTTCCGCAAAGTGTGTCTAGCATCAGAGCACGAAATTGTTTATATTCAGGAGCCCCAAGGCAGGCGGTCATCCCCCCAATAATTTTCCTGTTTCGCTCCAACCTTGCTGTCGATGTTTTTTTTTTATCATTCATTGCGTCGCCCTTAAATCAGTGGTTTAGGGAACAAGATGTGTTTTAGTCGATTCAGCAAGCCGCACAATGTAGTTTTCCTGCAAAGCGTAAACCATCCTAAGATTATCTATACAAACGGGAGATTTTGTCTTCTTCGTTGTCTCGGAACGACCCAGAGCAAGGTAGTTTGCGCAGTTCCGACGGTAGGCACAGAGGCACCGGCTTGTTCGTTAACTATTTCGAGAAGATGCATCTTTATCGCACACGTTCCACACGCAGCCTGTTATAACAGGTCCCCAAAGAATTGTCAACATGCTTGAAGGCATAGCTTCAGTCAGTAATAGCCAACTTTATGTCATCAATGCGAGCAGCTGAAATGGTGATCTAGGAACAAACCTACCTGTTGGTGGACGCTGTAATGGGAATGCGTTGTCAGGATTCCATCTTTGACAAACCAAAACAGCACTGAAGCGACGCTTCTTCAAGAACTTTTTCTTCCTGTTTTTATCAGACGTGAAAGCCTAATTAATGGATAAAAGAGGAAGCTATGATTATGACTTTATTTTTAATGACACAGGCGAAGCTGTGCAAATGAGCACCAAAGCAAAAGTCCTTTTGTCTGAACGAGGGAAGAGGAAAGGCCAATTTTCTCAAGTATTTCCGCACAGAGAAGTAGAATTCGAGGCCAGGGGAAAGCTTGCATCTATAGGAAAACTTATGGGTACCCGGCCGCACTGCGGATTGTATAAAAAGACGAAATTATCGGCTGCATGAAAACATGCCACAGCAAGCCGCAAACACGCTTCATGATTCGTCTCGAGCTTGACTTGGCTAAAAACGAAATTATTAACTAGCTATTGTAGTTTAGCCAGCGAAAAAGGGGCATTCTGCCAAACTGCAAATTGTTTCAATGGAAAGAGAGCTGCACATCAAGAAGAGATAAAAACAGCTTGCTGTCGGAGACCAGGTGGATTTGAAAAAGGGCAATTTCCGGCAGAAAAACGTCAGCCAGAGAAAATCTAGTCATTCAGTGTTGTTTTTAAAGAGCCGTAAACTTTAGATCACAAACACACACACCAAAACAAAAGAATCAGACTTTTTATTTTTCGAAAGTTTCCCCTACCCTGCTCCGTGAACTCAAAGCGAAACGGAAATCCCAACATTTTTATTTCTACATCGGAGTTTGCTACTCTTGAATTTACTTTCGGTTCGTGGTGTAAATGCAGCGCTCTTCATACTTATGTATTGTGCCGCAGCATGTATTTCAAACGGTGTGCTTTCATAATTTCGCTGTTTCAAGGTTGCGACGACAGAGTGAGTGTATAGTCTCGATATATTTCGTAGCAACGAACTTATGCTTCTGATTAGGTAGGTGTGTAAAAGGTAGATTCCCTCTTTTATGTTTGTGTGTTTTTTTTATTACTTCCTTTGGTTTGCTGCCTGGGAACGTCAATACCATGTCGTTTTGGCTTGTTCCATTGCTCCTATGCTTTAATAAGATGTAAATATGGAGATATGTGCTGTATTTTTGCTTATTTATTTTATATATACATGTGGACTACCCTGCCAGCAAACAAGCATTCATGCTTAATCGGGAAAGTACAGACAGTGATGTGCTATTTGATGTAATAATAAAATTATGTATTGCAAATTATGAATAATGCCGCAGAAGACCGCATTCTCATATTACATTTCTGCAACATATTCTTTTCGCTTTGGTTTTTATGTTGATAGAAGAGACATTTGAAGCAGAGCTCCTCGCTGAAGGGTATCCAAGGTGCTCACTGTTGCGTTACGTTGTTTCTGAAGCACCTTACATCCACTCGTGAGTTGGAACATAACCTCAAATTTCCTAGATGCTGTTTTTAAGTTTACATGTTTTTGGCTGCGGTCGCGCAGCTATTTTCTTTTTCTCGTTCGAACCAGACTGCTACGCAAGTTCTGTGTTCCTTCAGATACGTGACAACACCGATTGCGAAGTAACTCCACAAAACAAGTCACTGCAATAAACTTAGAGACTGCCTCCATAACGCTGGTGGACGTGGCACTTCGCGGAGTCGCAATAAACCTTGCACCACCAGAGTACGTCTCTACAGTTTCAGAAACTTTTGACTACCGCGTCTTGTGCTGATTTCGGTAGTTTTAACGTCTTCGTACTTTGCATAAGGCAGCACAGACCGCTAAAATCTAGTGTTCAAACAATGTCAACGTTTAGATGGTTGTTTTTTTTTAAGAACGATTGTTCCAGCTTTCGCAAGAAATCCTTTTCGGTGCAAACCAAACGCCCTGTAAATACATTCTAGCACTTCTTTGTTTACTTGGAGCAGTTTTGCTGATGCAGTTTTTTTTTTTTCATACGGAATTGGGAAGAATTAAAGCTCTCCTAAGCCCCATATCCCGCCAGTCTTTGCGAAAACCTCGCTGGCGATAATCGCAGAGAACTTCTTTTCTCGTACCGCAACGCATTAGCAACGCTAGCTTGTGCGTGCTTGATTGCCAGAGGTTTTCATTTTACTCTTCTTCCACTCGCTTGTTGCGAAGACTCTAAAGCAGTTTTAAAAAATAGCGCTATAAATCAAAGATACTTGCAGAGCTTTGCAGAGGGTTTGAGCAAATAAACCTTATGCACATTTGCTAGAGGTGTGACAACATTCGCAAATTTCGAATAGTGAATCGAATACCCTCCTATTCGAGTTCGCTGAGTGAATGAAATAGTGCGTGTTGGAAATTATTCGAAACGAATAGAATACGTTTTCAAGTTCGCAAATAGTTTGCAGATAATTGTCGCGAATGTCGAATACGGCTCGCCGTAGTTTTCGTCGACGACTGTCTAAAAATAGAATCCATTCCCACGCCGCACAGCCTGCTGCCGCTATCGGTGTGCGCGGGGAGGTGTGTCCAGCTCCGCGGCGCGGTCCATTCGTGTGGTGGCATTCGTAATGCTCATACCTGAGTTTCAATATTGGGCGACGCACTTTCTAAAAGCTGGTGACAGAAAATGACTCAAGCATATTTTCATGCAGTACCACCGTATGAGCATAGCGCACACCTGCCACAAAAATAGTGGCACACATGATGTATACGCCGCTTCGTGGCACGCGCTGATGAGGCTTGCCGCGACTGGTTTACAGGGCATCTGAAACAGGCTTCGTGTGCGGGCCAGTTCCTTTGACTCTCCGGAATTTTTCTCCAAGGCACTATACGATAGTGCAGAAAGTTTGCGGCAATAGGCGGGGCACAGTACGGGCAGCGCTGGCAATCGTCAGCCTATGATGCGTCCATGAGCTGCTTGTATTTTGCTGTATTTCTCGTACCCCTTACCTCGCTCCTCTTACACATGAACCCTGTCCAACTGGGACATCTGGGGGATCATCGAAGCACATTGGGATTCGCCAAGATCCCCCAGCGTACATGGGGACCTTCAAACAGCATGCCGCTTTTAACCTTATGCTTCTAAAATAATCAATATATCCGCAGGCCTCCTGTCAACAGTCTTGCGATTTTTGGCTATTAACGCTTCTGCTATCCTCAAAATTGTTCCCCATGGGTTTTCTTGTGGCAGTCTTAACTGTTCGATTTGAGCGATGGACAAACTTTAAAGGAAAGATTTGCGACACATCGGCAGAATGGACCATTACCTTCAATATTTCTGTAAGAGTACCTTACAGTTTTTCAATGTTTAAATTTTTTATCCGATAATTTTGGACAGGCGGAAGACAGTAGAAACGGCTCTTAGGCACTACGTTCGCCTTGCTTTGACACGCCCATGTTTACCGTTTTAGAAAATTTTCCTGTAAAAGTACTGAGAATGTAGCCGACCTTTCAGGTTTATCACTTATCACAGACAAGCAATTTTTCTTGCACTCATGTATAGCTCGGACTAATGCTTCCCGGTCGCACGATTACTAACTGGGCTGTGGGGCTATGTTCTCAGAATAACAAATAAAGGACTGCTGGACGAGTTGGTGCATGTTGCTAGAAGACGGCGGCGCTATGATGTCGACACAAGTAAGAAGACAACACATGCGCACAAGCGCGCCCTATGTTCTCACATGTCTCGGTGTTGCGGAATATAAGAAGACTCCAGCTTAAGTACTATGCACACGAAGTTGAAATTGGAGGCTCGTTTTCCACGCAGGTGAAGAAAGCCAAAAGTAACTGAAACAAAAGGAATCATAAGGATTTTTTTTTAACTTGTGGCGTTTATGAATGGGAGATGAAGGAGCTAAACACCGCAGCGCACACGGGACAGAGAAAGAAGACGACAAAGGGCGGTACTTGCAAATAAAATTTTATTTGACACAGGGCGGTACTTGCAACTACAATTTTATTTTATTTAAAATTTTCTGTCCCGTGTCTCGCTTCGGTGTTTAGCTCCTTCATGTCTCACCAACTGGCCTACACATCTACCTTCCTAAGTTATGAATGGGAGGTTACTTTATGGCTGAGAAATAATCAATTAGAAAGTGGAAGAAAAAGCAAAGAATGCAGCCAGTGGGTGCGAACAGACGCCCTTCGAATTTCACGTCCGGTGCTCTATCATCTGAGTTCAGGCGGCGGCGGTCCAGCCTTCTACTTTATAGGGTATTTATGTTGCGTATGCATTAGCCCGAGTGCAGGAAAATTCGTTTGTCCGTGGTAAATGACAAAACCTGAAAGCCAGCTGCTAAGCGCTTGTACTGGACAATCCTCTAAAGACGGTCAACGTGGGCGCGTCATAGCAAGGCGAACGTAGTGTCTAAGTGCAGGATCTCCTGTGCTTTACTGCCCCCTATACCCCCTCCACCCCCACCCTCCGCCTCTTGAATGAGCCACATTACGCACAGTGAACCCTCATCGAAATGGATGATGTGTAAAACTTCTCTGTAACTCGTGGCTAGCGTCGCAGGTTTTTCCTGAGAGAAGTATTTCAACAATGACTTCCATGCGCCTCTCATAACGAATATTCAGCTTCGTTACAGCAAGCGCCATAACACCCTCTAAACTAGGAGTTTGGAAAGCAGCCGCCGTAGGTCAATGGAAAGAGCATCGGATGCGGAATTCGGATTCCGTGGGTTCTGATCCCATCAGCAGTACGTCGTTGTTTTCCATTTTTTTTTTGTCTTCTGCTCTCTAATTAATTATTTCTGAGCAATAAAGTAATTACGCTGTAAATCGCCAACTGATCAACGCCACAAGTTAAAGGGACACTGAGGAGAGCTGTATTAATATTTTTTATAGCAAAATCCGATAGTTCGGCATTTCATGGCTTTGTTGCCACTTGGCCGGCAGCGAAAGATGCATTTATTTCTAAGAAATTTGGATTCGAAGTTGAGAAATTTTTTCCCGCCGCTCTGATTCAAACGCGGGATTCTCCTATGACGACACAGGACTAAGTGACGTGAAACATGACGTGCACATGACGTAACGCAGACTCCGTGATTTCTGGCGCCAGCAGTGCGTGCGGCCCAGCAGTAGCCGAAAAGAAAGGTACCGCCGGCCGCACGTTGATGGCATCTATCGGCTATTGCGGCCGTCGCTTCGTTTACGTTTGCACCGGCGTTTTGCCAGCGTTACAATGAATCCCGTTCTCGAAGTCGTCAACGAAGTTCTCGCAAATAGACACCTTTAGCATACCGTGTACCTTGTTACCGTTAGCGGAATACCGGGAGTCCCCATACCGCTGTGAGCAGGCGCTGATTGGTCCCGGCGCTGCAGGAGCGCGCGTAGCTGTCGGGTACGTGGCGCCATCTGGCGACGTCAAGGAGATTTGCGCATGCATTTGCTGCGCCTCAGTGATTCGTGGCTTCTCGTGTCCTAGTGTTGCTAGAACTATTGGTCCTAGCAACACTGTTTTGTCCTATGACGTCATGAAGCTTGTACTTGCGAGTTAGGCCTGTGGCAGCGATACCTGTATTTTGGTTCTTGCTCTTTTCTACCTTACAAGAGCTTTGTTGTCAGTATGAATGGCGTTTTTGTAATCAGGAGCTGGTATTCTGTGGATGCAAGTCAACTTCAATTTCTCCTCAGTGTCCCTTTAAAAAAACAAGAAACATTTCTTTGTGCTTCCCTTGGTTTCTGTGACTGTTGCTTTCCTTCATTTCCTGTTAAGTAGCTAGCCAGCATACACAAAGAGTCTTGCTTTCAGGCTATGGGCGATACAACCGGGATGTCAGGTAAAAATAAAGTTTACTTTTTCGCTGTTTCTAAGCTCACGGCAGAGTAGTCTCTCCGTCATCACGGGTCCCATGCTTTCTGAACGTGATCACCCTGTCTCATCTCCTACCGCCCTCGACAACATTGTTGTTCAAGTGATACCTTCTGATCCAGTAGAGCAGAGGTGATATGGGCTCCGTTTTACGTCCTGCCAGTCAAGTGAATCCTCCTCCCAACACGAAGACGAAAAGTGGGCTGCCCATTCACTGCTTTAAACAACCATACGTGCAATATCGTTCAATATCTTTGCTTGATTTGTCTTCTTCCTTGTCTGAGAACTGCGATGAGAAGACACGGACCAATTGGCCGTTCATTTAGGCCCGCTGCACCATAAGTAGTAACGATCACGCACACTACACATTCAGCTGAAGAGGTTCTTGAGAAACAATGGGTGGTCTGCATCTCCAGCCTTAAAGCCATGAACAAAGCGGGAACGTCATGCTTGCCATTCAGCACGTTGCGCTTCTACATGGTCACACTTACGAACGACCTCAGCCTTCACGGAGTCTGGTGAGAGGGCAGAAGTGGCGACTCGCTTTGACGCCCGTAGAAATCGAATTCTCTCAGCTTCACGTCGCTTGTTCCTCGCATGCTCACACTCATCGTTCACAGCAAACAGCACCGTCCACAGTGTCCGTGTGCTCATCGCCCACAGCATGTTTACGGGCCCTGCGCCTGCGGGCGCAGTTTTTTGCCTGTGGCGCATGTTAAAACGCAGCGGTGGCTGCAGTTCTACACGGCGCAAGCCCCATGGAGCGAAGCGTGTGCCCTGTGCACAATAGGGAGAGACACGCAGAGTAAGTCCGTCCAGCTCATTTCGCCGCACGAGCTGAGCAGGTGCCTCTGACCTTCAGTCCTCTCCAGCAGAGCAATCCAAGGCAAGTTGAGCGTGACGCTACGCCTCAATCACCGACAGATCAGAAAACTCAGATTCTTCAATCCGATTCTTAAAGAAAACGCAATAGCAGTCGGGTTGACTGCTATGATGTCTGCAATGAGTATCTAATGTTCTTGAGATTTTCCTGTCGCAACTTCGGTTGGAACTGGTTCCATTGCCCTTATACGGCATGCATGACTCATCACCTTCTACAATGTTTTAGTACCTTCCATTAGTTTGTCCTATGGGATTCTACAAATCCGACACCCTAATCCACCCAAATTCCCCATAATCCAAGTCCAGGATTTTTGGACATCAATTTTAATTGTAAGGCAACTGTAGAATATTGGGGGGTACCGTTATGAAAATATTGAAGGTAATGGCCCATTCTTCCGATGCTAACCAAAATCTTTCTTATAAAATTTGTCCATCGCTCAAACCGAGTAGTTGAGACTGCCTCATAAAACCAATGGCGAACATTTTTTATGACAGCAAGAACGTTATTAGTAAAAAAATACCAACCTGCCGTGGGAAGATCTGCTGATATATTGATTGTTATAGTGGAAGGTTACTAAATATGAAAAAAAAATGCGTTCATAAACAATTTCTCGTTTAAAAATGCGCTTGTCCAGGATTTCTTCGTGTGACACCTTAATGTATTTTGTAGTGGGCCTATATCCAGAATTTTGATGGACGTTTGGAATTTTCGGCAGTGGACAAAGTTCCAAATTTTGGGGTCCTCAGATTTTCAAATTTGGCGTTGCCCTATGACTGGTCCACTGGTAGTCACGTGATGTTGATGATGTCACAACGCTCTCAATCTCATTCACGGATCGCGGGGAGTCCTGATACCGCTGCTGACGCAGAGGTGCAGCGGTTAAACGATGCGTCACTGCCCCGGCAGGCGGCTGTTTTATACACAGCCCCCGGTGAAGTTTGTAAGACCCTGGTTGCTCTTTCCAAACTCCCGTAAGGCTTGGGCGCCGCACCACGGTGGGCAGGTGGCAACTGAATCCAACTTGGCAGCGGTGGGAAGTCTGCTGAGAATCCGGTGGTCAGGCTGCCACCGGTCACGGTTAGCAGGTTGTGATGACGTCACGAGGTCACATGAGCTCTCTCAACGAATCAAGAAACTTTGTAACAGAGAAGCCAGATTTTTTTTTAAAGACAGCCTAACTATTATCGCACTAATAAATTGACAATCGGTATTCGTGTGCTGGATTTAACGTCCCGAAGCAACATATGGTATTTTAGGAACTCCGTAATGTAGGGTTCCATATTAGTTTAGACCACTGGTCAATAATTATTTTTCCTGGTAAATACCACTTCATCTTTAACCTGCACTGACATCGCATAGCACACGGGCTTTTTTTCCATTCAGCCACCATGAAAATGCGGCCGCCTTGGTCGGAATTCTGTTCCGCAACCTTGGGATGAGCAGCCGAACGTCAAAGCCACAACCCACCGCGGCGAGCCATAATAAGCTGTCCCATATACAGGGTGTCTCACCTAAGAATTTCTTCAAGTTTTTAAAATAGGCTTTTGCGCTATAAGACCGCATCTTTCGGCATAGCACTGTCAGCGGTGTAGTGCGTCAGAATACAGCTGAGACACGCTAACTGGCAGGCCGGATAGCTAATATTGAATAGTTAACTTTTTAACTATTACTGTTTAGGCTTTTAATTATTGAAAGGCGTGTGTAGCCCACCATAAAAAGTATCCTTATCATGAAAGAC
Organism: Amblyomma mixtum; assembly: GCF_055824585.1. Taxonomy (NCBI): domain Eukaryota; kingdom Metazoa; phylum Arthropoda; class Arachnida; order Ixodida; family Ixodidae; genus Amblyomma; species Amblyomma mixtum. The sequence goes on from NC_143014.1 coordinate 243,363,866, forward strand.
ATGAGAGCGCAAAACGGGGACACGGACGAGTAAGGGAACAGGACGAGCGCTGCCGTCCCTTACTCGTCCGTGTCCCCGTTTTGCGCTCTCATGTCTTTCACGAATACGCACCAACAAGCCCAGCTTCAAGTACTTCTTATCCTTAACAGTTTTTAGAATTTCGAAAACGTGGTAACCCTCGGCGCTGTGGTCCAACAAATTTTGGCAACGTCGTGCCAAAATACATGCGCTTTCCACAAGCTTCCAGGCAAAGCAGCCTCTCCAGTGCGCGTAACTCATCGAAATAGCTGAAATTTGTATGGTATGGATATGGATATCACCTACGGTGGGCTACACGCCACTCAATAATCAAGAAGCCGAACAGTAACAGTCAAAAGTGAACTAATACCGGTTAACCATCCTGCTTATTAGCACATCTTAGCTATACTCTGATGCATTACACCGCTGACAATGCTATGCCGAAAAAAAGCGCTCTTGAACTCAGAAAGCCTATTTTTAAAAAATGTGTGCAGTCTAAGGTGAAACAGCCCGTATATCTCTCCAGCGGTTTCGTTTTCCCTCGAGCGGGCGACCCAGCCACTTGGACCAGGCTGCGCACGCATTAGAACTGCAAAATGCTGCTGAGAAGGCAGGGGCTTATTATTTTTCAATCTGCTTAGTCCAGCCCTACACTGCTGAATGACTTCTACCCGGACCAGCGATACGCCAATGGTGCGGGTCAGGTTCCCTTCTTTCAACATCTGCATACATTGGCTTTTACCTGGAAGCCGGTTATACTCTGTGGTACGGAACCGGCACTTCATTTTTTATTCATTTTTCAGCCCCGCCGTAGTGTTAGTTTTTTACACGGTTGGTGCGAGCAGAAAAACCTTATTTTTATTCATGTTTGGTTTGCCCTACCTAACGTATCTCTTTCACCCTCGTTGGCTCGTTATACTGTGTAGCACGGACCGGCGAACTTTATTCTTAGTATCTTTTCGGCCCCACTCTAGTGTTTGCCTTTCTCCTGTTTACGTGTGATACATCAATGGTGCGGGTGAGGTCTTCTTCAAACCGCCTCAACCTACAATCTTTTTTCCTGTGGTGCAAAATGCTGCGAAGGCTGTAGGTATCGCTGGTGAATCGATTGTCCTTTCTAGGCCAGCAAAATCGTAATCCAGTCTAGCTTAGGGCAAACCAACTTCAGAGCTTAGCCGACACTGGTATGAAGAGAGGCCTGTTATGCGGCAGCGTTACTCGAGCACGCCTGAGCAACTGAGGTACCAGGTATACTGCAATCTGAAAAGCCAAACGTACCGACGCGTGTGCATGACCCAGTTTGTATTCGGTCCCGAGGGAGGAGTGTATACGCGCTGGTGATTGCTCCAAAGTCGTAGCCAAGTGAGGAGCAGTTTTTGCTGGAGTTACAGCTGGCAAATACTTCCATGCTTTACTTGGCATGTCGAATCATTCCCGTTTTCCTTCCACCACAAACGTTCGCTATCCGAGTTAATGTTGCAGCCGCAAGCTGCTTCCTTCCCAATCACCGATTTCCCGAAGGCTCGGACTTGGCTCCCGGGTTATTTGCTATTGCGTTCATACCTCTTGTTGAAAGTGTCTCCTCTTCATATAACGTTCAGGTTTTAGCTTATGCAGACGACATCACTTAAGGGGGCATGGTGAGAGCATTGGAATCCGCAACCGCAGAGGGGATCCCATCGGAATCATCCCTAGGGTGGTGCGTTACCGTGGAAGAAAGAGGATATAGCGCGGGCGTAAAGCCTGTTTCACATGCAAGCGAAAACGCTGGCGGTTCCTGGCGCCGCAGCGCAAAAACCTCTTTTGAGTCGTCGCCGCGGCTCGAGTGGCCAGAGCGATGAGGTTCCAACAAGTTGGAGATATTTCGCCGCGACGCGCCGCTCATTCGCTGAGTTCGCTAAGTCGCTTGCGTGTGAACCAGCCTTAAGCAGTCGCATCCGGAGGGTGGTGGAGGCGTGAACCACCAGGTTACCCTGGAAGGAGGAGGATTACAGTGACAGGAGTAGGATATGACTCGAGCGTAGGAATGCCTAACCGGAGGATAGTTAGCGTTAAAGGAGGAGGAAGAGTATAGCGAGTGCTGAGGAATGAAGCACGGTCCATATACAGCGGCTACTGCGAAACGCGCAGCCCGAGGAGAAGCTCAGCGGTGGTGGCGGCCAGAATCCAGAGCTGTTCTCCGGCGCGGCCATTTTCCGCCCACTGGCTCGCTCGGTGCGGACGTTTCTTTCGGGAATGCTGGTCTGCGGCAGCTCCGCGGCGCCGCGCCTGCGTATAGCAGCGATTTACTGCCCTACAGGAACTAAAAAAACATTGCCGAGCATACTTCCACAGCGCGGTTGTGTTGCAGGAAGTATTTGCGTTACCAAAGGGGTGAAATTTGTGCGTTAATCATGACATTTAGTTTGACATTCGCGTTAACTGTGCCGGCTCCTAACACGAGCTCGTGACATCGTTACCGTCTTGGTAGCCCATCACAGCGCAAAATTTTTTGGTCAATATTAATCATTAGGTGTGTTGCTAGCATGCAGTTCCAATTCTAATGCGCTCTTAATCATTCTTGCCGGCCATAAAGCACCCCCCCCCCCCCCCCAAATAGGGCTTTGTTGCCACCTGCATGGTGGTGCGCCAGTTGCGTCAGCACATCATCGTTGTGAGTTCAACTAACTCGCAGGGCTAACAGAAAACAAATTTTGTCGTGATTTATGCTATCTGGCGCATAAAAACGTATTTTTGCTGAATTTATCAAAGCTGGAATAAATATTAGCAGAGGAGCCAGCTTTCACGAATTCTGCTGTCCGAAGTCACGTTTATTTTCTTGGGAAGCTCTCGGCACGTGTGACAGCGTGGCGTAGCCGCTTGGCTAAGTGTCATTGAATATAACAAAGTCATGTATATTTTGCGGTGATTCAGGCAGATACCAACAGCAGAAAGATACTACGGTCAGCCCTTCACACTGCCGATCCCTCTGACATATGTGCGGAACGAGAAACTTAATTTCGTAGCGGTCGTGCTTGCACTCCCGTGTACAAAATGGACCAATATACGAATGCGTATACGAAAGGGACCAATAGCAAGCTCAGAGCATGGAAGCTGAATACGTACTGGCGATCGCAAACACGTGCTTCGCCTGGATGACCTTCGGTCTGAAGCTGGGCGATCCGGTTAGCGCTTGCGTATCAACTCCACCATCAAGTCAAATCAGAAAGTTTACATCCCGATGCATAAAGTTATCATAGATAGTAGCGCGCCTAAAAGACAGCAAAAAAAGACACGCCGGCGCAGAAATCTGCTTATAAGTACCGGTTTCCAGGCTGCACCCTACGTGGTCGACACCCTCGAATGTCACCTGCGATAACCGCAGTACGGTCTGGTAGAGGGAAAGTGCGAGTAGTGATGCACAGCAGACACCCACATACGGTAGGTGACGGAGCGCATCAACGACGGATAACACGCGGTCTACACGCGGCGCCGGCGCGCGACCTGCGATGCGACCCGCAATCCACCGGCCACCGCGCGCCGACAGGTGGCGACTGGTGTCGAGAGTAGCAGCGCGTCCGCAGCCTGCGTGCGAGGCTAAATGAATCTGGTCGCCCCTCCGCGTGTGGTAAGCTCAAACGGGCGGTCTATAGCTATACAGATATGAAGTCGCTCTCATATTCTCAACCTCAGTATGTCGTGAAATAAAAATACTTTAACAGCTGTCGCTGAATCTCGCGTTACGCAGTGGTAACCACTCTGAATTTTTTTTTCTTTTACTTCGTAATAACAGAATTAGTTGTAGCGAAATATTCTGTTTTGTGAACCAATGAAGACAAGTGAAAAGTTTTGGAGTCCTGCAGGACACCACATTTGGCAGAAAGGAACAGTCCGTGCCAATACTTTATCATTTGAATCTATGGCATATAAAAGCTACACCTCGACACGCACACCGCAAGTGAGGGGACCCGGTAAATTTCTTCTCCCTGGAATAATTTACCGTGCGCTGAATTCTTAGTAAACGAGCGCTTTAGCAATCCGCATTCAAGGATATGCGGCCACTTCCGCAGGTATACTATCGGGAATAAAAGTCACCAGGACACGCGGAAACCTATCTAGGCGCTAGGAGCGATGCCAACGACCACCTCATATGACTACAACACATTGGAGGGCATGAAACCGGCTTTCACCTCCACAAGCGTTATCACGAGCCACTGGATAATAGCAGCGTAATCGTATTTGGTTACCGCTCAGCCGTCCTGCAGGGTTTTGTCCCCGATAGTATATCTAACACATGACCTCGAGATCACCCGCAGAATGCCATGAACGCTGAGCCATCAACGCGGTTTGTAATGTTCGATTCACTTGTCAAATAAAAAAGCGCTGTTTCGTAATTACAGATCTTAATTTTTAAAACGCCAAAATAGAAAAACGGCGTGCACAGAGAAAGCCGTCGCAACTTGTCCCTCAGGATTGTTACGTTATCTGTGAAGCCTTCATCGGCGAGCAAGATATTCTGTTTGACACTGACATCCATATAAAGATCTAAGGTTTGAAGCCATCTCGGCTGGTCGGGTAGTAGGTTCATGTCGAAAGAAAAGCGAGCCTGTCCAAACGCTGTTTGTTTGTTTGTTTGTTTGTTTGTTTGTTTGTTTCTTTCCAATACAAGGAAAAAGCGAAGGGAGAGCTAAAGGCTACTAGCCTGACGAGGCCCTCCCTCCGCATACAGTTTCGACAACATTACAAAAGAAATTTAAGAAAACAGCACACACATTTGTAGTTACACTCTACACAGTTCTATGTCATAAAGGATCTAGTACATATCACTGCACACAAATATATAAAACAGATTTCTTGTCGTAGATGTGACAGAACGGGGAAAAAAAAACATATGAACACAAATGCAAAGGTCAATCGTCGTGGCGAACATATGTACATGTGAAAAGGAGGAAAAAAACAGAAAAAGGCGACATCCAACATACAGTAAAAGAGTACTGTTTTACAAACAAACGCTACATATGGCTTTAAGAGAGAAGTCACTGGTAGCGAATTTCTTTCTCGATAACCATTGTTTTGAACGTTTTTTTCTTAATCGATTTGTTGAGGTCGACATCATCTGGAAGTTTATTTAAAAGCACCAAAGCATTTGTTGTTAAAAATGATAAATGTTTCAACAGGCCGGAATCTTCATTTTAATTCTGTTATCCGGCATGCCACAAATGTTCTGCGCTGCTTCCCTCGTCCAATGTGCCGAAAAAATCTACTCGAAACCTGAAGACCGCGCTTCTGACTTACGCCAAGTGCGCCGAGAACTCAACGAGTGCGGTTACCTGAAACACTTCGTGGATTCTGTTCTAAGGCGGTCATCTCACCCATCGGAACCCGCTGGTCCTCCTAGCCGAGCCACAGATGCCTTTCCATATGTTCCGTGCGTGAGCGTGTCTTTGGCGCCGGTTCTGCGCACTTACAATGTGCACGTCGCTCACTTCCCAGCGTCCAAGCTGAGGCACCAGTTGGTGGGCGTTAAGGATATAGACTGAAGAAAGAGAAGTTTCCTGGCGTCGTCTATAAAATTTCGTGCCCAAACTGCGACTATTGTTACATAGGCGAGAACGGGAACTTCAAAAGATGATTGGGGGATCGCAAGAACGGCATGGCAAACAAGAAGATCACATCTAACGCGCTTGCGAAACACGTGCAAGCCGCGACACACAAGGTCGCCCGGGAAAAAGCATCAGTTATCGGGAGAGAAACGAATTCGCTGCCACGAAGATATCTGGAGTCCCTGATAATCCAACAACAGAAAACACCCTAAATCGCAACGACGGTAATCTTCCGCCTGCGTGCGCAAATTGCCTGGGACGGTTACTGCGACGCACTTAAGCTTCTGCCTTCACGTTTTCTGTTTAGTGAACAACGCTTTCGTGCAGAAGCCGAGACGTCTAACCTTTTAACAACAACCCTTGCTTGCCGTTACTTTTTCGTTTTTTTTTTCTTTTGACGCGACAACCATAAAGTATAGCCAATTAGGACTAAAACAAGGAGCTTTAATCTTCATCCTGTTTGCATTCTTTCTTCGTGGTCTTATGAGTTGAATGTCGAATGCACTACCCGCAATGAGCAGGCGGAGGAAACTGCGGGAATTTCCCAAATACAGCCGGAAAAGGCCTCTCAATACTAGCGATTCAGTGGTCCGATACGAGTGATCCCGGACACGGCAAGAAGTAGATGTTCAAGAAGAACAGCGCGAAAAGACAAGGACCACAGGAAGATACACAAAGACAAGCGCTGACTTTCAACTAAAGATTTATTGCTCGGAACGTGGAAATAAATACATCAGGCTCTAAGCAACAAAAAGAACACATAGGGTTGATACACACTTGTCCACGCACACAAAAAATACCAAACAGATACAGCAGCATTACTTCCTTGCAGATAGAAATTCTAATTCTTTCTTTGACAACGATAAGGAGGGACTACTGATACATGCGTCATTTAGCCGGGCGATTTCAGCAGCTTCAATGATTTCTCGAGTCAGCGTATTGGGGTGTCTACTTAACACTTTTGTTTGTTGGAAGAATGGTTGGCACGTTTTGCTTTCGCAATCTCGGCAGTGGATGCCGAGGTGCCCTTTAACAGTATTATAAACAGTGATATTATGTTCTCTCAGGCGCTCGTTCAGGCATCTGCCCGTCTGGCCAACATACTGTTTCCCGCACGAAAGTGGAATAGAGTAAATGACACCTTCTTGGCATGCAACAAACTGATTTTCATGCTTTACGGAACACTTTTTTGGCGTGAATTCATCATTCACTTGTTTACACAGTTTCCCAAGCTTTTCGGGAGCCGAAAAAACAACTCTTACTTGAGCTCGGTTGCCTATCTTCTTTAGCTTATGGGAAAATTTATGAATGTAAGGAACAACTGCTGTCTTTTGTTTTACCTTGGCAGACTCTGTCAGATCATTCTTGTTGTTTTTGCTTAAACTTGCGAGCATCGATTCAGAAACGGACACGAGCAGTTGCTTGGGATATCCTGCCTTTACAAGGCGATCAGTTTGCTGGTTGAAACTGTCTTGTTGAGCGTGAATGCAAGATTTATTTAGAGCGTTGTAATAGCATGACTTAGCCACGGCGCGTTTAACTAACTTGGAATGCGACGATGCGAATAGAAGTAGAGGCTTGTTACTTCGCGGTTCAAACGACCAGCAGGTATGATTCGGCGTAAAGCTGAGTCTAAGATCAAGAAATCTAATCGTATTATTTTCAGGAACTTCGGAATTCAATGTGAGTGGATGAAGGCACTGGACAAAAATATCTTCAATCTCTTGCTTGACTGGTTCAGAATTATGGACATCGGTGTCTAACAGAACAAAGAAATCGTCAACAAACCGAAAACAGCGCAAAGCTTTTGACCCTTCTAATTGTCGTTGGAGCCTTCTGTCCTTTTGTGCGAGCAACAGATCACTAAGCACGGGCGCTATGCATGAGCCGATGCAGACTCCTTTGTTCTGCAGGTAAAGAACACCATCCCAGATAGCAAATGTTGAATTTAAATACACTTCAAGCAGTTCTAGGAACTCTGAGACTGAGATGCCTGCCTCATTTTGGAAGGCAACAACGTCGTGTTTATCGATGCATTCTTCGATATATAAAAACAGCTCATCATGCGGCAGTGAATAATAAAGGTCTTTTACATCAAACGAGCAAGCCATGAGGCCTTTGTTCTTATGGGTTTCTAAAACCTGAATTACGTCCTGTGATTTTTTCACCAGAAAGGGATCGTCTAAGGTCAATGAATTTAAAATCTTCTTAAGAAACACTGCTACTGATTTTTGCCACGCGCCGTTCTCAGAGACGATTACACGGAAAGGACATTCCGGTTTGTGCGTTTTGGCATTAAAGAAAAGCTGCAAACTGAGTCCTTTACATTTGTCAATTGAATTTGCCAAGACATCAAGGTTATGTTTTTTTACATGTTTTTTTTTGGCTTTTGCCTTGATCTTAGCCAGGGAAACCTTCTTTGCTGCATTGAAGGACGAAAGAATGGCTTCTCGACCCTTAGTTACATATAGATGCGACGGTAGCACAAGGAAGCCTCCTTCCTTATCCGCGGGAAGTAAACGCAGCGAATGTTCCTTCAAATAAGACACAGTTCTCTTAACTGGACCGGAATTCCCTGGTCCCTTACAACGTAGCAACGCATCGACTCCTTCGGACACACACCTGTCTGATTCGGCGACGGGTGCTAGCCTGGATACTTGTCTCATCATGCCCAGAAGTTCTGGTCGTGACCTCTTGGGTTCTGTGGCATACTTCGGTCCTTGGGAAAGAACGCGACGCACTTCAGTGGGCAGTGAAACGTTCCCTGCTGTATGGATGACGTTCTCCGGGATGCGTTTCTTCTCAGGCTGTGAGGCACGGAGCTGAAGAAGTGTCTGTTGCCAGAGGAAATCAACAGTGGAGTTTGCCAGATCAGAGAATTCTTTCCATTTCTTCCTTGCATGATGTGGGGCCCAGGCGTTGTGAAGTTGGAGGTAAAGGCAGTGCCGGTAGAACCGAGCTTGTCTGTTCCATTCGGCTTTCAGGATCTGGCAGATTCTCGACCAGTGACCTTGCGATGGCTGGAAACCACCAAACAGCTGCAGAACATGTCTCGGAATGCGTTTTTCTCTAACTAGAAAAGCCAGGGTTCGAGATTGGCAGATTGCGAAGGCGACGTAGGTGACAAGAACACAAGGGTGGATTGACAAACAGTTAATAGGGCCCGATGTACTAGAAATGAAGCTCGTTAGGACTGATGCTTGGGCGAGTTGGTATGCCATGTTCAAGAAGAACAGCGCGAAACAGTATGTTGGCCAGACGGGCAGATGCCTGAACGAGCGCCTGAGAGAACATAATATCACTGTTTATAATACTGTTAAAGGGCACCTCGGCATCCACTGCCGAGATTGCGAAAGCAAAATGTGCCAACCATTCTTCCAACAAACAAAAGTGTTAAGTAGACACCCCAATACGCTGACTCGAGAAATCATTGAAGCTGCTGAAATCGCCCGGCTAAATGACGCATGTATCAGTAGTCCCTCCTTATCGTTGTCAAAGAAAGAATTAGAATTTCTATCTGCAAGGAAGTAATGCTGCTGTATCTGTTTGGTATTTTTTGTGTGCGTGGACAAGTGTGTATCAACCCTATGTGTTCTTTTTGTTGCTTAGAGCCTGATGTATTTATTTCCACGTTCCGAGCAATAAATCTTTAGTTGAAAGTGAGCGCTTGTCTTTGTGTATCTTCCTGTGGTCCTTGTCTTTTCGCGCTGTTCTTCTTGAACATGGCATACCAACTCGCCCAAGCATCAGTCCTAAAGAAGTAGATTATTTCACTCTATTCTCTCCATTTAACTATTCGTATCATGCTCCTGTGAGCACAGTCATTTCAACCACACTGATAGTCGCAAGTCGACATTGTTGCTTGGAACATGCGGTATCGGAATAGTCTGGTCTCTTCAGACATAACATAATATGCGCTCGGCCCCACAGCGGTGGCTCAGTGGTTACGGCGCTTGGGCTGCTGACCCGAAAGACGCGGGTTCGATCCCGGCTGCGGCGGCTGAATTTCGATGAAGGCGAAATTCTAGAGGCCCGTGTACTGTACGATGTCAGTGCACGTTAAAGAACCCCAGGTGGTCGAAATTTCCGGAGCCCTTCACTACGGCGTCCCTCATAGCCTCAGTCGCTTTGCGACGTTAAACCCCAAAAAACCAAACCATAATATGCGCTCGCTTAAAATGGTGCGACCCCGACTGTAATGGTGTTTATTTTGGTTTCCGGATGGGACCCCGCAGCACGACCATACTGCACCTCCTATTCCAGCGGACAGCCACCAAATGATGCGCAACTGGCGATAGTATATCCTTCTATCACGTGGAACCCATGGGCAATAAAAACCACCCAGCCCGGCTTATTTGGTGCGGGGACTTCCTTTTTCACGCACTACGCTCTCTGCGGACGATACTGGGTTGCCTAGCGACGGTCATCCTGGAGCCGCGAAACGAGATGGCCGACGCTGTCGGCGCAGGGTGCTCCACATAACTTTAGCCGAGGATAATATTAATAACAGAGAAATGGCCACACGTGGTTGAAATTTAACTTGTGAAGCACTTCAGCTAAATTAATTTTTTTCCTTTATTTTCATTTTAAGGGGCCAAAAAGAATTCTATGAAGTCTGTGCATACTCTTATTCTCCAAATGAAGATAAGATATGAAAAAAGAAAAAAACAGACGAAAAGGAAATTATTTTTAGCACGCTGTGGGAACTTCCTTATCAGAAAATCTAAAAAAAGCGATTGGAAAAAACAAACGCAATTTTTGAAGTCAAATGCAAAATAGAAAAGCATTGATGATCGCATACGAGAGAATTAATAGGGGAGATACCTACACAATTAACCGCTGTCTTGTAAACTCGCTGGTTATCAAAACTGGTGAGTTAGTTGCCGCAATGCTCAGTAAGCTTTACTAACCGAAAATGTGACGTCTACGAAACTGCAGCCTTGAGGATGCATGGGACGCCCACGAGGTTCATCTACAGTGAAGCTCACTGCTCAAGGAGAACTCATATCGGTGCAGGGTTGTTGGGTAGAGCACGCAAGGGTATGTGCTACTATACGGTAATCTATTAATGCTGAGGCAGTGCAAATGTGTAAAAGATTTGAATTTGCAGAATTTCGTCATCACTAGCTTGTGATCGAGAGAAATGCAAAAAAGGTAGATTTATCAAGGAAAATGTTATTGCTGTGCAACTACAATTAAAATTAGGCTAATGCCTGAGCTTTTAAAACAAAATCAACCATATTAACACACTTAGCTCCATGAAAAATACAAAAAAAAATTTGAAGTACTCCCATCAAAGACGACTGCCCTTTTAAACTACGGGTTGAATCATAACCAGATATTTTGGACAACCGTTTTTTTTGAACGCGAACTTCTTTATGAACGTAATTTTTTTAATGTATCGTACTAATCCGCTATAATAGTCAATGTATCCGCAATCTCCCGTCGGCAGGCTTGCACGTGATTGCTATTAGTGTTTTCGCTATCGTCGAAAACATTCCCAATTGGTTTTCTACGGCAGTCTTAGCTACTGGATGCAAGCAATGAACAAACTTTAGAAGAAAGGTTTCCAACGCATCGAAAGAATGGACAGTTACCCTTAATATTTCCATAACAGTACCTCACAATATTCTACAGTTGCCTCACAATTAACATTGATGTCCAAGAATCCTGGACTTGTTCAAGTGGGTTAGCTTTCGTGCGGTATCGTCTTCAAGCATGGCAGCAGTACCCCTCGCCTCTGTCCCTTTAACCTTCATTTGGTAAATTTGTTACGAAATGTTAGTATTTGATGCCCTTGTTTTGGCGATATACGAAAGCCGTTGAAATTTTAAGCATTTCCTATATTAGAGAAAAAAAAATAGACTCCGGCCAAAAGCTCATGAGATAACCGGGGTTTCGACGCCGTCTAGGCACTTCTTCATGGTTGACAGGGTGCCAAGTCGGCGCCGAAAAAGTAGTTCTTTCATGATACTTTGGTCGGACTGTCTTTTTTTTTCCCTAATTCGCCTGCCGACCAGGCAGATCATTGCCGAAGTCTTCAATTTCCAATTTCTGTATCGCGTGACTTCGTTTTTAGCCGCCGCGGTGGCTCAGTGTCTATGGTGCTCGGCTGCTGACCCAAAAGACGCGGGTTCGATCCCGGCCGCGGCGGCTAGAATTTCTTTGGAGGAGAAATTCTAGACGCCCGTGTACTGTGCGATGTCAGTGCACGTTAAAGAACCCCAGTTGGTCGAAATTTCCGGAGCCCTCCACTACGGCGTCTCTCATAGCCTTAGTCGCTTTGGGACGTTAAACCCCACAAAACCAAAACCAAACTTCGTTTTTAAGTGCTGAAGGAAGCACCCAAAACTGGTGAGGCACACAGGAGCATGGGTTCTCATGCTCCTTAATTACTGTTGCGGGAATACCGACTAGAGGCCGCCACCAAACGTCCTAAGGTAAATTGCCTGAAGCAAAATGTCGAAACCATTCGATCTTTCTTGCCCCTGAAAGTTTGGACTTTTTGTGCGTGAAGAACGCTTTCATAACAAGACTTACGTTATAAAAGTCTGCTTCCAAAGACGTGCTTGAACTTTCTAAATAGGAATTTTCCTATACACAAGCAGCAAACTCTATTAAGAAATACTAGTTAATTTATTAGATCATTGTTAGGCAAAATTATTGCGCCCCCCCCCTCCCCCTCCCCGGCTCGCTAAAACGTTGCTGTTGAAACTCTGGGTTAACGCTGTGCAGAACACACTCTATGTGCTGTAAAGAAGTAACCAGTTTACACTTCATATATGATCACAGTTGCGTTTTGACACACGTTTGCGAATGCAGGAGACGGTAGGGCCTCCCTGTAAGGCAAGTTTGCTGAGAACGTCTTGATTAGCGTTTATTTATAGGGATGTTTTATGTGGAGAACCTATATTGAAAGCACGCCTCGAAACGATGCAGGAGATGGTTCCGTTTGTGAAAGGCTCCAAACATCAGCCGGGGCATTCGCCTGCGTTACACGTAGGGAGGAAAATAAAACATAAATACTGCGCAACGTGGAAAGTTAGGAACACCATTCCCATGCTCGTCCAAGAAAAGTTGAAATAAGTATTGTCACTTTGAGCGGGGGCTGTAGCATTCCCTGGCTTATGCAACGCGGCTAAGAACAAAAAGGAAAGGATTTTCTTTGAGGCTGAGGTTGAGATTTTTGATAACTACGTGTGGGTTTAGCCTGCATTAATTCTTCCGGCGAGTGCGATGCATTAAATGATAAATAAAGGCAGAAGTTCTAATAAAAATGCGCGCCTCTCCCTGAGCTTTCTCCATCGCTTGCATCTCGGCTTGGAAGCGCGGTTACTGTTGAAGCGATAAGCCGCAGGTGAACTTACGAGAGTGGTTCGTGTGGTGAACGCAGTTTTACTCGCATTTACTTCTCGTTCCGCGATTTGTTTCCGAGGAACAATGAAGCAAATAAAAAACTCGAGATCAGTGGACGACAAGAAAGGTGTGGTAGCGGGGAAGAACAGGAAGGAAATAAGCAGCACGCGGTTCGCTAATGCATGCGGGTAATGCAGCAATGTCGTGGGTCCCAAGCATCAGGCGGATGAGAGCTGCTGGCTACGCATTTATGTCTTTGTCAAAGAAATCGAAACATAAAACTCGGACCCCAACAAGTAAAACCACTGGAGCTCTTAAGCACCGAACGCTCAAGGCGATGAGTAAGCGAAGGAGGACAGTCGGGGAGGAAAGCCCATGTTTAGAACGGGCTAGCCCGCTCCTTCTGCTAGATTCAAACCATTACACGGTAATTAATAACTGGCTTGCCCCTAACTGCCTTCGCGCCGCACACAACAAGTCGTGTGAGCACTAATAAAGCAGACATAGCCAACAGGCATAGCTCCTGAAATAGGGGGTATCCCACGGGAAACCATTGTGCCGATGGTGCAATGATTGAACAAAATCCTGGATGCCAAAAGGATCATGTCTATTATCCTTTTGCTGTTTGCCTTGCCGAGAAGCCAACTTTGATAGGCAGGAGGACACGAATCCAAAATATCCCCATCCCCGGAAAGTGGGCGGAAAACGGCGTTCACCCGTCATCTCTTTTGCTGCAAAAAAATATACTGTCAACGACACCAAACAAGACCGTTCATGGAAAAAAGATCACGCTACTAGTTCTACGGCTAGCAGCAAAGAGGTGGCTTATCCCTTTGCCGTACAAGTGTGTAGGTACCTAAAAAAATTTATTTTTAACCTTTAGGCAAAAATGTGCATGTTCAGCCCTAGCCCACGCATTTCTGAAGGTTTAGGGAAAAGACCTGTGAAGCTATTTTGAGAAAACACCAAGAAACGGGCCTCTGAACGCTTTATCAGAACGGCGCATATTTGAAACCTTCCCGGATAGCATTCAAAGGACCGGTGCAAGCTGCGAGACATATGACGTTTTGTGTTTGACCAAGTGAAGGAAAATGCCTTACATTCTTTTTTTCATTCCATAGACTAGGTTTCTTCTAATTTCGTGTATCTTTGACCTCAGCAGTGCGGACAGTTTCATCAGCAAAAGGTCAACCGACAGGATCAACTATTATCATGCTTTGATGAAATAAATTATGTCACACTAGCTTCAATAGCAAAAAAAAATGGAAAAAAATTACAACTACCAGGTTAGTTTATCCATGCGCCAGAAAGCGATATGAGGTACCCTTATGGTGCGAAAAATTCTGCTTGGGCCACAGTGCGGCTACCTGAACGACAGATTTCGGGAGTACCATGCGGCAGCACAAGTTTAGCAGTGGCTGGTCATCTGGCTGATTCTGGGAGAAGGTACTGTACCATGCTAACATTTAACGCAAAGCGTGTTCTTGGGAACCTAAAAAAACTAAGCACGGGAACTTTTAAAGCATGCTGCATTCCAAAATATCAAAGTGGACTCGTGCCCCTTTTCTGCCCTATCTAGAAAATAAATTACATATTTGAATGTCGGTATGCACAGTGCGCAAGTGTGCTAATTAATCAGCGAAGTATGCCTCCATCTAGTTGCCGCCTCCAATCGGTTTTTATATCCACTTGTAGCCGCAATGAAGCTACTGTTGTCTAGCGATCATTTTGTTTGCACTTGTGTGTCCCGGTCCTTTGCGATGACACAATGTTTGGTTTGGTTTGGTTTATGGGGGTTTAACATCCCAAAGCGACTAAGGCTATGAGGGACGCCGTAGTGAAGGGCTCCGGAAATTTCGACCACCTGGGGTTCTTTAACGTGCACTGACATCGCACAGTACACGGGCCTCTAGAATTTCGCCTCCATCGAAATTCAGCCACTGCGGCCGGGATCGAACCAGCGTCTTTCGGGCCAGCAGCCGAGCGCCGTAACCACTGAGCCACCGCGGTGGGGTGACACAATGTTTAAAATACTATAAGGTCAAGTGTCCCAATTATAAGAAAGTAACGCTTATAGTGTTACAATAATATCACGAAACGCAATGTTTGAAATACGATAAGGTTGAGCGTCCGAAAGATTAGAACGGGACGCATATATGATTACAATAATATAAAAAAAAACAGGCCATAGTTTCTAATTTGATTTGACATTCTATTCTCCCCTAGATTCGGCCAGAATAGGTTGAAACTTTACTGCCACTTTGTTGGGTCAGTAATAAGATTTGCCGTTACTTGCCAGCAAGAGAGTCCTGGTATTTCTTTTCACTGTAATGCTACTTGAATGCTACTGAAACAACCCACGCGAGACGCTATCCAACTTTAGTAGAAGAGAAAAAGAAATATAACTTTAGCCTTGATGCATTTTGCTTTAAACTTCCATTAGTTACTACACGGATGCGTTTTGTTTTTTCTCCATTTTTTAACTGAACGCTTTCCGAGAAACGTCGAAGCAAGTGGACTTCAGGACGCTTATATTCTGCTTCTTATAAAACTGCTCTTGCTGGCAGCTTTACAGGGGCTCTAATTTTTAACAAGAACTAATTGATGCTGTCGGGGATCAAATGCAGCTTCTGATGTGCATAGGAAGAGCATTTTTAGCCATGGTGACCGGGAAAGTTTAATTAGGAAAAGAACGGAATGCTTTTCATGCTTCCGGCTGGCTGCTGGCGAACCATATGCAAAGGTGAAAGTCATGAGAGCGCAAAAACGGGGACACGGACGAGGAAGGGAACAGGACGAGCGCTGCACTTTCAACAGGATTTATTCAGGGAAAAAACGTTTAAATAGCCTTTGCTCTTATCCATGCTCTTGATCGCAGACAATCGCCTCTCACAGATACGCATCAAGAAACAGCATTTCACTGTGGCGAAGAACAACTGACGTGTCACTAATACAACTATCACCTCGCTTCTTGATATAGAAGGCTTCCACAAGCTCACGTTCAGTCCTATCTCGGCTTTTCAATAGCACTTTGCAATCATATAGTCGAGGCTTGCAGGCTACACGCTTCTCTTTCGAGCAGGCTTGGCAGTGGTCTGGAAGATGTCCTCTCTTGTTCAAAGAATTCTTGTGTTCAAGCAGGCGCTCATTAAGACAACGGCCGGTTTGTCCAACGTACACCTTGCCGCATGTAAGCGGGAACTCATAGACTACTGCTTTCTTGCAGCCAACATGTGGCATTCGGTGTCTGATGGTGCACTCTTGTACTTTTGTTCTTCCAATCCGTGAACACATTCCGGCGAGTTTTCGCGGCGCTGAAAATACCACATCGACGCCATACTTATTGGCCACCTTCTTCAGGTTATGAGAAGTGTGGTGTACGTACGGTACAACTTCCGGCCTTGCCTGCTTTTTTTCTTGAGGTCGGTTGTTTTCCTTGCTGCCCTTCAGCTTTCTCAGCAAGGTCTGCGCCACGGAGAGAACCAGGGAAGCCGGGAAGCCTGCTTTCTGCAGCCTGGACACCTGGGAAGCATAGCTTGAGTGCATGGCATGGTGGCAAGACTTCTTTAGTGCGGAAGCTAAGCACTGGGAAGCGATAGCCCTCTTAACGGTCTTAGAATGGTTCGAATGGAAAGGCAACAAATCTTTCTTTGCGCGTGGACAGTACTGCCAGCAGACGTGTGAAGGGTGGAAGGTTAGGGTGAGATCTAAAAACTGTAATTTGTTATTACTGCTAGGCAGTTCGTGTGTGAAGGTGAGACCCATGCTATTCCGACCAAACGTACCTAAAACATCAGCTACTGCTTCGTCAAAAGTAAAATCGTTATCTGCCAAAAGGACCAGGTAATCGTCTACATATCTAAAAACGTGGACTATACAATCCGTGTCAAGTTCTTCACTCAAGGAGCGGTCAATCTCAGATAAAAACATATTACAGAGTACCGGGGCGACACACGAGCCAATACAAATGCCCCTTTTTTGTAGATACGTTTGGTCATTAAAGTCAATAAAAGTGGCCTTGAGATAAAACTCAAGTAAAGACAAAAAATTGTCCTTTTTATTGACTTTAATGACCAAACGTATCTACAAAAAAAGGGGCATTTGTATTGGCTCGTGTGTCGCCCCGGTACTCTGTAATATGTTTTTATCTGAGATTGACCGCTCCTTGAGTGAAGAACTTGACACGGATTGTATAGTCCACGTTTTTAGATATGTAGACGATTACCTGGTCCTTTTGGCAGATAACGATTTTACTTTTGACGAAGCAGTAGCTGATGTTTTAGGTACGTTTGGTCGGAATAGCATGGGTCTCACCTTCACACACGAACTGCCTAGCAGTAATAACAAATTACAGTTTTTAGATCTCACCCTAACCTTCCACCCTTCACACGTCTGCTGGCAGTACTGTCCACGCGCAAAGAAAGATTTGTTGCCTTTCCATTCGAACCATTCTAAGACCGTTAAGAGGGCTATCGCTTCCCAGTGCTTAGCTTCCGCACTAAAGAAGTCTTGCCACCATGCCATGCACTCAAGCTATGCTTCCCAGGTGTCCAGGCTGCAGAAAGCAGGCTTCCCGGCTTCCCTGGTTCTCTCCGTGGCGCAGACCTTGCTGAGAAAGCTGAAGGGCAGCAAGGAAAACAACCGACCTCAAGAAAAAAAGCAGGCAAGGCCGGAAGTTGTACCGTACGTACACCACACTTCTCATAACCTGAAGAAGGTGGCCAATAAGTATGGCGTCGATGTGGTATTTTCAGCGCCGCGAAAACTCGCCGGAATGTGTTCACGGATTGGAAGAACAAAAGTACAAGAGTGCACCATCAGACACCGAATGCCACATGTTGGCTGCAAGAAAGCAGTAGTCTATGAGTTCCCGCTTACATGCGGCAAGGTGTACGTTGGACAAACCGGCCGTTGTCTTAATGAGCGCCTGCTTGAACACAAGAATTCTTTGAACAAGAGAGGACATCTTCCAGACCACTGCCAAGCCTGCTCGAAAGAGAAGCGTGTAGCCTGCAAGCCTCGACTATATGATTGCAAAGTGCTATTGAAAAGCCGAGATAGGACTGAACGTGAGCTTGTGGAAGCCTTCTATATCAAGAAGCGAGGTGATAGTTGTATTAGTGACACGTCAGTTGTTCTTCGCCACAGTGAAATGCTGTTTCTTGATGCGTATCTGTGAGAGGCGATTGTCTGCGATCAAGAGCATGGATAAGAGCAAAGGCTATTTAAACGTTTTTTCCCTGAATAAATCCTGTTGAAAGTGCAGCGCTCGTCCTGTTCCCTTCCTCGTCCGTGTCCCCGTTTTTGCGCTCTCATGACTTTCACGAATATGCACCAACAAGCCCAGTTTCAAGTACTTCTTTTCATATTCAAAGGTTCTGAGAAGACATAAGCTCTTCTTTTTAAGCTACCGTAAACACTCGTGCAAGGGCCGGAGTTAATTCCTTTTTTCTTCCTCGCAATTCTTACAGAATGTGGCCTTTAGGTGAAGGCAGCTCTTACTTATTCAGTTTCTGGCTCTGTGCGCAAAAGAAGCTTTATATGGAGTAGCGCGACATCTGGCGCCCGGCTGCGGATACCTTTGTTAGAGCAGAGGTTGGAGTCTTCGTTTACTTCTCTGCCGCCACCGCTCGAGCTGGGCTCCTCGGCTCCTTGGCCGCGATGCATGCTGCAACCTTAAACCTTTTCGTAATTATGTCTGTGAGTGTTTCAAACCAAACTTTTGAATTTGAGCGCTGGAAGCGCTGAAAATCAAAAAGGAGGAGTGAAGCCCAGTGCTTCCTGGGTGGATCCTGCCTCTTTTTGTCTTTTAATCTTGGCCTTTTTTTCTGACATGTTCCATTATATGAGCGTGGCATCTAGTCGAGTGTATACGCGGTAACATTTTATAGGTGCTGGGCCAGCAAGTTCTTATGCGAAGCAAAACAATTCGAAAGCTGTGCTTATGCGACCCGTAGAAAAGCGAACAGGAGAGCATATTTGCTCTGCTACCAGAATGACACCCAGTTATGCATGCACACGGCACCCTGAAACTATATTGTGAAGACATATCCTTCTAATCTGGAAAATTTTTGGAACCCGACGTCTGGCCAGTTCTGAGTTCCCTATTTCTTTCCATTAACTTTGTGCGCACATTTTGGACATGAAGCGAAGTTACTAAGACAGCATTGCCTGCAGAAAACTAGACGTTCCGAGAAATTAGCGCAGTAACCTTCTTATATGTACGTATACGAAGAACCCCCGTCCTTACCTTTAACGGTCATTTCAGCTTCAGGGAAGCTGTAAGGGCTCCACTATACAAGATAGAAGCAAACCATGCAGCCTGGTTCCTTTTGACAAAGACTGTACGAACGCACACGCAAACTCAAATGTCGCACTTTTTGTGGAATATACACGCCCACTTGCTTTTCCATAACCGGTTATCTCCCCTGTCTTCGTAAGCCTGCAGCGAAACGGAAAGGTTATAGCAGGCCCAGTTCCTCTCGGGTAAGTTTTTGAAGGGTGACTTTTCAGAACGCCTTTTGTGACTGCACAGAGCCGAAGTAAGGAGCAGAAGGAAAACTTGGTACTGCCTTAAATTTATTTTTTAAATGTACTTTTGATTTATGATAATAATACGAAGATAACATTTCCTCTATACCGTTCTAGCTCCCGTCACTGAAAGAAGTGGTTCAATTCAAGATTAGGCCACCCATTATAAGAACACTGATGGCAGCGTGGAATGAACGTACCGAACCTAGCCCTCGCTAGCCGACGTTCCTCTAGTGATGCTGCGTACTCAAAGGGATGGACGAGACACTGAAAGTTTTCTTTGTCAGTGTGCATGCAAAAGGTCAACATGCCTACAACTGGCATGGGAATATTGCCAATGCACATGACAACAAAAACAGAGAAAATTGTTGGAAAGAAAATAAAATAACCTTAAGTTCGCAAACGTTTTCATGTCATCTACAACTCATAGCTTATTTTTTAAATGCAGTACATTATGCCTCGAAGAAAGCTAATGCCCGTGATCAAATATTATCTTTTTATAAATAAGTAAAAAAACTGCAGAATAAATTCAGGTGGCAGCTGATTTTTCACCAAACTTGAAACACACAAAATAACTCCGTTTTTTTTTCTCGATTTCTTAAAAAGCTTTTAAAAGAGAAAAACAAGCGCCCGAACCACATGTAGCATATTGGCTACCAATGTTTATAACTGTAACCCTGCAAACCGCACTCCAACCTTGACGTACCTAACTTCCTTATCGGAGGTATTTCCACAATTTAATTGAAAGTAAAAAAAAAGCCCATGTGATTCTCCAATCTTATAACTAGATTACAAACCACGGTAGAGCATGGATTTATATGAAGGTTTCTTTTTTATTCTTTTCTCTCCTACCGCGCGGCGATCGATGTCTTTGATGCAACTGAAGCGAGAAGTTCACCTATGGTACGGCAGCCCCCAAAGAGCAAAGATTGGGTCCATATAAAGCTTTTAGCTCGCTGTGCAGTCCAAGTATTTTACTTCTCACATTAGTTCGTGCGAAGGACTTTTTTCCTATTATGCAAACAGCAGCAAGTTTTAATTGTGTTAAACATTGATTCCGAGAAGTTTTCACCGTCTTCTGTGCGCAAGCTGATGAAAACAGCACGATGCTAAGGCTGTCTCACTCTCTTGCGTTTGGAGGGGAAAATTTAAAAGCCGCTAATATCGTCGCATAGAATAAAAGGCCGTACAGCATTAGTCAAGTCTGCCATCTGAATTTGAAAACGCTCTTCACAGGCGATAAAAAATGCGCGCAAAAGATCAATACGAACAGAATACCAGAGTTCGATGCATGGAAGTACGAGTGTTTTGCGACGATAAATGAAAGCCAGGAAAAACCGGAGCTTTTATTACTGCAACGTTCGCGATGAAATAGCCCGGACAACCATTTTATGACTCTGAACTGTCTTCAGGTATTTCAAGGCAGCTTCGAACGCATTCGGTGTGTTTTCAGACGCTATCAGCACTTCTGTAAAAGCCAGGAGGTATTAAAGAAAAAAAACTAACAAAAGGGCTTCCTTCCGAGCCACCATTGTATTTTTCTGTTTCCAAAAATATTTGGTTAGTCAATAGATTGTGATATTCTGCATGTGCATGTACATATTAGACTTCTAATTCTTTTTGAGATAATCTTACCGAAAAAATAATTTCAAATATTGCCGCTTCTTTTTGTGAGAAACAGCAAGGTCAGTGTATTTTTCGCTATACTGTGTCAGGGTGTGGATACAGAAGATTACTCGACCTTCAGCCGTCAGTGTACACAAGTCCACAACATTCCTCACCTTCGTTTAAAGTGCAAAGGGATAACAGCGAAACGGACTTTTAACAACTGAGCAGCTAGGCGAAAACCCGAAACCGGCTACAGCGGCTACGGTTCCACGAAGCTGACGAGCACGAGGTTGCGGCGGCTTGGATCCCGGATCCGGCGCTCGTATATTCAAGAAGGCGAAATGCAAAAGGCTCGGGTACCGACATTTCATTTCCTGCTCAGAAACCCTTGCTCGTCAAAAAACTCTCAAAAGCTGCAGTGTTACATTGGCTCATAAAAAACAAAATGCCTGCGCAGGTGTGGCCCAACGAATAAGTTCCATCAAAAGTCTATTGCATTTCGACCTGTTTATTACTCGCGCAGAACTTCCATGAATGATTTTAACAGCATAGCTCCACAGAATAAACAAGTTACAGTTGCGCCGCTTCGTGACTGCGGCTGGGACGGCGTTTGAAGTTATTTGTGTGGGGTGAAGGCTTAGTGTACAAAAACTGTGGTTTTATTGAAAGTATATGCAAACTTTAAGAGAAGTAAAGTTTCGCAGAGTTTATTGTGATGCAACTAGAGAGCGCTACACGTGTCTCGATGGCGAGTCATGCTCGCTTCTTTTTACCTCTTTGTAAAACGCAACAAATTACTTAATGTACCGCAGTTAGTGGATATATTTAGTGTGTAAATATCTTCTAGCATTTAGTCAAACAAATAACTACTCTGATGGTGCGCCTGCACGAGAAATAGCTATATCTACTACTCGTGCGTGAACGACTGCTGCGCAATCTACCGCAACATCAGCTAAATAGGCTCTGCGTAAATGGACAGGGCTACCTTCACAGCGAGTAGTGCTCAATGATATACTAGGACCCCGGAGGCGCACTTGATCACAAGGAAACGCAAGGCTCTTCAAGGTCTCTCTGCTGCCGGTACACAAAGCTTCCCTGGGTGCCACTATACCCGAATTTGCGTACAGTCGGCGGCGCAGGCTGAGCGAGCTTCGGAGCACCCTGCCTGCCTAGTGCCTTAGACAGAATTTGGCACTTTAAGGGACACTGAGGATAATAAGTGGGCCTGTATCGATATATTACCGTATTCTAGCGACAAAGATCTACTTTCACTGAAAACAGAACGGGGGGGGGGGGGGAGCATTGGTTTTTGCAGCTGCGCACATAGGACGCCACAAATTCGTGGCACGTGCTTTAGTTTGAAGGATGTGGGTCCCCCCTGCGGCAAATATCTTCATCTTCCAACTCTTTTCAGAGACCCTGCCAGTAAAGAGCTGATTGATTGGAAAGGGTATTTATGTACCGTGGGCAACACACTGCTTTATTTGTAATGAGGAGAAAACCCTTCAGCATATCTTTACCTACTGCAATAATGCGCTATTCTTTAGGATACCCTGCCCAGCACCATTGCTTCTCACACCTCAGGGAATTTTGTTTGTTTGTTTGTTTGTTTGTTTGTTTGTTTGTTTGTTTGTTTGTTTGTTTGTTTGTTTGTTTGTTTGTTTGTTTGTTTGTTTGTTTGTTTGTTTGTTTGTTTGTTTGTTTGTTTGTTTGTTTGTTTGTTTGTTTGTTTGTTTGTTTGTTTGTTTGTTTGTTTGTTTGTTTGTTTGTTTGTTTGTTTGTTTGTTTGTTTGTTTGTTTGTTTGTTTGTTTGTTTGTTTGTTTGTTTGTTTGTTTGTTTGTTTGTTTGTTTGTTTGTTTGTTTGTTTGTTTGTTTGTTTGTTTGTTTGTTTGTTTGTTTGTTTGTTTGTTTGTTTGTTTGTTTGTTTGTTTGTTTGTTTGTTTGTTTGTTTGTTTGTTTGTTTGTTTGTTTGTTTGTTTGTTTGTTTGTTTGTTTGTTTGTTTGTTTGTTTGTTTGTTTGTTTGTTTGTTTGTTTGTTTGTTTGTTTGTTTGTTTGTTTGTTTGTTTGTTTGTTTGTTTGTTTGTTTGTTTGTTTGTTTGTTTGTTTGTTTGTTTGTTTGTTTGTTTGTTTGTTTGTTTGTTTGTTTGTTTGTTTGTTTGTTTGTTTGTTTGTTTGTTTGTTTGTTTGTTTGTTTGTTTGTTTGTTTGTTTGTTTGTTTGTTTGTTTGTTTGTTTGTTTGTTTGTTTGTTTGTTTGTAACGTCCCAAAGCGACTCAGGCTATGAGGGACGCCGTAGTGAAGGGCTCCGGAAATTTCGACCACCTGGGGTTCTTTAACGTGCACTGACATCGCACAGCACACGGGCCTCTAGAATTTCGCCTTCAAGAAATTCAGCCGCCGCGGCCGGGATCGAACCCGCGTCTTTCGGGCCAGCAGCCGAGCGCCGTAACCACTGAGCCACCGCGGCGGGGCAACCTCACGGAATTAGGTTTCTGCTTGTGGAAGATGGTGCGACCCTATATATGATTCCATATTCCTGCTTGGTTTGCATGTAATGTGGCATGTAATGTGGCGGGATCACAATTCCTTACCGCAATTGTGATCCCGAGACCAGATCTGTATCTCAATATTTTGTCGAGAGTGTTTTAAAAACCCATGATGTGATGAAGATGACAGATTGTGATGATGAAATTGTATTGCTCGAAGTTGACACAACTCAAGAAGTTAGAATATTCGCTGTCAGGTAAAAATGCTGCAGTTTTTTTAATAACTACCTGTCTCGTATTGCACTGTATTCCCACTCCTTGAAATCGTTAAAGGAAACAAAAAAAGCGGCAATGACCGAGTGAGCAGCGGCCAGCGAAGGTGATCTGTTTGCGCCGGCCTGGCTTCGAGTCCCGTTTGTGGCTGTAAGTATAAGAGGTCGAATTATTTATTTATTTAATAAATACGACACTACACCCTCCCCCCTCACACACACACACACCTACACCCACATTCGACGGACACCAACTTCCCCATGGGGCTTCTAATGATGACGCATTAATAAAGATTACCAGCTGGAACCCCACTCCGCCTACGAAAGCGTCACCCAATGACAGCCCCTGGCTGCTGACGTCACTTGTGCCTTACGAAGTTAAAAGGGCGAATTCGCGTGAGACCGACACCGGACGTCGACGCGAAGCGCGGCAAATGAGTAATTTGTACATAATGGCTCCGTAATGTTGGTTTATCCTTGAAATTTTTCTCTTCGAGGAATCGCCTCGAGCTTATCATGCTGCTCATCAATGAATGACGAGCGTGAAAACTACGACGTGCAAGTTGTCAGTTGCAATGGATTTGCATGCCTCAATTATCGCAGCTAGTGACCCAGAGAACGTCAGCGGCCTTTTACCAGGAATTGGAGGCCTGAAGCAAACGCACAAGAATCCATTGCCCCTTACAGTTCCTCGAAAACTGCCAAGGCCGGCTGAGATGTCGTAGGGCAAAGAATTATGCCGCTTCATACGCAGAAAAGGCGACTTCATCTAGACTTAACAAGGTACGCCTAATTTTATTTCTTCAGACCAAAAATTTCGTTTATCTGGAAGGGTCTTTCCAAGGGTTTTGGAAGGCAGCTACAAAAAGCATAAAGTATACGTGCAGTAAATGATACTGAGCATTCATGCCTGCTGTAAGTCCTCAAAGTCGAGCCGATAATTTACGAATAATTTTTAAACCCCCATTCGAAGCCGCCGCCATTCGAAGCCGCAGCTATCCTGGCTGAGGGAGAAATTTTTTGAAGGTATAAGAATGAAAAATTCCCTTTTCGGCGATCATAGTTCGAGCAATGCATAGCCCAGATAAGATGACTACAGCACCGTCTCCCGCTTTTCAACCGGCGCGTTCAAGAGAGACCCATAAATCTGCTCCTGATCGAAGGCGAAGCATGGTGTACTTTAATGACAGCGTTCTTGGGAAATTTCTGAACTCTTTTGGTAAGGTTAGCACTATGTAAGCAACTACCACCTCAAAAAAAAAAGGTGATTCACTGCTGACAGCGACTGAGTGCAATTTAATAACCGACTGAGCTTTCTCCAAACTCCCGCCGTTCTATCACAACACATACTTCGAAACTGCTCATGCAGATACTTCCTTGTAAAAAGGAATTTAGGCCGTTATAGTTTTTCGAAGCCAGCAATTATTTTTCTGAGAAGCCTGTTTTCTACATTTGGGCTTTCTATATATCTATATATATTTTTCAGTTATTTGAGAGCCCTACACTATTTACGACCTATAGCGCACTTTCTGGTTACCAGTGCCTCGATGAAGTGCTCGAAATAAATGCATCACTAATTATTTGTGCAAAATAAACGCTTCGTGACATCGCAAGCAATTCATACTACATTAATGCCATCTTTCCGGTTTAAATAAGGATAATAATCCCCTCTCCTGTTTGTCGTAATATTGTTCCCACTGAACAAATATCTATAAAAGCTGCCGTCCTAAACACTACCAAATGCACACTTTGCAGGACACTGCTTTTGAACGATGTGATGCCGAATGAGCACCGTTCGCCATTGTAATCGATGGTAGTCCGTTATTTGTAACAGCTAAGAGCACATTTTTAAAGCAAAATGTAAATTAATCCAAATATGCTATTTATATTCTTTTTCTTGCATACGTCGTGCCGCTTTTAAAGTTTCCACGCATTTTAAATTATTTTGAGGGACTTATTCATCCACTTATGCTTTCACAAAATCCAGTGGCTTTTTTTTACGTCACAGACGTCCGTCAATAGTTACACTCCCTAGCTGCCCCTTACGTTAACCTTATTAGGATTTATCAGAGGAATCGAACCCCCTTTGAGATGTTTTTGCTCGACTATTGTCATGTTTTCTGGAGAACTCGAGACAATGCTTCGCACGATAACCGGTTAGCAACAAAACTAAATTTTCAGCCTGTATAGTACGACGTTGGAAGACCATCATGCAAATATCCAAGCCGCGCATCCGCACTTTTGGCGAGTATCGCATTCACAAAAATACATTCTAACAGCACCAAATCACACACTAGAATCACAGGAAGTGTGCTGTAACTTGACTAGGTAGTGCTAGGAACAGCTCTCTGCTCAGTTCATGCTTTTTTGACAGCAGGGTTCAACAGATACTTGCTTGCCGATATCGGTTTCCATTGGGCTAACAGGAGCACTTGTAACTGCGCTCAGAGTGCTCTCTTGCAAGTTGTTGTGTTCCATGGGCGGACAGGAGCAGGAGAGTTGTGATCCAATAGCAGAACGCGAGCCGTTTGGCGACGCCGAGACCAGTCGAGAGCAGTTCGAGCTGCTTCCGCGCGAGAAGCGGTGTACGGATGAGATCATGCGACGCAAACGTGTCATATCCTTTTACTTTGGTTGTGTTTTTTTTAGGCAGCAATGACGGCGGCAAAGCGTTGTTAAATCGCGAATGTACTTGTGAGATGGACGGCGAAAGCACTGATAGTTTCTTTAGCTCGAGTTCAAGCAGCTAATCGAGCAGCTCCAGCAGTGATGAACACTCTGAAGTGTACGCTGAAATGTTTGAACACCTGTTCTCGCCGCCGCAGAGAAGACCCAAACTCGAGGCATACGACAAGAAAACGGTGTGTGCCTACTCGGATGAATAAGTGAACAGTACACATTCGAAGACAGAAAGATCATAAATGATTTGTTAAAGCACTTAATTAGCGAAAGCAGAATATGTTCGGCCTCGCTTTCCATGGCAGTGGATCGACGCCAAACAGAAACACGGAAGAAGCTATCGGCACAAATTTCCCCGGTTTCGGCCGGCTGTGGCAGGGATGCTGGGAAGGCACGTCACGTGATGCACCTTCGCCTGCGCACCGCTCTCGGATTGCATGGAACGTTCCAATGGGGGAGCAAGAAGTCGCACTCTCGCTGCGTTACTGCTCTGCCCCTTATTGTCCGTTGCCTCTGCTCCTGTTATGCCAATAGAATGGCCATTAGTGTTTGCTCCTTTTCTATTCTGCAACAGTGCATTCAAACGACTCCCATACTGGCTCTGTAAACTCGATTCTCGCAGTTTTCGTTTCATGCTCGTTAAGGATCTTTTGCAAAGCGGAGTCACAATTTGCGTCATTTCCACGAGTTCACACGAACCGATAAATTCACTGCGATATTAAACATGGCCATTTTATAGGTCATAAAAAGTATTCAATAATATATCTTCGTGAGGCTATATTCGTCAGCTTCAGTATTACTAGATGAGTATGCCACCACCTTCAACAGCTTGCTGCAATGAGCGATCAATGCACTTTTGACGGCTTAGTCTTTGTTTGCTGTTACTTTTAGGATGCTCGTCATGCGCCTCGTGTGTCCTATCACGTCTGTATTACTGCTGCAATCAACAGTTAGTGAGCACTTTCTCTTAGTTTGCTTGGTGATTTCTGTAAGGTTACTTTGCGTTTATAAGATATTCAGCATAACTATATGCGGAACTAATACGTGGTTATTGAAATTAAATAAAACACAGGTATGTACTATCGGCAGCAAAAGTCTACGGGACGCGAGTTTTCGGAAGAACATTTATTACAGCTCTACCTCGCGACCAAATCGCCTGGTATTATTACCAGAGGAAGGAACACGTGTGTTTCTTGACATCTTCATACTTTTCAGCGACTGGCTTGGGACAACTGCAGCGGAATAAATTTTTTTCCGCATGCCGACGTCCCGTAAACTTTTGCTGCCGATAGTACATAAACTAGGCTATGGCAGGAATCTGTGCATTGTGATTATCTAGTTTCTCTCCCTTTTTTTTGCATCAACCAACCAAGCTTGTTCAACGAAAACATCGCGCTTGAACATGAGCGCTTAGGTCAATTTTGTCAACGCCAGTAAAACTTGACATTCTACCATCTTACCAGCAAACCAACAGCAACAGCGATGTCACCGAGATTCCAAGGGAAGCGCGCCCTCCTCCGACAAGACGCCGAGGCAGCCACGTACTACAGCTTTCACTGGCTCGGGTTAGATGGCGCCACAAAGCCCTTGGGGGTTTGGGACCCTACATTTGTTTTGCGGTTTAGTTGCGTGCTTTTGTTCCGTTTGTCGCGTTATGGTGCATATAGGTTACGTACACACTAGAGCCGCTGGAAACGTTTTCTGCTCCAGTTGCTGTACAATTTTCGCAGAGCTCCAGTACTCACTGGCAGTCTTCAAAACTATATATTGGTAGGCTTTCGTTACTAACAGTGCATTTTATGTGGCTCTTAAAAGTATTTCTAACAAAGAATTGAATTTACTTGCTCTTTTCATGATTTTAGTACTCATTTATTTCATTATTATCAACTTGGGATCGTGATTACTAACCACTCCAAATTTTCTTACCGCCGTTAGCAGCTCACCAAGTAAAAAAATCGCTGCAACTTACAACTACCCAGCTGCACCGTTTTATGTTCCACGATCCATCTCCGGTCCTAAACGCATCTTTGAACGTCGCTTTATTGCGTGTGTTACGTGCCCTGTATAATTACTTCCCGTCAAGATCACTGACCTTGACACTGGTTCCATCTCCGAGGCTATATTGTACGGTATTCGTGCACTTGAAATGGTAACGGCAGTTTGTATTCGAATATCTGAGTAATTTTCCTAACACGCCTTTTATTTTTAAGCAGTCCTTGGTATCGGTAATGTTTTGTACGTGCTGTGGATATCCTTTCCTCATGCAGAATTTATTGCAATTCATGATTTCAAATGGGATTGGAATTTGTTGCAGCCATTGTAGTCCCGTCAAAATGAGAAATTCTAAAGCCTATTAATTCTTAAAACTTTCAGATATTTTATACATGGCACACTTTTTCTCACTGCATAAAAGACGTCAAAGTGAGCGAAGTTAAGTATTTTTCTATGCTTTCTTATGTCTATACTGACGACAAAAATCCACAAAAAACATCCTGATATTTCAGATGCACGGCTTGAAAAATTTGACCAATTAAGGTTTGGTTTGGTTTATGGGGTTTAACGTCCCAAAGCGACTAAGGCTATGAGAGACGCCGTAGTGGAGGGCTCCGGAAATTTCGACCACCTGGGGTTCTTTAACGTGCACTGACATCGCACAGTACACGGGCCTCGAATTTCTCCTCCAAAGAAATTCAGCCGCCGCGGCCGGGATCGAACCCGCGTCTTTCGGGCCAGCAGCCGAGCACCATAGCCACTGAGCCACCGCGGCGGCTTTTGACCAATTAAGGCAGGCGAAAATTTACAATACATTTAACAAGAACTGACATATTATTCATGAGCACTTAAATTTTCAGACACTTGGCATAAATATTAACAAAATATTTTAGTTCTGCAGCATGTCCATTTAAGGTATCTGCCGGAAAATCGGCATGTTTCGTCGGCGATGCATATTCCCATACATTTCACAGGGCCGGCTTAGCACGCATCTTGCTGCTGCAAATAACCCTACATTTCACATCATGTGGACATCAGTACACGTCTAAACACTATAAACTGAACCGCAGAACCGTTATTGAATGGTAACATTTCTAGTACTGTTCATATGCCCCACGCACCTGTTAAAGCGTTCGACCGGCGCGCTTCCGCCGGCGTTCGAGCCATTTGCTGCAGCCTCCCTGGCCTCGGCGCATATTTTTGCGTATAGGTACTGCACAACAATTTATTTAAAGGGTGCATGAACGAAAAAAATCTGTTTCTAGTTACGGTGACGCTAAAGCAGTACGCAATGCGCCGTTCATGAGTAATAGGCAGATGTGTGGAGCGCTGCACTATGCTGCTACATGGCGCAAATTTCACGGCATACTTTTATCTTCATCACTTTGCTACACTCCTGCAAAATCTGACTCCCATGCATTTCTACAGTTCAATCATAGACCACACGGGTAGACTATTCCGGCACACTGGCTTGCCCAGTTTTTTTACAATTTATGTTGTGTTGTTGTCCCGAACACACGCTTTTCTAGCGTTTGTCAGCACCTCTACCGTGGCGTCAGTCGCAAGCGCTTGGGCTGAATAATTATGCTCGAAGTCCGGTTCCGGGAAAGTTTTCCGATGCATAAGTATTCGCGGTTTATACACGCTTGCGCATGACATGCTAGGCTTCTCTCTTTCGCGCGCCGGTTGTAGCCAGAGTAATGTAGATGGCCAGGCATTCTTACGTCGCTTATCTCTCCCGCGGGCTCGTGCATCCTGAAGTGCCCAGAGGGCACTGGTCTTTTGGAGCA
Organism: Amblyomma mixtum; assembly: GCF_055824585.1. Lineage (NCBI taxonomy): Eukaryota > Metazoa > Arthropoda > Arachnida > Ixodida > Ixodidae > Amblyomma > Amblyomma mixtum. The sequence goes on from NC_143014.1 coordinate 243,394,181, forward strand.
GTAGCATGCAGGAGCTACAGATGCAAAAGCTATGTCAGCTGCATAGCATAACCACCACCGGCAACACACGGCATTAATGGTAAATTTACTAAATGGAAGTGATTTCAATTCGAAAGTATTACTTGGCTATGTGGGCGAGGTCAACGTTACTAGATTACTTTTTCAGTTTGCAAACTCCGACGCCGCGCATGTCGCCCTTGCCTGTACCGCCGAGCGAGGGCGCTCTCCTCGCTGTTTGACCGGCTTCTCGATATAGTAGCCGCGCTGACCACGTCAGCGAAGACTACAGCGAAGCGTTTTTGTGCCAGGCGTTTCTTTGTTGGGCTAAACTGCGCTGCAATTTGATCGCTGCTCCTCTGTGTCCTTGCCACATTTATATAAGTGCGTTTCGAGCGACGTTTCGGCGTTGGCTCCGGCTGCAACTCAACACAGAAGCGCAACAGCGTCGGTGCACGCGAGCTATGCGTCCGTGAGTCTGTGCGGCCGATCTGTTGGCCTGTCTGCTCCCAAACCAAGACAAGATAAGCGTTCTACGTAATGTGCGACCGCAATTCACACTGACCATCGCCAAGGCTGCAAACATTTTCTGCAAAGTGCTGGAAGAGCTAGACAAGTGCAGCCTTGCTCGCTTGGGTTGTGCTGAGCACATGTCGGCATTCACTTGTCAGATACTGAATTTTATTATTGCTACAAGAATGCACTTTTTCTCTAGCACGTCTCTTGTCTCTTGTAAAAGCACGTCTCTTGCAACTGTTTGGCCCATTAAAAGTGGCTCCCATTAAGATGTATATGTTTTTTCCTATATGAATTGAATAACCTGTTTTCAATCTGACCTGTGCTATTACCGTCATTTTTCGCGTTTTATGACCTTAATAACGTCGAAGTTTCACGGTGGTAGTCCTGCATCTCCCTTTAAAAAACACGCATGCATCGTTGACTGTCTTGCTTCAAACCGATGGTACTTGGCCTTAGGTTTCGATATTTTCGGCAACATGCGACTCATTTACTGTGTCGTGGCTGGCCGTAAGCAAAGAGTCATTTAGTTTGCAGGGAAGTAAATGAAACAAAAAACTATACCCGACCAAGAACCAGATGTCTCATCGAAATAGCTAATGATTCAGACATCCCGATCGTACCTCTGCCGCCCAGGACCGCTCGCGCAGCCTTAATGCCACTGTAGTTGCACATTCAGAATAATATATGTGCCCTACCTTGGAAATATCTTCGTTAAACAGGAATTACCGGCGTAAAGTGGCGTGAAACATGGCGGCGTGCTCGTCTCATAGCGATAGTTCGTGTGACGAGAGACCGGCCGGAGCGGGCCAAACATCGCGCCACTTCACGAGAGGGAGCCGGATGGGGCCGCGTTTGGCCGCCGAACTGCAGCGGAGTTTGCAAACTGCCCATGCAATCTAGTAATGTTGGGCGAGGTCGTGTCATCAAAACGTGTCGGCAGCGGTTGTGGCGTTCTCAGAAGAGATAAGATCAAACGAATGGTTGTAATCGATAGAGAATGATGAGAGGATGATGCGTAAAAAATTTTTATGTAGATAGCATGCTTTTAATCAATTACAGCCAAAAAGGTCGAAAAACCGTCGAAATAGCGCGGAATTTGATATAGTGACAGCACGGGAAAACAACCGTGGACGGCAGAATAGTGGAAAAATAGGCAAAGGAGTGAAAATAAAGTTTGAAATGGATTGAAATGCGTTTGGTGAGTGATAATTACTGCAAAAAAAAAGGTTGATTGACATAGATTAATTAGTTAATTAATTAGAAGCAAAAGTCGATGGTTGGTCGAATAGGCTGGAGAGGTGTACAGTAGGTGGACGGGATAACAGCATTGGCACCAAATTTGAAAATCGGCGTAATCAGAGTAAATGTGATTAATGAAGGTGATTAATTAAGAAAAAATGCAAAACAATGTTGCAATCGATAACCATAACCAATGAGGGTGATTAAACGATAGCAAATTATGACAATTAAATAGCTAATTAATGTGCGAATGAAGGCCAATGCGATGCTAATTAAGAGCTAAGAGGTGCAAATAGCATCAAAGAGAAGCAAGAGGGGCAACGAGTATCAAAGAGAGGCAAAGAGAGACAAAGAGCTCCGTGGAGGCGTCAATGCTTTCGCATTCTCGAAATGAGGGTTGCCGCAGTGTTCTCTAACGTTTTTTGTTTTGTTTTGTTTTTAGATTAAGGGGCTGAAAACCATATCGTTTGGCTGATAATGTTGCAGTTAGTAGCGTGGCGTACAGACAATTTAACCGGCGCAAGGAGAATAACTTCTTTATGAAGCGAGCTGGAGTTTATCTCTTGCTCTCACCCTAGTAATCTACTGTATTATCTTTTATAATAAAAGTAGTAATTGAAACGACTAAAATTACCGGGCTTGTGCGAGCCACAGGAACAACAGTAACACATTTGTTGGCACATAATTGTAAAGCGCCTTTGCTGAGCGGTACCTAAAAGGTGTCGTAACATATAGTGATGTAACAAATAGTCCATCACATGGTTGCAGACCATGCATGGCTTAAACTGCTGTTGCTGAGCAGAGTGGGGGGGGGGGGCGGAGAGTTTGTCGTGTCACTTGCAGCCTTATGCGAAGGAGACGATGACGGGAAGGTAGAAAGCGCGCAATCAAGTATAAGACAGAGGCAAACCTGCGCATTCTTATGACCTCACCCGTACCGGCTGTTGCGGAGGCAGAGGCACAGCAGACCACGGATTCGTAGAAACGCGTCTGTACGACTTCTTTGACTAGTTGCTTCACTTCTACGCGATCTTTCATCCGTGCTGTATCCGAAGTAGGCGAGGAAAGAGAGACTATACTGCTGTCTCAGTCGTATATGCCGTATATGCATATACGTATATGCGTAGCCGTATATGCGTTTGTGTCTGAGGCGGTTGAACGTGTTTTATAGTCCTAAAGCGGTGCGACCGCGGCCAGTTGCGCAAGCAAGGTACGCATGGCGCAATCTGGCTTCAGTGCGACGGGTTGTCGTTGCTTAAGAGAGAGAGGGTGCAAATAAAATAAATACGGTGACAGGCAAAGTTTGCAGCCTCCAGAAAGACTTTCTCGTGTTTTGATGCGAAAAGCTTCACTACCCGCACCACAGCCGCGCTTCGCGTGAGCCGTCGGAGCCAAGATTTGCCACAGCTGCGCATGCGCGAAACCGAGTGACGTCACTCGCGGCGCAGGTGGCCGCAGCCGCCACCGCGCCGACTCCGCCGCCTGACCTTTTGGCACAGCCGCGCACTACTGCGCATGTGCGCCGCCTCCTCACCGCCGCTACTACTGCACGCTCGCATCCTCGCCACCGTTTGACCGTTCGTTGCAGCCGCGTGTTTACCACAGTTACTACGCCTGCGCAAGGAGGGCTATGTAACGCTCTTGCCTACACCGTTATTGCGGTGCTCCCAGTGCATTGTGCGCGAACTGCGACAGCCATGACGTCAAACAAGGCATAATTGCAGCTTCTCGCTTGTATATCCAAGCTTAAGCAGAGCTAAGCCACTGCCATTTTTTTTAATGAAAGGTTGATATTTTTGCTGGCGGACGATGCACTTTCGCTCATCCGATTGGCTGCGTCCGTGTGCATTCTACAATTTCGGTGTACATTTCCTGTCAGTATGTTGGGATGCACGCACGGGTGCACTGAAACTTCCGCTTAACTGCGATTGGCGTGATATTCACAACCTGAACTGTCTGAAGTAGAACAGCAGGAAAGTACTTCAATGCATGATTCTTAGCTCTGTTACACAGAACTTGAGGGAACGCTTGCGTTCCAACACAGCCAATCATTTCGTCCTCAGTCGTCGCAACCAAGTCGTTTTTGTCAGGCCGCTTTCTGGGAAACACTCACTCAGCCCTGCAACAAGCATTAAAAGTTCTGAAGGTCCTCCTCTTTTCTTTCGTCTAAAATCACTGATGTGTAAACTTTTAGGGTAACTTTTCGAACAGTAAACTGATGGGTAAACTCTTTGAAGTCCCCGGGTCGGCAGGAGCTGAAGCGCGAGTGTCTTTTAGTGACAAGGCTCCGTTGACATGCTCGTTAATATGGTGTTCTGTGTTACCAAGGCTTGCCCCTTGCTGGTGTGTGTGTGTGTGGTATCGGTGGTAAATGCTTTGGCTGCACTATTCGCGTTTGTGAACCAACGAAGGCGCATGCGGAGCAAAACTGAAAGGTGCGAGAAGTGGCCACCAGAAAGTCATTGCTCAGTTTTTACACGGCGGTGGTTCGAGGATCGAGTCTGGTTACGGTCTCTTCAGAAGCCAGTCTAGAGAAGTTGTGAGATCCGGGCGCATACTGAAGAAATCTGACTGCACCAAGGAACAGAAGGAAGCTGATAGACAAGTTTATCAGTACATCTTTTGGAAATCTCTGTCGAGCAAATTGCACCACAGTACCAGAATACACGTGATGAGGAGCTGACACAGACGACATGCACCTGTGGGACAGCTTAGTTGCTAAGAGCCGATACTGGCTTGAACTCTTCTAGCTTGGAAGACTCACGTTCGAGCTTCCATCAATTACACTCGCTATGCGGTGACTCTGTGTGGTAGAATATAGCAAAGTGATGAGGTAAGCGGCAGAGAGAATCGCAAATTAATACAAAGGACTGTCACGTGGAGGTCTGCACACGTTGTAATGCAGGAGAGTATTCTGATCTGATCGCACTTTGTTCTTCTATCATCCCCATGCTTTGCACTTAGCGGGTATGACTTTGTTTTGAGGAAATAAAAAATATCGTAATGTTGCCAAAACCAAAAATGACAACAAGCTGCTTCTTTTTTTTCTGATTAAGCAATTTGGACTATATGTTTGACAGCGAGTAAATAGCAACTGAGTAAAAAATACAACTTTAAGAATTTCACCACATCTAGCTTCATTCTCATGTAGTACCGAACCGCGCAACGTTTGTCGTTTCGGCGTTCCTTACATACTGAAAAGTAAGCATGGTGCAATGACTTAACCATGGATTAGTTTAGAAATGAAACGTAATAATACATCAAGAGCACTTTCTTCCGCCCTTTTTTTCGCATCCGTCAATCACAGCTTGAATGTTGAAAGGAATAATTGTCCAATGACTAATTTGCAGGCCCTCTAGACTATATAAGTCCGGATTTACTTTTGCCTGTCTTCGAGCTCTCGGGAAAGAAACAGAAAAAAAAGCGTTTTTTTTTTTACCATAATCCTCGGTGTCTTTCCTAGCCCTCTCACGAGAGCGTCTGAACTGCCTTTCTTCGCAGCCTTTCATTTCCAAACGAATGAGCGGCAGAGCTCCCGCACAGCCCCGAGCCCATATAGCTCATGTGCATGCTTTGGGCCACGCACTTCAGCAGCAGAGGGTGTAATCTTTTTCTTGACAGCGGAGAATCAAGAAAGACGAAAAGGACATATCTTATCATTTGACAGTTCCGCACTTAGACCGTGAACTATCGTAAATGCTTATGGTGCAAGCCGCCTGAGTCAAAACTGTTGTGATGTAGATCGCAAAGACACGCACACGTGCAATGAACAGCAAGCATATCTGTGACTAGCATGATGCATTAATTGATTTGGCTAAGTAAAAAAAGGTGTTTATTTAAGTCCATACAATGCTTAGCATGCTCCGCACACTTACAAGAAGTCGGTTACCAGCCTGCGGGATGATGTAAATATGCCTAGGAAATATTCAAGCTGCGATAGCACAGTCTATATTGATCTATACATGAAAACAACAGTACGCGCATCGCTATCGTTCATTGTCTGGAGACTAGAGTAAGCAACAGTCGAGATCGCTCCATGGTCCCTCCATAATGAGCCTAATCAGCGCGCTGCATCCGAGCTCTGGTGCTGCGTCTCCTTGTGCCTGCGCAGGTCCACTTTCCTCTGGAAGGCCCGGCCGCACACCTCGCAGGCGAACGGCTTGAAGCCCGTGTGTTTGCGGCTGTGGGTGATCAGGTTCGACGACTGGCTGAACGCCTTGCCGCAAACCTTGCATTTGTGAGGTTTCTCGCCTGCAAGTATAAGAAGAGCAATACGTTGAGCATGTGGTGCAACCTGCCACACTCAAGTCACAGCGACACACTTCGTGAATCACACGGTTCGTAAAACTTTGGAAAAGATGTGACCGAGTGAATTGCAGACATGCTCGACATACAGCGCGTGGTAAAACGGTGTACTAAGACCTTCACTCCGTACTTTCCTTCGACCTTCCCTCACTCTGACCCTTACATCGCAAAAGGTGTCCACTTTCCCACTTTCTCACCCTCATTTTAAGCAAATTTAACGCTCGCGGTCTGCAGAAAACCCAGCGTCGTCGTCGTCGTCGTCGTCGGCATTGTGGGTGAAAAATCAGCCGGGGTAGGGAGGCCCAGGCGGCTGGCTATACGCTAAGGCCAAACTGGCCTTGTCACGTCTTGTCATGTCATACTAAGTCACGTGACCTTGTGGCATCATCACACTGGAATGTGAGCAAACTGCCCACCATGGCAGGTGGCAGTTAAATGATAGGCCACGAGAGGTTGCTCGGGAAGAGCAACCTGGGCCGCACAAGGCCTGACGATTGGAGCACCTGCCATCGCAGGGCAGTGGCGCATCGCTTAACCGCTGCACCACTGCGCCATCTGTGGTATGAGGGCGCCCAGAGATCTATGAATGCGAAGTAGAGAATGACCAATTCCGCATATATGGGCATTAACACATTAACGCCATTGCGACATAGCCGTAAGGCGGAGCTTAAGTGTCTCCTACAATTTTTAACGCCCGAGTTCATTTTTCACGCTGCCAACATAATAACGCAATAAACGCATAATACGAGCCCTCAGCGATCAATTTGGACGAAAAAAATTTTAAACCCATCATGGGAAGCTTTTGTGCTTTGAAAGCACGGGCATTAACACTGCTGACTCCGGTGTTTTCAAGCATAAAAGTCCGAACAGGAAAGCGAACAGTAAGCGCAAAAGGCACGCGTTGTGAAATGTTCATGGATACCCAGGTAGAAAATTACGCTCGACCTCCGGTTTGAGCGCTGTGAGCACTTTGCAAGAAGCTGTGGAATCCGAATTCCAAGTCAATACCAAGATGAATCCAATGCACACACCGGTACATACCCCAAAATGTTTTTTCAGGCCTCGCGCTCTTCAGTGTTGACAGAAATAACTCGCACCGCAATTGGGTTTCCTTAACGGGACACTGACGACATTTGCATCCAACTTTTGTAAAGATTGATTCCGTGTTTTTTTTTACGGGGATGTTGACGTTTTTCCGGCAACAAAAGGCATGTTTATTGCTGCGAAAACTCCATTTCAAAATTTTCCTGCCACTTGATTCAATCTTCTGACGCTTACACTGAAAAGGAATCCGTGATCACCGTTTTCAAGTGAACGGCGGTGTTGTGTATACTATGGGATCAGCGCCCAAAAGAACTGCGTCGCCGCAGCGCAGTTTACTTGCGAAATCGGCCGTGTGTGAAAAATTTTTAATTGAAATTGTTTTTTCTCGGTTGAACTGTTTGGAAGACGATCTCCAATTCTGCGAATACAACACTCCCCTTAAAATAAAAATTAGAAAAGTTTACTAACATATTTAGTTAATCAGCGAACTAATTAAAGCAGTTTTCCTCTTGCCTGCCGCCCGCCGTAGCCTCCAGTATAGCCCCAGTGCTAAAATAAATCTAAAGCAATTTACCCTTTTTTTTAATTTTGGGCCTTCTAAAAAGAAACACCCGGTATACTGCCCAAACTCAATTTGTCGCCCTGCCGCCGCGGTGGCTCAGCGGCTATGGTGCTCGGCTGCTGACCCAAAAGACGCGGGTTCGATCCCGGCCGCGGCGGCTGGAATTTCTTTGGAGGAGAAATTCTAGAGCCCCGTGTACTGTACGATGTCAGCGTACGTTAAAGAACCCCAGGTGGTCGAAATTTCCGGAGCCCTCCACTACGGCGTCTCTCATAGCCTTAGTCGCTTTGGGACGTTAAACCCCATAAACCAAACCAATCAATTTGTCGCCAGTGTCTCTTTAAGGCACGTGAATAGATTAAGGCAAGTGCAAAAAGCTCAAGTCACATGAACGTTACACGAAAGAAAAATGCTTCTTAATATGTCTTGTCTGGAGTTGCGTTCGACGTAACAAGAAGGTGAAGATTTGTTTCGTGCAACGCTCTCTTTGGTGGCGTAAGTACTGCTGCTGCTATTCATCAACATTCGCGGAAATCAATACCTTGGCAATGGTTGCGAGATATATGGTTGTGAGATATACGCCAGCAACTCTTACATGGGCGCTAGGGCGACCGCTCCTTCAGCGCGTGGCGGTGCAAGTTCGGCGGCACGGCCACATGCCTATCACTCGAGGCGAGGTTTCGAGTGAAAAAGCGCTCCATGCGAGCCGCGCTTCACTTCCTTGAAAAGCAACGCCCGCTTACTTTTCATGACGCATATCTCGCCACCACCTCAAAACGCCGAACCCTGTTCGGGGCAGCGTTGCAAACATAAGCAGATGTCGTTGCTTGACCGGTCGTTTGGGAGCGCTGAAACTGCTTCCTTATCACGTGGTTCTTTTTGTATTTCGCGGGCTTTCTTTTAAGGCAAATAAAAGAAGCTGTATAAGTGGTACTTGGATGGAAACACCGCAACCGGTTATTTTTCTATGGGATCTACAATTCCTGCATTGACACTTTCTTCCTAAAGGCAATAATTAAAAAGTTAGCTAATCAGTCTCTGCTAATTAATTACGTTTGCACAATAAAAAAATACCGCAGACTAGGACACGCGACTGGCAACAACCCTCAGTTGGTCTCACGGGGCTAGGACACTTCGTCTTTTTTTAAAGCTTGGTTACTTTTAGCTGGGACACCCTGTATATATATATATATATATATATATATACACAGTCGAACCCCGCAATAACGAAACCGCCGGAGAAGGACAAACTTTTCGTTGTCGTGAGAATTTTGCTGTCGCGAAAATGGACAAATAAGAACACCCATTACCTTCCAGAACCAAAAGGCGCTTATTTTGCTCTGCTTGACATTGCTGTGCAGGAGCTTGACGACTCTGGCTTCGCAGCTTGATAAGCTATTCATAGCTTCATCGTCGTCGACAACACTTTGGCGACGATGCAGTGCCGCGCTTTAAATCGACTTAGCCATCCGGCGCTCGCCTTAAAGTTGTCGTGCCCCAGAATGCACGCGAAGTCAATCGCCTTTTGCTGCAGAAGGCTTCCAGACAAAGGCACCTTGTTCGCTCTCTGGTTCAGGAACCACTGAAATACGGCTTTGTCCACGTCTTCGTAGACCGGCGTTGCCAAAGTCTTGTTCTGAGCGCGCGCGCCATTCTGGAGTGCCGCCATGATGTCATTCTTTGATTTCAGAATCGTAGAAAGTGAGCTGCACGGGATACTGAACTCCTCCGCAATGTCCGTCTTTTTTCTGCCTTTTTCAGCTTCGGCGACGATTGCAGCCTTTTCCTGCAGCGTCAAAAACTTGCGCTTCTTTACAGGAGGCGGCATGTTTCCGACAGTAAAAAAAACAACAAAAAACACTGTACACAACCAAGCCGGTGAGATCGGCGAGATAGCGTGGTCGGCGCACTAGCGAAAAAAAAAAGGGTTACTTGCTCTTCCCAGGTTGGCTGGCGGTGTCGTCACATGAAACGTCACGTGCGTGCGTAGTTGCCAACAGACGGGCTAGCAAAAAGCCGCTTTCAGCGGGCAAAAAAAAAATTGCTTTGCTATCATCATCATTAACGAACCAACCGAAAGTAAACAAAAATGGCTGCGCCGGTGCTTGTTGGCAGGTGAAATGAACGCGCCCGACTTGTCGGATGAGTGTGCTGCTGCAGTTTTGCCCATTCTATGTTCCCGACTGGCTGATGTGCCGAAAAAATGTTGCAGTTCACTACCTCAAACTTTCGTTAATGCGGGACTGCTTTTTAAAAACCCTTCGCTGTTGAGAGGGCACAAATGCATTGAACCCTATGGGAGTTCGCCGGGGGCGCCGGAATTTTTCGTTGCCGCGAGAATTTCGTTCTTGAGGGCTTTCGTTATTAAGGGGTTCAACTAATGTGTGTATATATATATATATATATATATATATATATATATATATATATATATATATATATATATATATATATATATATATATACGAGGTCTGTTAGAAAAGTATCCGACCTTATTTTTTTGCGAACACCTGATGGATATGAAACAAGCGCGCTTGCACCAGCAGACCTTGAACCGTCGTGCGCATGCACGAATTTTTTCCCGCCTGCCGATAGCGTCAGTCGCTGGGAGGCAGAGTTTGAGTGAGGTAGTGCGCAGTGCTCTCGTCGGTTTTTTAGTGCAAGCAAAATGGCGGTGCGACAGGAGCAGCGCTAATGCATCAAATTTTGCCAGAAACGGGGCGACAGCCAAGTGAAAACCATTCGGAATATTCAGACGGTTTTCTGTGATGATGCTTAGAGCAGCACACAAATTAAGCAATAGTACAACTGGTTTAAAGATGGCCGCACATCGGTGGAGAGCGAGCCACGCTCCAGTCGGCCATCAACATGCCGAAATGACCAGGTCATTGCCGAAGTGAACGCTCTGGTGATGCGGGACCGTCGTGTGACTATCCGAGAAATTGCGGAAGAGGTGAACATCAGTAGTTTTTCTGCACATTCCATTATCACCGAAGATTTGGCCATGAAGAGAGTTGCGGCGAAATTCGCGCCGAAGCTGCTCACGGTGGAGCAAAAGCAGCTTCGTGTTGAAGTCTCACAGGACACGCTGGATTCCACAAAGAGTGACCCCGACTTCATCAACACCATAATCACTGGTGACGAGTGTTGGGTGTACGGGTACGACCCGGAAAGCAAATCCCAGTCGTCACAGTAGAAGCATTCCACGTCCCGAAGACCAAAGAAGGCCTGCCAAATGATCAGCAACGTCAAAGTGATGCTGACTGCTTTCTTGGACTCTCGCTGTGTGGCACACCGCGAGTACGCACGCCCCAGGGTCAAACAATGACCACAGAGTACTACAGGGGTGTCCTCCGTCGCCTACGAGATGCTGTGCGGCGCAAGAGACCGGAGTTGAGGTCAACAGGAAATTGGCGCATCCATCATGACAATGCTCCTGCACATTCCTCGCATTTGATTCAGATTTTTTGGCGAAAAACCAGACTCCTGTAGTTCGGCAGACTCCTTACTCTCTTGATATGGCCCCCTGCGACTTCTGGTTGTTTCCGAAAATCAAGAGGCCATTGAAAGGAGCGCGATTTCAGACAAGAGAGGATATTATGGCTGCAACGACAGCTGAGCTAAACTCCATTCCGAAAAAGGCCTTTTCGGAATACTTCCAACAGTGGCAGCACATCTGGGAGAAGTGTGTGGAGTCCCAAGGAGCCTACTTCGAAGGTGATTAGGTTTCCAACGCTCCAGTTATGCCATTTTTTTTTCTTCGGCCAAAGGTCGGATACTTTTCTAACAGACCTCGTATATATATATATATATATATATATATATATATATATATATATATATATATATATATATATATAAAATCCCCATATATAAAATATATATATAAAAATCCCCATATATATATATATATATATATATGGGGATTTTTAAAAATATTTATCTACTTTGTGGTGTTGATCAATGGGGAATATTACTGAATCTGTTATCGCTTAAATATAATTTATTAGAAAAACATAAGAAAAAACAACCACATGCCGCCGGTGGGAACCGAACCCACGACCGCCGAATTACGCTTGCGGTGCTTTACCAACTGAGCTACGGCGACGGCTGTCTGATTTCCTGCTTTCGGGGGTATTTATGTTTACAAGTTACTTAACCTTGAGAGTGTTCATCAGCGCCACCCACGTTCATAAACGGCGGACGTAGTGGTTGTTTTTACTTCTGCTATATATATATACAGGGTGTCCCAGCTAACTTGGACCAAGATTTATAAAAAAAACTAAGCGTTCTTCAGACCTGAAATCACATGGATGTTGTTAGGGTTAATCTAAAGTTACAGTACTATTTTTTCGGTCCTCCTATTTGAATAATTAGTCGAGATAAATTAATTAACTTTTTAAATATAGCTCGAAATGTTCAGGCGTCAATAGGAAAGTTGTGGAGCTCCATAAATATTGTCCAACCTAGGAACTTCCAGCGAGTTAGACTCAGCGTGGTAGATTTTATTCGAGAAAAACGAAAGCCCGCGGAGTTTAAAAAATACCACATGACAGCGCGCTCCGAGCGCCCGAATGCGCCGCAGTTACAGCGCCCTCATCCGTGCTTTGTGAAAACCATCGCCCACTTCGCGCCTCTCGCCTGCCCACGACTGACAGAGCTTCGCGTTGCGCTTGGTTCCAAGATAAGCGCCAGTGGGTTCGGGCGGCAGTTGAAAGCGCGGCTCCCGTTTCTGCAGCGATAATTGTGCTCTCGAGCTAGAAAAATGCATGCGGAGGAACGATGATAATCTCCAGTTCGAATTTGGGAGCAAGACCTAAACAAGCAAAGACGCATTAAATAAGCTTGATAACCTCGGGTGAATCACGCTGGTTTTCACGAAGGAAAAATTGTAAATTGAGCCAGAACGCTTCTTAATTTCCTGGCCATTCTTTCTCGTCAGGAAAAAAGTGATTTCATAGTACTTACATGCCTTTTCCACATCGTACAAGAGTTCACACAGATGGCTCTTTTCATGGATAACGGTTGCAGAGATTCATTCGCTGTGATGTCTGTCTAAAGAATATGTTTAAACAAGTCGCCATCTGCCATAATGCAGTACTGGCATCTTTTCAGCACTTCCGCTGTAGCGTTCTTGATGACGCAGGACGGTATTTCGCTGCAGCCTCAGCAATCTCTGTCTTTAGCGCTTCCGGTGTAGTTGTAGGTTTGCGGTACACGCGGTCTTTCACATATCCCCACAAAAAGAAGTCAAGAGGTGTCAAGTCCGGTGACCTTGCAGGCCAGGGCACTGGTCATGCCGCCCGATCCACTGGCGTTTGAAGGCTTCGTCAAGCCAGGCTCGGGAAAGGCCGCTGCTGTGAGCTGGTGCACCGTCATGCTGATACCAAGTTCGCTTTAAAAGCGCAAGAGGAAGATCACAGCGAAAATCTTCTACTGGGCCTTTCAAGATGTCTTTAAGGTACTGCTGAGCAGTCAGCGTGTGGTCAAAAAATATGGGGCCAATTATTCTTCCTCCAAAGATACCACACCACACACTGAAGGACCATTGGTACTGGTGTTTGGTCTCGGCCACCCAGTGTGGGTTCGTATCGCTCCAGTAATATGCATTATGGATGTTGACTTGAGAATTTCTCGAGAAGGTTGCCTCATCTGTCCAGAGCACTTTGTCAACAAAATCCGGTATTTCATCATTGTTCACCAGGATCCAGTTTGCGAAATCAAGCCGACATTGAAAGTCTCTATCTTCCAGCTTTTGATGCAGTTGGAGGTGATACGGATGCATTCCAGCCTTGGTAAGAATTCTTGACACTGAGGACTTTGAAATTCCGACCTCAGCACCCACATCCCGCACGCTGGCATGAGGGTTTGCAGCCATGAAAGCCAAAATGTCTCCTTCAGCTTCTTCCCTGATGGTGCCCTTTCTGTGCCGTATAAACTACCTGTTTCTTTGAGCGTCAAGTAACTCCTCATAATTGTATTTGCCCTAGGTCGTCCCCCACACTGCCAATTTCGGTATACCTCGGCAGCTTTCCTCTTGTCGCCCCGTGCCACTCCCAACACTAAAACCACGTTCGCCTTCTGCTCGCTTGAGTACGGCATGCTTTAAGCACTGCAAATTCTCTGAAGCGGTTGCACGCGGCACGACAGTAATAGATAGTTGAGCTCACAGGCATCCAACCGCTGACACACCTTGGAAAGAAACCAGAATTATAACAAATGATGCCCTGTCTCGCAAAGGTTTCAGATATCTGATAATGCTTTGTGTGTATTTTTTTTCTATTCCACATTGACTTGAACACTGAAAACAAAAACTGCTATTTTCATCACACCGGAATAAACGGTTAATGACGGCGCGTTCTTCCGCGACATCCGCGAGCGGCGGCTGGGAGACCCTGTATATATATATATATATACAGGGCGTCCCAGCTAACTTGGACCAAGGTTTATAAAAAAACTAAGCATTCTTCAGAATTAAAATCACGTAGATGTTGTTAAGGTTTATCTAAAGTTACAGTACCATTTTTTTGCTCCTTCTATTTGAATAATTAGTCGAGATAAATAAATTAACTTTTTAAAGCTGGCTTGAAACGTTCCGGCATCAATAGGAGGGTTGTGGGGCTCCACAAATATCGTCCAACCCAGGCACTTCCAACGACATAGACTTAGCGTGGCCGTTTTTATTCGGGAAAAACGAAAGCCCGCGGAGTTTAAAAAAATGGCTGAGGCTTAGCTTAGGTTAAGCCTAGTCAGATGCGAAGCCAGACGTTCATCCCGCTCTTCATCGGTCTCTGTGGCACGCTCAAGCTTTCGCTTCTCGTTCAAATCAGCCCTGCTTCTAGGCGGCATCCCAACACCTGGCCGCCTCGTAAGTGCCCGGAGAGCAAGGCAAGCTCAGCTTTATACCGCTGCTGTAGCGTCACGTGGTCAGCTGCAGCGCCTCTGATGTGGAGCCTCCACCGCCGCGGCCGACCGCGCGAGCCGGCAGCCCATCTCTCTTCTGCTGTGACGTCATGTTGTCACGTGGTCAGCCGCCGCGCCTCTGATGTGGAGCCTCCACCGCCGCGGCCGACCGCGCGAGCCGGCAGCCCATCTCTCCTCTGCTGTGACGTCATGTTGTCACGTGGTGTCACGTGGTCACGCTAAAGGTCAATGGTAGCTCCACCGCCGCGCTCGACGGGCTGTAGTGTAGCTCTAGTAATATGCTTCGCATAAATATACCACGTGACAGCGCGCTCCATGCGCCCGGATGCGCCGCGACTACAGCGCTCTCATCCGTGTTTTGTAAGAAGCATCACTCGCTTCGGGCCTTTCGTGCTGCCCAAGACAGGCTTCGCGATGTGCTTGGTTCCAAGCTAAGCGCCAGTGGGTACGGGCGGGAGTTGAAAGAAAGCGCGGCTCCCGTTTCTGCGGCAATAACTGCACACTCACGTTAGCAGAATGCATGCGGAGGAACGATGACAATCTCATGGGTTTGAATTTGGGAGCAAGATCCCAACAAGCAAAGACGCATATAACAAGCCTGATAACGTCGTGTGAATTGGGCTGAAAAACAGGAGCCGCGCTTTCTTTCCATTGCCGCCCGTATCCACCGGCGTTTATCTTGGAACCAAGCGCATCGCGAATCCCTGTCTTGGGAAGCACGAAAGGCCCGAAGCGGGTGATGGTTTCTTGCAAAGCATGGATGAGAGCGCTGTAATCGCGGCGCATCCGGGCGCACGGAGCGCGCTGTCACGTGGTATTTTTTAAACTCCGCGGGCTTTCGTTTTTCCCGAATAAAAACGGCCACGCTAAGTCTATCTCGTTGGAAATGCCTGGGTTGGACGATATTTGTGGAGCTCCACAACTTTCCTATTGACGCCTGAACGTTTCAAGCTATATTTAAAAAGTTAATTTATTTATCTCGACTAATTATTCAAATAGGAGGAGCGAAAAAACGGTACTGTAACTTTAGATAAACCTTAAATACATCCACGCGATTTGAGTTCTGAAGAACGCTTAGTTTTTTATAAATCTTGGTCCAAGTTAGCTGAGACACCCTGTATATATAGCAGACGGACAGCAGACGGACAGATGTAACCATAAAGCCAGCAGATAAAGGAGGCGGTATAGTAGTCATGGATAGTGAAGCATAGATTGAGGAAGGCTTCTGACAACTCTCTAACACTTGCTTCTATAAACTTCTTGAAAAAGACCCAACTCCACAATACCAGCAATATATAGCAGAGACTCTGGATCAGCTTGCGCAAAAAGGGGACATAACCCTAAGGTTTTCTAAAGCCCTCACCGCACCACACCCGTCGCCAGGTCGATTCTACTTACTACCGAAAATCCACAAAAAGGATAATCCTAGCCGCCCTATAGTATCTGGCATTGGCACGATTACGGAACAAATTTCCAGTTACATTGACACATTAATCAAGCATATTCCAACAACACATCCATGCTACATACGAGACACAAACCATTTCCTTCGCGAAATAGCAGGCCTTAAACTTCCGGAAGGAGCCTTTCTGGTAACATTAGATGTAATCTCACTCTACACTAACATTCCTCATTCCGATGGCATCAGACCTCTGACCGAAGCGTACAAGCAAGATAGAAAAGAGGAGTCCCCTGCCCCACGTGTACTCGAATACAACAATACAACAACTAATCGTACTCGAATACAACAACTTTGAATTCAACGATCAACACTTACAAATTAATGGCACAGCCATGGGTACAAGGATGGCCCCCACCTACGCCAACATCTTCATGCATAGTACTGAATCTAAATTCTTGCAAGATTCTCTCATCAAGCCCATCCTGTACAAACGCTATTTGGATGACATTTTTTTTTTAAATTTGGACCTACATTTTATTGAACAATTCAACCTTGTCCACCCCAACATATCGTTCACTCACGCGTACTCCCACACCACAATTAACTTCCTAGGTGTCGAGATTTCAGTAAAGGAAGGCTCACTTAACACCAGAGTATATAGAAAACCGACAGACCGTCAACAATACTTACACTTTCAAAGTTGTCATCCTCGTCACTCCAAAACAAGTATTCCATACTCTCAGGCACATCGATTTAAAAGAATCTGTTCACAAGATCAAGACTTCGTGAGAAATTGCAATCGCATGCGAGAAGTCCTCACCAAGCAAAGATATCCCCCCGCCATAGTTGACCACTATGCCACGTACTGCGGCCTCCAGTGCTCCCCGTCCAAGTCTGAATTTGTGCATATTCGATCTTCTCCGAAATGCAAAATCTCCGTTCAGCTTTCTCTCGCAAGCGGCCCCATCCGTGAAGCGAAGGAGCTACGAATACTCGGTCTCTTCATTAATCAACATCGTAAGGCAGACACAACTCTTGCCAAACTCCGCAAAGTCGGCGACCAGGTGGGCCGAATGGTTCGCCGCGTTTCTAACAAGCGAGGAGGGTTGCGAAGTAAGGATGCGATGCGGCTCGCGCATGCCTTCGTAACAAGTCGAGTACTGTACTCGACTCCTTACCTCCGCTTACGGAAACATGACGAAGATCACTTGGAGATTGTACTCCGCAAAATTTTCAAGAGAGCCCTCGACCTCCCGATATCCACTTCCAACGCGCTACTTCTCGCGTTGGGGGTGGTGAACACCTATCGAGAACTCCGCGAGGAGCATCTCGTTAACCAATACACGCGTCTCGCCCAGACCGTGTCCGGTCGCCGCCTCTTGGACCGGTTACATATCAGACATGATCACCACACCATGGAACGGGTTCGAGTGCCAGAACTGTGGAGAAGCGCCCTCTACGTTCGACCCCTTCCGACTAAGATGAACAAGGAGGACCATAATGGCCGGCGCCAGGCGCGGGCGAATGCCCTGCACCGCCACTATGGCTCAAAGCAACACGTCTTCTACGTCGACATTGCAGGCCCCTACCGCTCCAGGGGGGAATGGTACACGGCTGCAGTCATACACGAGGGAAAACAGGTGGACGGCCTCTCGTTCAGAGCGCCCAACTCAACGCATGCGGAGGAGGTGGCGATCGCCCTCGCAGCCTCCCATCCCGACTCTAAATTCATCCTCACAGACTCTCGCGGAGCCTGTCGTAACTTTGAGTTCGGTTGGATCACTCCACTCGCTCACCAAATTTTACACCGCAGTACTCGCGACGGCGATCCAACTCATCGCTCAATCATATGGGTCCCCGGCCACCAAGGCATGCCAGGTAACGAAGCCGCCCATGAGGCAGCCCGCGCACTCACTCACCGGGCACCAGGCGTCCCTTGGGAGGAGCTTAACTCAGATCACAGCCCTCTCCTTTCTTTTAAAGAAATTACTGAGCACTATCGTGCCGAACACCGGCGATACCCAGTTCCTATGAAAGGACTGGGTAAAGCTGGCGAACGAATTCTCCTCAGGCTCTTTACAAACACCCTGCTGTGCCCGGCGGTTCTCAAGCACTTTAATCCTTCTTTTGACGGCCGCTGCTCATTCTGTGGGGAGGTGGCCGACACCTTCCACATGGTTTGGGCATGCAGAAAAAATCCTTCTCTCCCCCCAATCACCCCTTCCCCTACCCGAGAGGACTGGGAGGCGGCCCTACTCAGCTGCCTGGAACTATCGGCCCAGCAGGCCCTGGTTCGGCGGACTTGTGTAGCGGTCTCGACCAACGGGATCCCGGAATGAGGGACTCCGACTAGTATTGTAAGGGGTGAGACCCACTAGGGGCCTCTCCCCGAGCACCTCTCTGTACATTACTAAATAAATGCTTTTCTCCTCCTCCTCCTCCCCCCGCCATTGTCGACGATGCTATTCAAAGGGCATCTAAACTCAACCGAGAGGAAATACAAGATGGACGCCGACGCAGTAAAGAAAAAGATCACCGGGCAAACTTGGTACTCACCTACACAAGTAATCCCTCCAACGTAAACAAAATCCTTAAAAAACATTTCAACATTCTCGAACAAAGCGAGCGCCTCGCCAAAATTTTCACTACTCCCCCTCACGTAGTCTACAGACGACCGAACAACATTCAAAACATTCTCGTACACTCAAAAACACATAACCACCTGGGGTTGGGTTGCCGACCCTGCGCCAAAAGTAGATTCCAGGTCTGCAAACATATGCAAACAACAAGCTGTGCAAGAAGCACAGCCTCAGGCTTTAAATGGAAAATCAATGGCGACTTTAATTGTGACTCCTCCAACGTTATCTACCTCCTAGAATGCGGTGTGTGCAGTATGCAGTACATTGGGCAGACGGTTAACCCTCTACGAATTCGCTTTAATAACCACCGCGCTCATGCCCTATCTCTACCTAACCTTCCCTTGTCAAAACACATCAATGCAAAAAACACCCATTTGAAGCATTTAAATTAACAGCTTTACAGGGTGGGTTCACCAACACCTGGGAACGGGAGCAACGCGAGTCGTACTTTATTTATAAGTTTGGAGCAATTGCCCAAGGCATCAATGAGAACCTGGGCGCTTTGTCTTCAATACGCCTCTTGCAAATCCAGTACTGACCTTGGAGTGCCGGCTTGACAAGCCTTGGCCGTTCCTCCTCCTTCGCAAGCTTTCTCCCATACGCTTACACCGATGTCTTCATCGCACACCGCGCTCTTACCTTCCCCCGTTCGACCATCTTGACAAGAGCGGCGCAATCAAAGAACCTTAAGCACTCCCGCCATTCATACTGGGCGTTTACATGAGCCCGACAAAAGTCGGGTTAAGGGGGCTGTCGGGCCGAGAACCGGTTGTCGGGCTCATGTATACGCTAGGGGGTCGAGCTAAGGGACCGTCGAGTCGAGCTGGGCCAGCCCGACTGCAGGGGGTGGGTTGACTCTTCCCGACCCGGCTGGAAGAAGCATGTATACGCTGCCGCATCGGCTTAGCGCCTCCTCTCCTGCTCTTTCCTCCTCTCTGGTCTGGCTGGCGCTGATCAGGAACTCGGAGATATTTTTTCCAGATGCGCGCCGAACCAAAGAGAATTCAAGATGGCGCTGGCCGAACACCGCCATGTTGCTTTCCTCCTCTCTAGCTGGTTCGGAAAGGCGGTATCCGTGCGTCCCGTGCGTTCTCTGCGGTTCTCCGTGTTTTTTGTATGCGGTTGCTTAGCTGTAGTAGCCCGATTTGGGTGTATGCGCGATTTAAGCTGAAACGAGGCCTTCAGGAAACCACCGCGCAGTCGTCTGCTGTTCAAACAACTACAGGAAGCGAAGGCGGCTTGAAGCGGAGCAGTGTGAAGAACACAGAGAGCCACGGCGGCAGTGCGTTTGCGGGCTGTTTCAGCTACACATACCTTACACGCGAGCACCTACTGCTGATGTCGCTAAGATCTGTGTCGTCTGTGAACCTTGCAAAATCAAAACATAAGTAATAATTCCGGGAAATGATGCAGCAGCACTGCGGGTTGCGTGAAACATTTCTGTTATAGCTCTTCTGTAAAATAGCTCTCCTGTAAAAAATTTTGTGCACGCTTGTTTGTTTTTCACCGCTTGAGCGCTTGACAGCAACACTGCTGTTAGCCCGGAACGGAGCGGTTTTTCTTTTATAATTATAACTACAACATAGAAGGGCTCAGCAAATTTTGTGCTCGCATTGATAAATGTCTCCTTTATAGATACCAGAAAGCCGTTAAATGAATTTCGCACACTTGAGTAGAAGTGCACCTCCATTGTCGATTTGCGGCACAACTTCCAAAGAAACATCCGCGTTGCCGCTCGCCGAAGCACGGGCCATTTTGTTCACAGTTGCTGAGTGCATACAGTGCAACACTTTGCAGGTCAAAATCATGCAAAAATCAACACTCGGATAAGGCTGAACAGAGCGGTGAGTACTCGCTGCCTGTATTGCAGCGGCGGCCACCCAAGCCAACATGGCGGAGAAATCGGCCAGACGCAAGATGGCGCTGCTGTAGAAAGATGCAGCGCGCACCTGAGCGAAGCACTCGACAGCAAGCGACAGAGAAATCAAGACGTACATAAAGAATTGGAGCGGGAGATGCGCGGTATGGGTAATAATTTTGCATGGGAACAGCTGCGCACCTGCTGGAAGAACATGAAGAAAAGGTTTACGCTTGTAAATATTGAAAAATTCGTCCTTGTGAGACCTCCCGGGTAATTTATTCGCGGATGTTAGGAGCTGTTCGGATCGGACCAGTCGTCGCTCAGTCTTGAACGAGACCATTTTGACGTGCGGCTTCGGAAGCGGCGGAAGCGAACGTTCTGACGTTACATCGCCACGGCAAGTACCATGTTGTGCACATTCATCCATGAAACTAAAATCTCCATGAAATAGAGCTGATTCAAACATAACATGAAGCTCAACGCAGCAGCGGAGACACCCATTGTAAATCAAACCGAGCCGCTGCCGGCTTCGAAGAGAGCGCGCACGCGAACGGGCGAACCAACCGACCGGAAAGAGCAGCAGTAGGGAAAGGGAACTTTTCGTCCGCGCGTTCCTCCTCCTCTAGCATGCGTGTGGTTTGCTTGCTCGACGCTAGGGGTAGCGACGATCTCTGCCCGACCGAAAACCGGTTCATGTAAACGCGGTGGAGTCGGGAAGTTGCACTTGGCGGAAGTCCCCCCCCCCCCCCCCCTTTTGCTTCGTTGTATTTTTTGTTTACTCGTTTATGTGGACAATATCTGAGTGCATCTCAAATCTATGCTGTGCTTTGGCCACTGTCTGTCTCCATACACTTTACTAGCTGCCCGCTGTGTTAGGACTAAGGTTCTCCGTCCATTCTCCCCTCCCGCTTTTTTTTTCTCTTTTCTTTTTTTTTCGTCTTTTCTCCCCGCGACCGCATACGTGAGTGGCGGGCGACGACATTTACCCTCCCCCCTGCCTGTTCCGTTTGGGTATTTTTTGTTAATTTTTTCTCTTCCTTGAGCTGTTCTTCCTCCTGCATCGTCTGCTTGTTTTGGCTCATGTGTCGAATACCTGTACAGATGAAACCATGTAACTTCAGTCTTGAAAAAGGACAGGCTCTGTCCAAAACGTCGACTCCCAATAAATGTTTACTTAAATGAAGCGTTTCTAAATTTCGTATGTGTGTGTGTGTGTATATATATATATATATATATATATATATATATATATATATATATATATATATATATATATATATATATATACATATATATATATATATATATATATATATATATATATATGCGCCAAGCTACCTGCCCATCGAGCCAGGCGGCAGCTCATTTAATCATGAGAGGTAGCTCCGGAAGATCAACCTGGGTCCTAGCCCAACATAAGCAACCCAAGTCCCGTCGATGGCAGCACCTGCCATAAATCGCAGGGCAGCGGCGCATTGCTTGACTGTTCCACCTCTGTGCCAGGAGTGGGAGGAAAACTCCGAGGAAGGGATCTATGAACGGGAAGAATGATCAATACCGCACATATGAACATTAACCCATTATCACTATCCGAACAACTCTTGTCCGTGAACATTGGATCTTAACACCGGACCCGAATTGAAAACCGAACTGCTAGCGCACCGAATTCGCATTTGGCCTAAGTATCGCATTTGGCAAATCGCATTTGGCTATTGCATTTGGCAAATTGATGTCATTGTTTGTTTGCGTACTATCTCCAAAAGCTTGTTTATTTAAAACTGTTTTTCTAATTTCTTTTATTATAGTTCCTTGGTGACTTTTTATGCTATTCACTTTGCTAGTCCGCAACCTGCTATAATGTTTTACGGCTGCCGCGTATGCTGCAAGGAAAGAAAAAAAAATACTAGCGGCAACCACGGCCAAAGAGGCATTGTCTATGTGAAAAGCGATAAGGCGCCCCTAATACGTCAAAGAGCGCAGTACATAAATGACTGATATACAAGAGAAACAGTATTAATCACGGTAAAAAGGTAGACCTCGGAGAAATCAACGCTTAGTTGTTTAATGAGGTCATTAAGTTTAAATTGCAGTGGACTGAAACATGTCCTTGCGAGGAAATAATGAGGTAGCACAGAAGGATGCACATAAAGCAGAAGGCACAGAAGACGCTCAAGTTGCCCTCTTACCCTCACTTCACCACCGAGCTGCGCCGCCCCTTGCCCTCATCGTCCCCGAGCTTTCCAGGCCTATTCCACCTCACCAGAACCTCACCGCGTGAAGCTCTCCGAGATTGTGGGTGAGAAGATGAAACGTCCTACTGGTGGCGCCGCCTCTTAGAACTGAGCAGACTCCTTTGAAATGCAAAGCTTCCTCCTCTCACGTGTAGATGGCGCCAAAAGCTCAACGCTTGTAGGATGGCGCGATTTTTAGTTGTTGCTGTTGTTAGTGGCTATTTATTATTAATAAATATAAAAATGTAAGGAATAAATGTTGCTAGTTGCGGCATCTGCCATCGAAACCTGAAGCACCTGAGCTGCGGCTAGCGAGAATAAAAGGACAGGGAGAGGACAGGGAGAGGGAAAGAAAGGGGGGAGCGATAAAAGAGTGGATAGGGGTAGGGCGGCAATATGCAGTATGCACAACTACAGGATATTATTTTTAGTTCTTGTTGCAGCTTTCCGAGAGCTCGACAGAGAAGGTGCTTGCTATAGAATTGTGCCCATCTGCACCACAGCGTTTTTGAGCCATCACTGATAGCTGGGGCAAACCACTCTCTTCTCTGTAGGTGAACGCATTAAAGAGACCGCAAAGCTAAATCACTTTGGAGCTAAAGTTTCAGAATAGATATATTTGCCCTGTGTCTCTGTGTCGCGTATTTCCTGTCGCGCGGTTTGGTGCACCAACTTCTTCATCTGTATTCTCGCTACACGAAGTGTCCACCGAGTGCGCTACCGTTTCGACGAAGTTTTCGCAAAGCAAGCACAGCCAGTCGGATGTACTAAATGGGGTTATAAAATAAATAGACACGGAAACCGCAGACAGGAGAACAACAAAACTTGAAGGTTTCCTGTAAATTATGTTTTAGCATCCACGCGAACCGTGACAGCCCATCGAGCGGAAAAGCCCTGCAAAAGGCATTCTGCGCCAGAGTCCAAATTACGGGTGACTAACGCCGCTGTCATTACTGGAACTACTGGCGCCAATGACCATTGGTTATGTCACAACAACATGCCGTTAATGGAAAAAGTGCCAAGCAATAGCAGCGCAGCGAGCTTATTTTTGGAAGCAATGCATTGTCTTCCTAGAGAGAGATGTGATATGACTCATAATTTTGCTTTTATTTTGTCTGCGGCAACAAAGTTTTGCGACAACAAAACACTTCCAATTCACTTGCCGAACTGTACCGAAGCTACACGTGGTAAATACCGACTTTTCTTGAACTATAGGCGTTGTTCTGGTCATTGCTACGAGATCTACGCTATTAGAGAGTTACAGCATAGCACGATACACGATCCGCTACCGTGATCCGCTTCCGCAGTGTACCGCTGCATACGCGCTGATTGGCCCCGATGCGGCAGGCGCGCACGCAGCTGACGGGAACGTCGCGCCGTCTGGTGCCAACACGTTGCTCCGTACGCGCGCTGTTCTATATTTACTGTCACTACCAGAACTTATAGCTAATCTTATTGCTTTGCTTTACCTCGAGGAAAAAAAATGGTTTTGTACATGCAATTTTAAGTTTCACTAGAGATGGTGCGACATCATGTAAAGAGCTCTCCTTGTGCATACGTCTCCGTGTAGTTACGTTTACCGTGATATCTCCTAAAACTTACGAGGTCGTACACGGCCTAACTTCAGTCGGGCTCAGCAACTTGATTTCCTAGATGCAGAATAACTCCTGACCACGACAGGGGATGCACGGTAGGCAGAAGGCGAGAAGACGAGATTCTTGAAAACACAAAACAAACTAAGGAAAGGGCGGAAGGGGAGCCTCAGTCCGCTAGCCAACGTTTTGACAAGAGGGCTCATTTTCATATGAGAAGACGAGTCTTCTTGTCGAAACGTTGTCTAGTACACTGAAGCTATCCGGTACTCCTTCAGTGTGTTTTATGTTGTCACAACAGGAAATGGGTTGTCAAAGGCCGGAGCATTGACGCATTCAGTCTTTTAATACATAAACACTCAGGTACTAAGAATCTCTCGCACGTCGAATAATTCGAGGTGGTCAGAAGTAATGCAGCCACAGCCCAGGGCTTGGTGCCGAAAATTTTATTTTTTTTACTTAAATGCTCAATGGGAAGGAAGCGAAAACTGATATACATGAGCCGTTTTTGCTGACCTTTCTAAGAAAATACTGTGTAAAATAGAACATGAAATTCCTTCATGGGTGACAGCTTAATATGCAGGGCACCAAAGAGCTCAGAAATTCGCTAGCCGCACGTGTGTGCGCTTCGTTGAAATTCTTATGCGCTCACAACATAGAAAACCTCTTTATTTGGTGTAGTAGTGTTCACTGTTTCTGCGCAACAAAATCAGCAAGGTGACTGGGATATTTAGATCGCTTACTTTGGTCACATATGAAGTAATGCCGAAAGAAAGCTGACCCTCTAAATTGGAAAAGAAAAAGCCAAACGAGACGATAAGGGCAGCTGACATCTCCCAGGGATAAGGAAGAAAGCTATACGGGCTTCTCAGAAACCCTTCATTAAAAAGAAAAAAATTGTCCTCGTCCGTGGGTTCGAACTGAGACAGAGCACAACAAGGATAGAGCAGCTGTTGGACAAACTCATTTAGCCAGGAGACCAACAGATGGCAAAGCGGAGCTCTAATGATCCATACCACAAATCGGAAGCGATTTTAAATCATTGTGTCTAGGGGAATTCCCAAGAGCAGAGTAGGATTTTGAGAAAGAATAATTGCTACTACTTCACCTCGGGGAAGCCATTAGGATTTGGGCCTCAGGGGGATTCCCCCAAACGTACGGTACAGCTTCATTACCAACGTCAGCACGTTTTGGAGGAGCAGGCTTGTAGGCTTTGAAATATCACACCCCAGCAGCACTAAGTAACAAGCCGACAGCTCACTTACAGTTGTAGGCGTGCCACTGAGTCATCCTTCATTGCTCTGCCGGGACACCGAAAGCGTGCAACAGCTCAATCGGCGCCCCGAACTTTCTCTGCACGAGGGCATATCGGGCTTAAACAGACAGCTATATCTTTCCAAACAACGTTTAGCAAACATCGTATATAGATGCTGAACATTAGAATAGGAGACACGGACAGCCGTGTTCAGATTCAAAAACTGTGAACTGAGACTGCTCTTCAGTATCAATATTTCAGGCGTAGCAAGGTTTTTCTTGTTCAACCATTACGCCGTTTCTTTCTGCCCATGAGGCTGTGCAGGCATCAAATTGCATCCAAAGCTAGCTCTCATTACAGCTCGGCTTATTTATGCTGATCGCGTCTTTCCAGCAAAGGGAACTTTAGCAACGCGCACAGTGAGGCCTCTAAGGATCAACACAGTAATTTGCATTGGGATTCCGCGACGTTAGTGCTCGCCATAGGCCAGGACTCTGCGTCTTCCGCGAGGTTAGGCACTTTGCAGCAGCAGCAGCATCAGGATGCGCTCACCGGTGTGTATGTAGGTGTGCTTCTTCATGTCGGACTTCTGGTGGAAGCGCTTGCCGCAGTACTCGCACGGGTAAGGCCGCGTGTCCGAGTGGATGAGCAGGTGCGTGGACAGCGTCGACGAGCGCTTGAACGTCTTGCCGCACTGCTTGCACTCGAAGATGCGGCCGAGGCCGGGACGGAGAGCCTTGTCCTGAGGCTTGCGTTCCGCGGAAGGTGCAGGCGCAGGCCTCCTCGCCACGGGACTGTAGCCAGCCGACAAGAGCACCGTGCTCCGTGTAAGCGGAGGCGACTCAGATGAAGGGAAGGATTGGGCGCCGACTGGTGTACCATGTGCAGCACTGTGGGAAAGCAGAATAACGAAAGTGTGTGAGGACGGCAAGTCAATGCGGAAGCGGCAGTCCATCTGCGGATTTCCAAACTTGAAGCGCGAAGTTCAGAGACACCTACAAAACGAAAATCTATGCAGTGTCAAAGATTGTCATGACATTCGTCCTGAGGAGTCTGCTCATGAACACACAGGATAGAAACTGTCGTTATTGTAAGGATGTTTAGAAAGTCGATGCCGGAATACGAACCCAATACAAACGGCGTAAATAAGTCAGAGACGATTACGTACTGCAGTCTTTCTTTCAATGATGTTTCTTCGCAGGGAAATGCTCTTCCCCTACTCACTGTACGTCGAAGAATATGAAAAGTATGTTTTCCGGGAACATTTTGAACCTGGCGAATTGCCATGCAAGCAAAACTCACCATGTGTTTGGGTACGAGCCGGTTACATCGCCCCTTTTGCAAACTGCGCGCTTTGCGAAATTCACAAAACGTTTCATTACAATGCTTCTTGCTTATCCGAAATACGCTTAATTTATTTTTTTATTTATCTCCAGGAACAGTTCATATGTATGAGAACTCTTATCAATAAAACCAGCAAAACTTGAAACAACCATTCTTTGCTGTCCAGGTGAGGCACGTACAGCCATTGTCAAGAGCACGCCCCTCACCGCATACGTAACCTCTGCAGTGCCGGAAAGTGCATACATTAGAAGAGCTGTTGCACTCGAAGGACGGTCGTCCTTACAATGTGCAAAAGCAGCAGCTGAGGGTTCTCCTTTATTAAAACAAATTGAAGACTGCTCTGTCGCGCTTGAAGTTGTCCCATACTTAATGCAGATACTAAAGATCCACGAAGATTTGTTCCATTTCTTCTTTGAAGATCTTTGTTTACCGCTACCCTCACCATGTCCTTATCACTAGTTGCTACGACAGTTGAGACCGGAGCGCTCTTGAACGCGGAGGTGGACATAAAGGAGGGGGGGGGGGGGGGGGGTGGAGAGGGACTCTTCTCAAGGTTAATACTTCGCATAGAAAATCATGCTGAATCCCCCCTCCCTCCTCCTCCTCTCTCTGTTGAGCTTCTATTGAGGCCAATAATTTTCAGTAGCACGTACAATAGGCATAATCTCTAAGCGATTGTAGCAGTGCAGTAGATACTTGCATAGTAAGATTGGCGTAACTTTTTTTCTCTACGTCTCCTCCTTACCTTGTCGTTTCCGTCTTCAGACCAAGAAGCGCCTGAATGGAGTAGTCTGTGAGGACACTAGGCACGCTTCCACTGGACTCTTGGCACGGAGGTGTAATGCTGGGACTTCTCGAAACTTCTGCGAATGCAAACCATTGTTGACAGGCCATTAAGCTTACTCTTATATTATAAAAGCCAGTAGAACAGGTGCAAAAAGTAAGCACTACAACAAAAATCACCTTGTAAAGCCTGCTTTTAACATGCATGTCATGTGGAAAAAGTGGGAGACTTAGATGTAATTCCACCTGTACAACCCCTGTAAACTTCTCGCTATATCTGCTCCTCGTGTTCACATGCACAAGCGTCAGCGCTTTGCCTGGTATAACACACTTTTAATCAGGTCGGAGTTACAACTCCAGAGAATGAAATATTAACGCACGTTTTACGCGTTATTCCATCTGTCCCTGGAGTTGCAATGATCCTACGCGTCACAGTTTCCAAAAATTAAAATGGGTTTATAACTTCCCATCGAAGCCGAATTCAAGCTAGTGGCTCGCAAAGTCACACTTGGAAGCTCTAAAGAAAATTGAATTTTTGTAGTTGTTTTTGTGCTCTAACCCTGGAAAAAAAATTTGTCAAAAAAAAAGCTCCTTCAAACTTACCGATGTGTAGCAAAATCTGTCTTTTAAAGTGTTTCCATCGCTCGCATGGGGCAGTTATGACTGCCATAGAAAACTAACGGGGAACGCTTTTGAAGATAGCAAGAACGCTAACAGCGAAAAAAAAAATCCAAGCCTGTCGACAGGAGATCTGCGGATATATTGAGCGTAATAGTTAAATCTTACAATGTATGAAAAAAATTGTGTTCATAAACTTTTCCGCGGTCAAAAATGCTTTTGTCCAGAACTGTTGAACAAGCGAGAGAAATGAACCAGCGACGGGCTTTGTCACTAAGCTGCAAAGTCAAGCAGAAAAACCTGCTTTAGGTTTGTGCAAAAGTTGACTTTTTTATCCAGCCGGTACACATGCCACTCAGTGAAGAAGCCAATCAATTTGTCAGCGTTATATACCGGAAAAATGGCCGGAGAACCGCTGTTTTATGAGCAGCGAAAGCGTGGTGCACCCCTCCAGCCACGCATATTGTGGTTGTTTGGTACGTGGGGACAAAGTTGCTGAACACGAGATATGAGAGACGGGCTAGCTGAGAGCTGGGGATTAATATCCGCCACCTGCGGTTGATTAACGCGCACTAACATCGCATAACATGCAGGCGCTTTATCATTTTGCTTCCATCGAAAATACGGCCACCATGGCCACTTTGGGCTCGACAGCTGAACGCCGTAGCACCAAAGGAGTGCAGAACTAAGGAACGAAGATACATCGTAATAAGCGGCATATCGAACAAAAAAAGTAAAGATCAAGATAAACTTCAATGTTCGAAAGGTATGAGAGGTCCGGAAAGAAGGGATTCTTGTAGGGAACAACGGCAAATTAGATGAGTGGAGAGCAGGGAATGACTGTTCCGTGGAATGTTTACTCTCTTTTTGGTTTAGTTCTCTATTACATTGGGAACATCAGCTCTGAAAACAAAAGAAACCTCGCGAAGTAGTCCTTAAACGTATCGTAAATACAAAATTAATTCTTCAACTGACCTAATGCATTAGGCATAAGGGCGGGTAGATGCAGTGATGCCAAGAATCAGGCTAAATGTGCCTTAAAATAACTATATTGGCAGCTGGTCCTTCTCTACATTTTCATTAAAAAGGATTGCATATCCTGTGTCCTTTAAGGTCTAAATAGATGGACAAAGTTAAGAGACCCCTCTCACTTTCTGAACACCCTTTTCTCCGCGTACCGGCAACGCCGTAATCGATATTTGGCGCTTAGCATGTTATTTATGAACTAACCTGAACAATAAACATCAAAAAAAAAATTCAACAGATTTGTCAGTTAGACAGCTTTTGAACCTAAAAGAGGGCAGGACGCCTCACACATTTGCCCACGGGTGGGCATTAGCAACCCCGCGCTTTTCCACTTGGTCATCCCTCAGAGAACACAGCCGAGATCCTGCTGTCGAGTGGCACACTCCACCTCCTCAGGTTTCGCAGCGGTGTGGGACACTCACCGAGAAAACATGGGCATACTAAAAGGGAGCGCTGCACATCACCCACAACGGCACCTGTTCTAGCACAAAGGCAACGTGGCACGTTGAGTCTTGAGCAACCACGCTGGCCAGTAGATAAAATCGCTCGGCGTTCAGGCGATACGGAAGAGTGGCTTTCTCTCGAGGTAGACAGGCGCGGTCTGCGACACGTCAGCACTAGTGGTTTCTATGAAAGGAGAAACTGTGCCAGTTTTAACAATGCCTTGTCACTAGAAAATGACAGTTTGTGTCCAGTTGCTACGTACTTAAATGTGTTTCAGACGTCGTAAACTGTGCAACAGGTGCAGTGTTCACGAACGATCACGACTGCCTAAACATCGGCGGCGCGGTGCCTCTCTCGCTGATGTCCCTTTCTACTCAAGCTTTCCTGTTTAGTCCGCCGCGGTGGCTCAGTGGTTATGGTGCTCGGCTGCAGACCCGAAAGACGCGGGTTCGATCCCGGCCGCGGCGGGCGCATTTCTATGGAGGAGAAATTCTAGAGGCCCGTATACTGCGCGATGTCAGTGCAAGTTAAAGAACCCCAGGTGGTCGAAATTTCCGGAGCCCTTCACTACGGCGTCTCTCATAGCCTGAGTCGCTTTGGGACGTTAAACCCCCATACACCAAAAACCAAAACCTTTCCTGTTTACAGTTTACAATTTACGGGGGTTTAACGTCTCAAAGCGACTCAGGCTATGAGGGACGCCGTAGTGGAGGGGTCCGGAAATTTCGGCGACCTGGGGTTCTTTAACAAGCTTTCCGTCGAGTCACACACGCAAGGCGTTTTTAATGGCAAAGCGTTACAGTCCCCCCACGACAAAAGCCGGCAGCGTGTGTGCACTCGCAGATGGTACAGAAAATCCCCGCAGTGGCGAGAACAGGGTGACGTCATCAAGGGGGCGTATGACGCACACAGCAAGCCAAGCACTGCCGCTTCAGGCAATCCTGTATATGTCGTTCTTCTATATATACTCGCTACTAGCCAACCTCCATGCGGCGCCAGTTTTCCCGACAGTCGTACCAAAATTGTGAAGCAACCGTCTGTCGCACAACGTTCCTGGCGGTGTCATAACATTTTTAGTTGCCTATAGCTTACATGTCCTGACAAAGTTGGAGGCCAGCTTGCGACAGGGATTCGAAACAAGGACATATGCACCTTCAACTGTACGCCTTCAGAGACTTTCGTATCAATATTGCGGTGCAACCGCTCATTGTACAGAGTTCTGGGTGGTCTCATACACGTGTGCGTGCGTGTGGGTGCATGGTGTCATCGCTATAAAAAAAAAGACTCATCGCCGGAAAAAAAAAAAAACTCAATTTACATGTTGCGTCCACGACATACTTTCGTATTCCCACGTAAGCTGCCTTAAATGTCTCTGCAGAATTTTTTAAGGTGCTAAGTTGTGGGTTGGCACTGAAGAGCGACGTCCCAATGCTCCGCTGGGCTCGTCAAACAGGTCGCAGTGGAAAAAGCGTCATTTTTCTCTCTGTGAACGGCATGAAAGCAATGTCATCTGCGGAGAGGGGAGCTCTGAGTACTTGCAAGTAAAGGGCGTGGGCCTACAAATTTCAACATGCCCCATTCCGCTCTTTCAGCCACTGGACGAACGCTGAAAGAGGAATGCCTTAAAATGATTGCTTCAGAAGACAAGTTCAGTTGTGGAGAGTAAGCTTAGTGGTTACTATGTGCTAAAAAAAAAGCGAACGCTAGTGCGCTCTCCTGGGAACAACTCAATGACGATAGAAATATTGGCAGTTATATGTTTTAGCGCGAATCATTTTCAAAAGCCAGGATGCAGAGCTTTCTCCCAATGTTGTGCTTTCATAGTTTGTGGAGTCGCAGCGAGATGTCATATGGCGTTCGTATTACAATGTCGGATTGAACTTATTCGAGGGACTGACCTTCATCGCTTTGTGAAGCAGTCCACTTGAAATCCAAGCATCTGTCTGTCGACGTAAGAACTGAAAAGAGAAAAACAGACCGACGATTAAGACAGCAAGTCAAGAAATAAATAATCAACCGCGTAAATGTGAAAGAGAGCGCCTATAGGTGCTAAGATGATATTTATTGAGTCTTCCTAACTTCAGTCTCTCGTTGCTCTGGGCTTTTCAAGCTACTTGCGCAGATATGAAACTGACTGATCACTTTGAGGTCTACAATATCGAGTGATGACTAGCACTTAATAGCGTAGCTAAGTAACTAGTCCGCATTAGAAATTCCGATTAGGTTGCCTTCGTAATTCATATGATTTAAGCTGTAAACCCACAGCGAACCATGGGCTAATGCTTGCAGGGCTAATGCTGCAAGGACAGGGTTAATTGGAGAGACATGGGAGAGGCCTTTGCCCTGCAGTGGGCGTAGTCAGGCTGATGATGATGATGATGATGATTCCCAACCCGGCGCTTTATCGACCGCGCCATGAGCACACTAAACCCAGAAAGGGCAGGAATGGGAGGATCCAGTGGTCGTTGTGCAACGCGCGCTGCACATCCAACTACGGAGAATGCACTGACTTCACCGCGACAAATACGACAACAATGGAGGTGGAGCAATAGAGCACTTTAACTATATGCACGTTATGAAAATACGCGTAGGCTGCTAGCGTCTAAATCTGGGAGCTGACTGGTTCCCAATTTGGACGCTTGTAGCCACCTATCGCGCGGCCTGCGGTAGTCAGCTGACATGCTCAGCGTTTCTCGAAACACGGTCGAAGTAGAGTGGCAGGACATAGCTGACGCAAGAGCGCGTAGATGGTTCCTCCGACTGCTAGTGTGCCAAAGCTGGTCATGTAGTATAAACCTGGCTTTAACCAGATCTCCCCAACTGCAGCGCTTGTTCGGCCCTTTCCGTGTTGCTTCTTCGTCGTTGTCGTTTTTTCGCGCCTTTTCATGGGTCATGATGTGTAGCCGACTAGTTGAGTGGTTGAGACCAAGATATTGATTTACAGCTATATATTGTGACTGCCATACAGAGGGGAATATGATGTGACCGCTAACATTTAAAATGGTAAATGTCAATTCACGCTATTGTAAATTTGTTCCATTTAGTTATATATACTTCCGGCACCGCGAAAAAAAAAAACACTGTTTGCGTCTACGTTTTCTGCGCAAAGTTGATGACATATTCGCAATAATCCCGTGCGGCGAAGGCGCCCTATGCGCCCCTGAGGCAATCCCAGACAGCTTTTTCATGAGTGGGCTTATATGCCCTTCTTTCGTCTATTTAGTTTGGGCATACTGCTGGAATTTCCTCTAGTTCGCATCCTGCAGTCTAGTTAATTACTTCGCCACACCTTATTGCAAAACCCCCCTTTTTTTGGTCAAGCTAGGAATAAAGAAAGAAAGATTATTTATGTTACATAACTTCCATCATCTGAACTAAACACATGCAGAACACGTCAATAGGCTCATGAGGACGGAAACTTTTTCGCGATTGATTTATACTTGCTGCTAACGTCCTGAGGCAGCAGGAAAAATATAAACGTAGCTTAGCTCGATGCCTGAACTGATGGGATAATATTGGAAGTCTGCAGAAACTTTCAGTTTAATTTCATTGAATCGCAGCCACATGCAAACAGTTTCATTCGGAACGATTGCTTCTTCCCATTCTTCTTTACTACAAAAACCTAAATTAAAATTTTACGCAGCAGGCCTGCAGCACAATGCGTTAACTATATTGTGTTCTAAGAGAAACACACTCGCGTACTCGCTTGCGCTCGGCGTGAAACAAGCGTGGCAAGACTTTTGTAGCATTTCCTTCGTAGGGATGCCCGATTCCACCAAATAGAATGCCGCCATAAACACGGTCTTCACCTCACAGTGCGGAAGCAGGAGCATCAGAAGTGGCCTATTGCTCGTGCATAGCATGCACTATCGGCGTCCACAATCGCTGCCACTTTTCTGCCATGGAGATAGGAGAGAAGACTGGGAGCTTGTTCTTTAATTCAAGGCTCACTTGTCAAGCGCAACCTGTTCCCTCTAGGAGAGCGCTTGTAACGGTATTTTGTTCTGCAGATCTTATTTGAGTACTCCATCCCTTCACCTTGTTCTCAACCGTTCTTTTCTATTTTCTTTCTCTTCATATTCTCTCGGTCACTCTAAAGGACAGACGATTATTCTTTTATTATTTTTTTGACGCAATGCCTGTCCTGGCTAGGTCCATTTGTTCATCCTAATTTCCGCATGTCTATCTCGAGGTTCTATCTCGTGATCCTTAGCTTGAACAGCGAGAAACAAAACACAGAAGAAAAAAAATATTTTTACATGTTCTTTCATGTAATATTGAACCCGACTATTTCTTATTTACTTTTTTCTGAAGCTGTGTTAAGCACTACTAAGCGCGACCCACACATCCGTGTCGATTCTGATGCAGTCAAAGCAGCAGGTGCCAGTCAGGCTGCACAGAAGCGCCGTTGTACCCGCCGACCGCAGCCGGTAGTGGATAGCATCTCGGCTGGCATGCTTTCAACGAGTGGCTCGTCGACTCCGGAGCTCTCCGCACTTGTCTGGGGCTCGAAAATTATGTGCTGCGCGGAAGGTACTCACGCGGAACCGTCCACAGGTTCGCGTGTGAGGAGGATTCGTTCACGTATACGTTCGCAGTAATGAGCTGGCTCCATCATATGCAAAATCGCTTCCCCACTGTGCTCCAATCTAACTGCGTGGAGTTTGTAAGGCTGTCCTAAACTCTCCGCCTGCGGAGCTGCAAGTTGAGCACCGTGCATGTCACCACGCATGGTCGTGATGATGGGCTCACATCTGTGTGCGGCGCTTTGTTCAGCGAGCGAGGAACAGCTGGTCGCGGGCACTGCTTTTGCAACATCTCAGTGCGCGCGGAGCGCCTCAACAAGCGCCCTGCATGGAGCGAGACTGCTTGCTGATGTCTCTAGAGTAGCACGAACGCTGATTTACGCGAACGGGACGCTCCGACAAAAACAGTGATTCCAAGTGCCCTCTCCGCAACGTGTGCGTGCGCAGTTTGCCGGGAGGAAGAAAGAAGAAAAATGAAAACTAAATCCGCGCACTTGACTTGCCCTCGCTCTCTCTCTTTCTCAAAATTTATTCTTAGTTTATGTATGCGACGTGGTTCTGGCATATGTAGCTGCGCACATGCGCTGTTGTCTCGTGCTTTTCTCGGCTCTGTGCGTGCCGTTCGGCCTTATCGTAGGACTTGCATGCGCAATAACTTTATAATTTTATCTTATAATTTTATAGAATGACTACAATTTTATAGTCAGATTGGTCTCAATGCACTAGAAATAGAGCCAGGTACTTGGCAAAAAAATGAGATCAGTGACGCAACTCTTTCGCGGAACCATATTGCTTCTTTCTTGTACTTTCCCCGCCGCGGTGGCTCAGTGTTTACGGCGCTCGGCTGCTGACCCGGAAGACGCGTGTTCGATCCCGGCCGCGGCGGCCGAATTTCGATGAAGTCGAAATTCTAGAGGCCCGTGTGCTGTGCGATGTCAGTGCACGTTAAAGAGCCCCAGGTGGTTGAAATTTCCGGAGCCCTTCACTACGGCGTCCATCATGGCCTGAGTTGCTTCGGGACGTTAAACCCCAATAAACCTAAACCTAAATCTTCCTTCTACTTTCAGAAATCCTACGACAACCAATTATAATTCCGCATGAGTAAACAGCCTCAAAATTGGAGCGTCCATGGTACAGCAGTATATTTATAGTAGTAGAAAGATTAGCTTACTCCTAGCGCGTTTACAGGGGCAAACGAGTTTCATCCCCAAGGTATTTTGTCACAACATCTACAAGTTCATGTACTGAATTCTACAGCGCAATGCACGCGAGAGAACGGACTGAAAGCGGTAAGAAGAATAGTGGGCGAAAATGGTGCGTAATAATGAACGCAAAGAGCGAATAGTAGAAGTCTCTGGGTGGACAAAAAGTACTGTATAGAAGGCAGGGACTGCGATAGCGGAGATGTTATTGTGTACCCACTGCCGTAGAACAAAGTGCGAAAGAATGCCACAGAGAGCCGAAGAGCGCACTGCTGGTAGTATCGTCAACTTGACAAAGGAGCGGCGGGAAATCATATGGGCAGAAAAATCAGTTTTCAAGCTGTGCGCAAGTACGGCAGCTGAAACCGCTGCCCCCCCCCCCCCCCCCCCCCCCCCCCCCCCGACTTCCAAGCCCTGGTCAAAACTGAATATTATCAGGCACAATTCGGACTTCATTCTTCTTGACCCTAGAGAGCCCATGATTGTGATCACGCTCGATTTACGCGGCGAATTAAACCTTCCTTCTCTCTCGCTTTTTTCTTTCGTTCTCTTCATCACCCTCATCATGGGCGGCCGCGTTTCTTGGAGGGGAAACGCAAAAGGTGGCTGTGTGCTGTGCGACTTTAGTGACCGGTAATGATCCCCAGGCGGTCGAAATTATTCCGGAGCCCTCCACTACGGCACCTCTTCCTCCCTTTCTTCTTTCATTCCCTTCTTTTTCTATTCTCTTAGGGTGCGGCTGAAGTGCTCATCGAGAAATAAGACAGTTACCAAGCGTTTAATTTTCTCAAAAAACAAAAAAAAAACAAAACGATGACAGCACGTCATCACACCTTCATTACAGTGAAGCGTTACAGCGACAGTATAACCTAATGAGATGCTGGCGAGGCAAAACAGCAGTTGCGAGGGAGTGGTAGAGCGTTCCCTTGTCGCATAACGCTTGTCCATGCGTGAAGCTTAACGACGAAACACTAAGGAAACAGCGTCTATCGCCAGTGCGGCGTAGCAGAGTAAGCATCTTACATGAAAGAAACTCCCCTTGCTCTGCGCGTTCTTGACACACCCTCTTACCATTTTATGTTGTCTCATCCCTGCTCAAACTATTAGTTCGGAGCCGAGATTATACACAGAGAAAACTCTCGCGGCGCTGCTAACGGGCTGCATAAGATCGCAACTGTTCCTTCCCTTGCGAAATGATTCCTTTTGTTGCACTCGCTGCAGTGCTGTAATGTAGAAACGTTTTTTTTAGCTAAATATTGTTTGCTTTTTTTATGTCACTGATTCCTTGTACAAAAGGCGCCCTATGTAGTACTGGCGAATCCCTGCGCGCGACCGGAAATTGGAAATGTACTAAAGCTTTAGTGCGGTTGATTATTACATAATTTGTGGAACTAATGAATTGTTTGAAATTAAGTGCAATAAAGCGCAAGGAGGTGCAGAAATTCTTGGGAGAACTTACGCGTATAAGCAGCGAATGCTTCGTGACTTCGTGGAGGGGAAGCGGTGAATGGGCACTACAATAGTGTTAACCTTAATCCACTTTCCTAGCGATGTGAGCTGAATTGTGTCAATGGCGCCAAATAATTACAAACTGATCGCAGAAATTTCACGTAGCATGACTTTAAATCTACGGTATAATGTTAACGAAACATTCAAGCTGAATTTCCGCATTTCTGACTGGATCTTTGAAAACTAGAGAACGAACGCATTCCGCACTACTTAGGAAAATCCCTGAGTGTAATGATCTGTGTTCCCACAGAACACAAATGAAAATTGGGAAACAAGGCCTCAGGGAGTCTTCGCTATGAAAAAAAAAAAGGAGCCCTCAAAGTAATCTCTACACAGTCAAGATTACTGTACGTGACGCTGCACGTATATCCTGTGCCTTAGCGGCCCTAATGGTGAACGATAACATTAATAGCAGGCCTGGACAGAGTACAATCGGAGTATGAATTTGTTGCTTTCTGCCTCTGCTTGTGTCTATCTATGCGAGCAACCGCCGCAGAATTATGCGCACATTTCTGAATAGAATTACAAGATGCAGTAATGACATGGAACATGAAACAAACTCTAGTCGCAGGCGATCTGTACACCCCATTTCGGATTGGCGAAAACCAAAGGCGGATGGCGCCGTCTTTTCTTGCTAATGGAAAGACGACCCATCCGTAACTGCGCTTCCTAACACGCACCTCGCCGAGTGGAGAAGAAGCTACCGAAAAAACGGCGGCACAGCTCAGCGACTGTGATTTCTCCACGACGAGCAGTCTGTGCCCCGTCGTCGCAGAAAGCAGTCGCAGCCCGGCCACGTTGTTTCGGTTCTCCACTGAGCCCAGTCAGCGCACGCGCAGCCTTGCCCCTCGTGCTCCGTCACTCACCGTGCTGGGAGGTGCGCACGTGCTGGCGCGCCAGGAGGACCTCGTCGGCGGCGAGCGCCCTGACGGCGGCTCTCCAGCGCGCGTAGCTGCCGCAGCGGCGCACCAGGAAGGACCGGGGCATCCTCGCCGCTGCCTAATCACGGCTGCACTGCCGCTGCTGTCCACGCGGTCGCGCCCGCCGGCTCCTCCGGGAACGCCCGCGCGCTCTCAGCCCGCCCTGGGCGACGACGTAGCCCTCCTCACTCCCCTCGCCGACGCGCGTCCTATCTGGCGGCGGTTGCCGCGGAACGCACCACAGCGCACAGCTGGGGGGGAAGAGAGCTTACGGCGCTGTCGAAACCGTTCCGTCCTCCTCGCGCTGCTTCCCTGCGGCAGCCCCCTCTTGTGGCTCACCCTCTTCTCCTCTCACTTGGCGCATCCCGCGACTGCTGCGCGCGATCGACGGAATCCGCGCCGCTCTGGCGCTTGTATCATCTGCCCCGAGCCCTGTGTGCGCAACCGTGTAGCCTCCCTCGACAGTGTTGCTCAGCGGTTTTCCTTTTTTCTTTGTCGGTCCTGATAGTTCGACGCTAAGTACACAATACGAACACAACAGGAAAAAGTGGCAAGTACGGAGCGCAACCGTCAACTGTATTGCGCAACTGCATTAGTACACATGCAGTCTCACACAGTCACTGGCATTTGATAGGACGCTGAGGTTTTATTTGTGTGGTCATGTCGTGAACGCGTCTCATGAGCAGCTGCAGGCGCGTGAGAGAAATTTGAGAAGAATTTCCGTAAGATCTGTCAACTGTATCACCGCTGAATTTGCCATAGTCTTAGGAAAAGCCACGCAAAATGATCAAAACCTCCTTGAAACAGACCACCAATGAACGAAAATAGGCGGGGCTAAGAGAGTAATTTCTGCTGTATTTCCAATCGGGCACTTCAGTCTATGTAGTAAGTGACAAATACGGACCGCACTTCCTGCCCAGCTTTGAGCCTTCCAGCATTTTAAGCTTCTGCCGCAAACATCACCCGATCTGTTTGGCAAGGGACAAGTTAAAAGCAGACGTCTAGGCTCCCTTAAAACAGCGCTCATCTTGCTGCAGCTCATCAAGCGCTTCATTAAGTTCGTTTTAGCTCCCTCCCATTGCTAATCTTTACCGAATCAATTTCCGCAGTGTCAACACTCTCCGCTCACTTGTCGGAAAAAGAAAAAAAAGTATCATGCTATTGGTCTGCACCTGGCCCGTTCCACGAAAAAGTAACATTCTTGAACCCCACCTTCAAATCGTGGAGAAGGGCGGCCGATCTCCTGTTTAAGTTGGCGGCGTCTTAAGGCTGGTTCACATGGACTGAGCAATTGAGCGGCGCGTCGCAGCGAAAATTTCCAACTTGGAACCTTCCGCTCACCGCCTCGACGACTCAAAGCAGGTTTTTGCTCCGCGGCGGCAGGATTCGCTAGCGTTATCGCTTGCATGTGAAACAGGCTTTATGCGTACAGCCACGGTGACACTTAACCCTAAGAAGCGAGGTTCAATGTTCTCTTGGATATAAGATTCACTGGGTGTAGAAAGCAAACACCGGCCACCCACCACCCTCACCCCACCCACATCGCCTTAGTGTATATGGAGTTCCGCTGCCGAGTCCCAAGGTCACGGGATCGAATTACGGACGCGGCGGGCGTATTTCGATCAAGGCGAAATGCCGAAAAAATTGAATGGATTTTACGCCCGTGTTAATGCGGATGATCAGTGCACGCTTGCCAGCTTTGCACTTCTTTAATTATTTCATTTAGTTTGAATGTTGCTCCAGCGCGTCAGAGGGTGACGATTGTGGTTTGGTTCTGGCACGAATTAAACCACCGTTTGTGGTGTGATGAATGCGTTGACACGGGCTCGAGCTTCTTTCATGCACCACATTAGCGGTCAGCGTCCCAAGAGCATTCGTCCTATGTTCGACTGTAGGCTGTTGCCTTCCACATAGGTGTGGCTGTTGCCTCCTACATACGTGCAGCGTCCAGAGCGCGACGCTGTGCCTCGGCGACATCCACAGCCCTCCCGCAACGCGACTGATTTGCTAAGTCGCCGCTGGCGGCTTTACCGTAACTTCTGCGACTGCTACTAAGCAGGCACGCAGAACGCCGCTCCATAGTGCCATTCCGAATCTTGAACGGCGTTTCAGGGTGTTAGGTGCCGTCTTACTGCGTCCACGCATCCCACTTGATCACGAAGTAAGCGCGAGGCACGAGGCACCGACTATGTGCACGGGGAAGTCACGTGATCGCGGACGCCTTTTGGCGACGAACACGGGAAACACTACTACGCCTTAGTCGCGAACCTTCGCCCTAACAGCTAGCGCTGCAAAGCGCTCGTGTGGTGTGCGATGTCAGTGCACGTCCCCAGAACCCTCCTACGGTGTTCAACACGGTCAAAGTGTAGCTCTGGAACGATATGCACATGCACACCACACACCACACATCACACACTGCACCGCACCATACCATACCATACCATACCATACCATACCATACCATACCATACCATACCATACCATACCATACCATACCATACCATACCAAAAACCCGAAAAAGAACAGCATGTGCAAAACACAGGCACTGGGAAACTAAAGTTATTTGAGCAGTGCGCATGAAGAAGCCCCTGAGTCGTTTCCGAGTAGAGTGTGACGACGGAAGTTCGCGCCAGGCAAGGAAAATCGTGGTGAGGTGCGCCCATAGAGGGAAGAAAAACAAATAGATTCATGCACTGCCCAATAATGGTGTACACTGACCGTTATCTGCTAAAGGGTCTTCACTGCATCGTCGCTGCTAATGGGTGCATTCTTTCCGTTACTGGTGATTTGAAGGAATTAAATCGGCGGGAACGATAACAATATCCCGTGACGCAGATAACAAAGATAACGAGATTGTTCGAAATGATGAATGCACTCGCAAATAAATGTAATATCTCCTGGGTTAATGTTTCCTTTAGACGCTACTGTTACCACTTTCGACGACTAAACAGCCGCCGCTATGAAAGTTGGCTGCGGACATTTTCAGTAAACGTGTCATGATGACTCCTTGGTTGATCACCGGCTGCTACCTCTTGGAGACTATGGAATGTATTCGAGTGTATAGGAGTGCATTCGGTTCGGCGGGAAGGGTGTGCTGTTCATCGGTATTCACTATTGTTTTTGAAAGTAGTCGCAAGGGCTAACAACAGGTGAGATTTAAGGTGAGTTGGAGGCGCATCTAAACATCTCAACTGTCTCCGCTACTTATCCTGAACTCTTAAACGAGCCGCACATGGGAAGAACCGGTCCGGCATTGGTATGAATAGAAAGTCACATAAATGAGAGGAGGAGAGTATGCCAGAGATAGCTACGGCATACGAGTCTCAAATCTGCACGGGAAACTATGAAGCACTTTCCCCGGAACCTTCGGCGTGGTCATTGCCAACAGTCGACGTATTAGAACGATTTTTTATTTTCAAAGCCTGTTTGCTCGACCCGCCAAGCTCTCAGCACTTACACTCTATTACGCGCGAGTTTTTCAGGAAACTGGAATGGACGTGAAGCTCTGACAGTCAAAAGTGCAACGATTTGTTGTTTTCTGTGTACTATCGCGGTTTCTATTCGGTCGCGGCGTTGGCTGCGTTGGCACGGGAACTTCCCCATCCACGCTTTTATGCTACCCTCTTTTCATAAACTTAACACTTATTCAGTGGGTGCAGACGTAACGATGGAACTCTGTACCATGTCCCTCCTCAGCAGGTGCTAATTAGCCGGCGGTGGCTAACTTCGGCATTGGAATCCAAAAACCGCGTAGCGAATAAATGAAATGACTGCTTGCACAAGGGCTGTTCAGGAGCCCTGAACCCCCATTCAGGGAAGCACGTTGCAGAATGAGTTGCTCAAAACTAGCAAAAAAATTCCGACGTCTCAGCCAAAGACCGCGTGTCTATGTCTATGCAACTGAGGTCATGTAAACACACAGCCCGGCAGACGGGCAAGATATGTCAATGCGCGGAGGACCCAAAGGTCGGCATCGTTTGCTCTCTCCTTCTTTCTCTCCCCGTGCGTGAGCGTTACGCTAAGGCGCACACGGTGAAGCATTGCGGCGGCTGTGGTCCGGAGGGGGTGGGGAGGGTGCAAGACACGAACGCACGCAGGCGCCCGCAGTCGCAGCTCCGCGACTGCGGCGGTGCGTGCGAAGGGAAGCTCCACTGACCACGCGGCGGATGTGTACGGCGGCCGTCGTGCCATCTGCCACATTAGGAAAACAGTCGGCCGATTACAGCCTATTAGGGACCTATCCCGGCTGACCGGCGGACCGTTGCACGCATGCGCGGCCGCTGGCAGCGGGGGGGACCACGCCTGGTATTTATTAATAGAGCCCCTAATCAGGGCGCGCGCCGTCCCCATTAGGACGGGTTCGGACGGGAATGCGGGGGCCCCTTTTACGGCCAGGGTTGGTGGCCTTCTTTCATTAGCGTCATTGATCCGCCCGCGCGCGCGTCCGAACGCATTCGCGCTGACAGCAAGCAGGAAGGCGCATTGACTCACGCCGGGAGATTTGAGATGCGGCGCCAGCCTGCGCCCGCTGGAGTAGA
The DNA here is from genome assembly GCF_055824585.1 of Amblyomma mixtum. Classification (NCBI taxonomy): domain Eukaryota; kingdom Metazoa; phylum Arthropoda; class Arachnida; order Ixodida; family Ixodidae; genus Amblyomma; species Amblyomma mixtum. The sequence goes on from NC_143014.1 coordinate 243,436,662, forward strand.
ACGGGACGCACCAGGAAGGCGCCCCAGATTTCGTGCGGTTCCATGTTCAAGGTAGCTGAAGGCGAGCTACGCAGCGCTATAAGGTGGAAATGCCGATGGTTCGGCGTCGGTCACTTCTGGCTTGAAGCGGGTTTTACGGCCGTTCCAAGACGCAACGGTATATCTAACCAACCTGCAATAGCTTTGTCAAGAGAATGCATAGAGTAAAAGCATAAGGTGCGTTCTCTTACAAAAGTTTCCACGCCAAGGCACGCGACAGCAAACTCTTAGCGATTCCCTGTCCTTTCGGGTCTAACGACTGTCACCGCTCTCTGGGTACAGTGGTTGCTCAGGGGAAAGGCTAACTGTGGGGCGAAGCATTGCGTTTACTACTAAATGTTTACACTTGGTGTAACAGTGAGATGAACGGAGGGACGAACGTCCTTTATTCCGTGTGCATTTGAGCGATACTCCTCGCTCTCTTCGCTGTTCTTTAAGCCCCCAACTTTGATGGCGTGTTTCCGGCTAATGAAACGGTAACATTTTCTATTCGAAGTCCGCAACAGTATAGAACGAGGTAAAATATTGGGACGAAGTTCTTTCAGAACGATATGGGCAACATCGCTCTACCTGCGGACGTCAGCAGACTCTGCTACATCAAGGAAAGCTTATTTCAACTGAAGGTATCGGCAGCTCAGAATGCGCATAAATATGTACCGTGATTTTTCAGAACGTTCGCACGGTTTTTCAGAACGTGTCGAACGTGAACGCACTGTGAAGTTGCGTGAGCACGCGTTACGAATGTGTGCAATTTCCTTTCGTTGCTCTGAGTCTACCACTTCATATATTATCGAGAAAGGGCTCAGAGAAACTATTCAATGAAGCTGCAAATTGATGATCTGACTATTCGTTTCCGGTAAATAAAATGGATATAACACACTGGAACTGATGTTTTTATTCAGGAAGGCAGAATGTTAAATGAACACCGACGGCAAGCCGAAGGTGACCTGCATCGGCCGGTTACCGCATTCGAACGGCAAACATACTACCGTCATGCAAAAAAGAGCTTTCATAATATAAAAAAAGGCGAAAAACCAAAATGCAGTTGTCGCCACCAACGCGATTTTGGGCGCGGATACCAAAGCTATAGCCTGCATCACCATTCACTTCAAAACTGGAAATACGGAGTCATTTACGGCGTATACATCACGAGTCTTGATCGAGTTGATGGGAAATTGGAAATTTATAAATGCAATTTTGGCTGCAGTAAATGCGTGTTTCGCTGCGGGGAAAGCAACAGCATATTCAGAAGGAGCTAGAGAATCAATTTTTACTTCAACAAAATTTCGATAAGCTTAACTCAGTGCTTCTTTAAATTTCCAGCTTACTGCATCTAAATTTCCATATTCTACTCCAAAGCGTGCGAAAAAAAAAAAACGATTTATGACTTCGAAGTACTATATGTCAATACTCACGGTTTCATTTCTTTTTCTATGGGGAAGAACGGCATTATAAGTGACGCGTCGATGTTATTAGGCCTGCCAAAAACTTCTGCGTAAGTGCATAACAATAAACTCACCCTGTTTTGCTCTAAAAGATCAACGCTGCTCATAAAAACGCATTCAGCACAAGCGAACAACTTACTATCGACCGCCACAGCTTGCCGTCCCGGCTCCGCCCTTTTAACAAAGGGAGTACAGAAATTTCAAATTTCGTTTATCCATGAATGTCTTTTTCAGCTCCGGGGTAGTTGTCCTGATAGTCTATGGGTATACTTGAGCAATAAAACTAAAAGGAGGAAACGTTAAGGCAGCAGAGCGTCCATTGTCACATTTCTGTAACACTTTACTTACAGCCGTTGTGCATTTGTACTCTGCCAAGAACTTCCGTCTTTGATATTCATATGCTGGAGAGCGCGCCTAAAGTACTAGCTTATGCCGGTGACCAAGCGTTTTTCTGCGCACTAAAGCCCAGCATCGATAAAGTTGTTCCCTTGACTGAACAGTTTTGCCCAGTTTAGCTCAGTTTGTCACTTTACCACAGCGCACGGTGGCAAACTGGTATCGTGTTCAGGTTGTTGTCGTTGTTCTCTGTTGGAATGGCACATACCCAAAGTCGGGATTGGCCAGGGTGCCTTCTACAGTCAAACAGTTGTGAAACATTGACTCATTTAAGGTACTCTAGATTGAATTTTGCGCTGAAAACCTCCCTACCTTTCATTCTCCTCCCGCTCCTCCTCCCCCTGGTGCGGCGATATACTATTCAAGGATTTGCTGTTCATGCTTTAGATTATGAGGATCTATCCCAGCTATACCGTCGCTGCATAGACGTGTGTGCCGCTCAGATACATTGGCGTCCCTCTAAACGCGTGCATAGAGCGAACTACTGGAAAATTTTCCCACCGACTCTGTGCATGCTCAAACCTTTGTCCCTCATGATCTATCAATATCCGGTATACATAGGGCTACCTCAAATGCGCCATGTTGTTAGCAACAAGAATCCCTTACGGTGTGCAGGTTATTTACTGCGTAGGGCTGTACATTCAGCGCATTCATAAGGTATTCAGATTTTCGTGTGGGGTTCTTCCTTTGAAGCTATGAGATGTGATTATCTCTCCCTGCCTGTTCGAGCTGTTTGGCTTCTTTCAGTCCATGTTTATGGGCGGCGAGTTTTTTCCCACTCTCCATTATTACGAGGCAATCCCCACCCGATATTTCTTGCGTTCTTGCAGACCAATTGAGCTAATGTTTTGCCCACTCCGGCTGTTGCTCCTAACTGCCGCGACCGTCTTTCTTTACGGGCATTCATACATGAGGTGTATTTGCTGTACCCTCTCCAATAGTCCGTTTTTCAAGAACATTTGTATTTTCAAGCCTTGAAAACGGCTGCACAAAGACTTACACAAGCAACCTCTACATGCATGATGGAAGCCAGCAGTCACCGAAACCAATGAGCATAGAGGATCTTTTTTTTAATTTCTGGTGTTTATTACTCGGGAATTAAGGGTTATTACTTAATGGCTTCAAGATAAATGATAAGAAATCAGAAGAAAAACAACCACATGCCACCGGTTCGATCCGAACCCATGACCTCCTAATTTTGCGTCCAATGCTCTTCCAACTGAGCTACGGCGACGGCTGTCTAATCTTCTGCTTTCAGGGGTATTTATGCGCAGTTTAACCGAACCTTGTATTTGTCCACCAGGGCAGCACTCGTCCATAGCGGCGGATGTAGAACGTGTATTGTTTTGGTTTACAAGGTTTAACTTCAAAAAGCGACTCAGGCTATGAGGGACGCTGTGGGGGAGGGCTACGGATAATTTGGACCACCTGTGGTTATTTAATATGCACGGAAATTGCACAGCACACGGGCCTATAGCATTTCACCTCCATCGAAATGCATGCGACCGCCGCGTCCGAGATCGAACCTGCGTCTTTCGGGTCAACCGCGGAGCGCCGTAACAGCTCAGCCAACGCGGCGGCTACGTCCTGTATTACCGCGAGTGCCACATAGGAACATGGTCGAACGGTGAGGGCGGGAGCTGTGCGAGAACTCTCTTATGCTACTTTATGGCATCAAGACTGCCAGATTCGAGGCCCTCGTTAAGATATTGAGCAGACAAGAGAAGGGAAAGGAGGTGCTCGTCATGGCGTACATGACAGAAGGCATCAGTCACCGAAATCAGGGATCATAAGGAACGTTTTTTTCCCCCGATTTGTGGCGTTGATTACTTGGAAATTACGTATTAATGTTTTATGGCCTAAAGATATTTGATAAGAAAGCAGAAGAAAAATAACCACATACCGCCGGTGGAGTCCGACCCACGACATCCGAATTTCGCGTCCGGTGCACTACCAACTGAGATACGGCGACGGCTGTACAATCTCTACGTACGAAGTTGTAGCATGGAGCACGAAATGCACAAAGGTCACGAGAAAAAAAAAAAGAGGCTGCAAAACTCCGCACGCACAGCAGGCAAAGCAGGTGGCAAAATACATGTGTGCCCCTGACTACTGCAACTGCTTAAATATTCCTTTAGAAGCTTCAACCCAAAATGCATTTACAGAGAGAGAGAGAGAGAGAGAAAGCGTCCCCTATGCTCCTTAGTTTCGAGGGCTGTTGGCTGCCGTCGTGTATGCCGTAATTAGCACCTCTTTTTCCTTCCCTTGCCTCTTCGTACATGGATGTGTCCATGAACAGTTCTCAGTCTGCGCAGTTCTTAGACGGCAACTATATTTTTTTTGCTGCTGGTTAATGTAATAAATAATAATTGATATTTAAGAAAAAACAGGCTCAGCAATCGTGTCAGTGAGGATGGGAAGTAAACTGGAAATATTGGCGTTTGTCCCTGGCATTTTTAAACCAGCAGATTGGTATGTAGATAAGCAACTTATAGGAGGTGTAGAAAAGTGTGCGCACAGTAACACAACTGAGGTATCAAGTATGCAGATAGATGACTGAAAGTAAAGCCTTTTCCTGCAAGTCATGTTTTCGTTAGCACAGGTGTTTCATCAAACAGTGCAGATGCAGGGCTTCCAGCATGATCTGCTTGTGAACTAATCTCCTTGCTCTTTTTCTTCCGGTTTTCTGGTGGATGACGAGCACAAATCTAGTAACGAGCAGTAGGGCTAGTCCGATCAATTCATTTTTATTAATTTTCTTTATATATATATATATATATATATATATATATATATATCATTTCCTCTACATATATATACAGTACCGGCACATTTTGTTAGAAGTCAACACTTGCCGCATATGCCACGTAGCCGTGCATCATTTCTCGCACGTAGACGTCAAGTGAACGGTGCAGGGATGGAGGAGCGACGCACTTTCCCGCCGCGGCCCTCAAAACGTGCGGCAGTGCTCGCGCGCTCCGCCCTCCACCCTCCTCAATCGGGGCCCCCTTCAAGCGGCGTGCCAACCTTCATCGGTTTCACTTCATCCGCCACCGGGCCGCAGGGCACATTATTAATCACGGCCCTCGGCTGCGCTCATCAAGGCGGCACATTGCGATCGTGCCTTCTCACGACTTCGTCTCCCGCTCCGACGTCAGCGTCGTCATTAATATACGAGCGCAAATATCTGCCGCACGAAACCGCCGCGGTGCACTTTCTCCCGGCCTCCGAAGCACATATAGTCTACAACACGCCACCACACCGCCGGCGGTCGGGAAAAGAGCCACGCAAGAGCGGCGGGCTGCCGAACGCACGACCTCGCGGCCATGTTTGCACAGCCAGGCCTCGTGCCCGCGCCCGGGAGTCCTATTATTGTGCCCGATAGTCCGGGGTGCACGGGCGTCCCTTTTTCGTGTTTCACTGCCGGCCGCTTAGCCGTCCGCCCGGCTGGCTTCGCCTGGTGGCGCGCGTGAGCTTTCGTCACCCGAAAGGCTGCGCGAAATCTTGGTATATATGGCGGGGCCGCTGTGTACGCGAAGAAAGATTTATGGTAAGCGGTTGCAGCAGAAGCAGCAGGCGCGCGAAGCAGGTCCCTTCTGGTGGGAAGAAAGGAACGGCGGCTGTGGTCGCAAATATGCAACGCGCATATTAAAATCCTCAAAGCGTCCGCCACCACCCTTGCACAGAGACTGCGGGCTCGAACGCTTGCCGTTTGGGAATGTCCTCGTGAGAGAAATGCCAGAGAAAAAAGGCGTGATATCATTGTTATTAACGCAGACGGTCCTAAAGCAATGTTGTGCATAGTCGTCTGGCAATTGTTTCTCTCGTTGTTACGGTAGTATTCAGATATAATTAAAGTATACAGTGATGTTTATCCTGCAGCGATTATCGGCACCCACTGTGCATCCACGACTCAGTGAGAGCCCGTTTCTTGTTACCCTAACAAAAAGCTAATCGGAACATGAAATTATAGCAACAATGTCAACGCCTTCATTTGTTTAATGGCGTGGAACACTGAAACGTTGATTTGGTTTACTGCTTTGATTGAATAGCGGAGTAATACCGCCGCCTCTTTACGGCCTCACGTGCTGTGATCGCGAGCTGCTGTTTTTTTTTATCCTTTATTCCTAGGAAGCTACTTTTTATTTTCGCTGCGCGCAGCTTTCGCAAGCCCGCCTACTCTGTGATTTTCATGCCATCCATAGCCATCGATGGAATGTTTGCCTCGAAAGGAACGCCGACCAGCGTCAATATTACCTCACCCCGCAATCGCTTCCGTTCGAGAAGTTACGTATTCGTCGGCTACACAGGGTTGCGTACTGTCGTCACACTGGCTAAAATTGTAATCTGGCGATCAGAATAAGTGGGGAAACCGCATCGCATGCGACCTCTCCTTAATGCGGGATATTATCGCTGTGCGCGAAAATTTAGTTTTAAACTTTCGTTGCACCTTTATTTTCGTTTACTATTTAACCTCCACAATTGTTTTGTGATTAGTTGTAGTAGTATTAGAAGTACAAAATGCTTATTTTCGCGAGGTTGGTCGCATTCTTAGTCCGGGACTCCATTGGCTGGAGCCGCTGCCCGAGCTCTTTCAACCAAAGACCTTTGTCCGCGAGGTCGGAGCTGGACAGCACCGCCTCCCAATCCGCCCACGTTGGCTTCGCTAGAGGAGGTATGGCTCGGTTGCTTTGGTAAGCCCATGCCATGTGATAAGGTCGGCCTTTTGGCCAGAGCTGGCACTGAGCTGAGAAGGGTTCGGAATTAATAGCGTGCACTCCATCTAGGCTGTTGAATAGGAGAGGGCTTGTAAGCGCCTGAGATGACACTGCCCTGATTTATCCAGTCTCTTAGCGGGTCCAGGCAACGTTTGTCTCGCAAAGCGACCGTGCTGCAGTATCCCACGATGCGTAGTGAGGGGTTTGGGATGGTCATGTGAGGGAGGTGATGTTGGGCTGCAGAGTGTGCACGCTCGTTTCCCTTGACCCTTTGATGGCCATGTATACATAAGAGTTCTTTGTGTGAGACGTGGTGCCTGGCTTAGGTTAAGATTTTGGAGGAGAGGAGTGATACACTGTTTAGCATTTAGTTTCTGTAGGCGGTTTGGGAGTCGGTAACGATCCATGCGAATTCGGTGTGGGTCTCGGCTAATGCGATCGCAGCGTGCTCTCTGTGTGTGATGTCTTAATTTCTAATCGCTAGCACCGCTACCGTATGTTCTAGGTGGGTCACAGCTACTGTTGTGATGCCCCCGCTTGGACCCGCACCATACGCGAAGAAGGCCCTTTTGTGCTTAAAGTAGTTCGTGTCCATCGTCCTGGCTCGTCCCTTGCGTCGCGCCTGATGGTATTCGGGGTGCACGCTACGTTGTAGTGCAGTGGACGCAAAATTCTCCCAACACCGATTTTTCGTGTGCACTACACGAGTGCGGTGCACTGGATTCGAGTCCGGCATTTTGCGCTCCGGCGCTGCGTTATCGGTTGTGTTGTAGCACATATAGAACACATATAGCTTGAAGGCTGTGATGCAGCCACAATAAAAACTCGCCCCCATGTAAACTTCATAGTCGAGCGAATATCGACAAAATTGTTGAAGTAAAAGTTGCTTGAGAGGGTAGAAGGCACCAGAATTGCACCTCCTTTAAATTTTGGCCAAACCGCGCGTCTACGGACCTGTTATTGGACCCAACTGCTCAAAAGCAAAATTTAAGTAACTCGGCTTTTCCTTCAAGAAGTTCATAACGTCGGCCTGACACTACTACATCAGACATAACTTCACCAGCGAAAGAACGAGACACGAGGAGAAGAAGAACACAGGACAACGGACAACACAGGACAACACCAACTAGCCCACATGGCTACCTTGTGACACTACTACCAAAAGAAAAGCCAACTCGGCTGAATTGCAGTAGTGCCAGCTTTGATTGTTAATACGACAAAGTTTTTCTCTTTGTCGGGGTCGAGAAAATGCCGGGGTCGAGAAAAGCACATGTAGATTTACATGGTGATCACGAAGCTGCTGTAGTTTTGAAAGCCCTCATTCAGAGGAAATGCCTCACACTCTTAATATGCCGTAAGAAAAAGACGCTGACTTCCTGAATAGTTACTACGTGCCTGGTGTCAGTGAGGAAACCGATAACACACAACCTTATAATTGTTTGGATTCCTCACTTCCGCCCAGAGCACTGCACGGGCCTCAATTTGAGGCCCGAGCCCGGCCCGGGCCCGAGACCTGAAGCCCGAGCCCGGCCCAGGCCCGCGGCTTCAAGCCCGGGCCCGGCCCGGGCCCGCTAAATTATCGCTCTAGTGAGCCCGGCCCGGCCCGTGAATCCCGGAGTGAAGCCCAGCCCGGGACCGGCCCGGCCCGTTTCACAGTAACGCTTGAGGTATACTGCTCACTCTGAGCAAGCTAGTAGACTGCTACTACACCGATAAGGAACTGGCCGACAAAGGTTCTGAAACCGCAGTTTGGCTTCCAGAAAGTTGGTTCTTTTTAACCCAGAAGGAAGTGATGAAGAGTAGTTCTCGGCAGGCCCGTCTTTTGGAGAGTGATCTCATGTAGGTGGGCAAAGATAAACTCGGAAGTTCCGAGAGCCAAATAAAAAGAGCTGCATCACGCGTATTAGTCTACTCTGCGTTCACCCATGATTCTAATCAGTTATATTCTGCCGCCCGCGAAGTATAAATATTAAAGCTGCCTAGCAAGCAGTAGGATGACATTTTTTTATTGAACGCGATCTCACAGGTTGAGCTCATAGCCGAACTGGTCACCTTTCAGCAGAAACGAAAAGCTGAAATGCTTGAGTATTTCATGCTATTTGCTTGAAGACCATAAGCGTCCTAAACTAATATGTTCTTCCCTAATGCACTTCTAATAGTGTATGGTATGTTTTGGGAACGCGAATGATCAATGGCCAATTAAGGCCGGTTGAATTTTCCTCTTACTGCACCGCGGCGTGGAAATAAGGAAATAAATAAGTCAATGAATAAAGCTTAGCTTTTTCTCAGCGCGTACTTTAACTCATAGCTCATCCGTGTCGCTGCTTCAATGCCGCAGTTGTGCACTTCACTCTGCAATATTGAATGAAAAGTCGGACACCAGCTGTTTCTGTACGGACCCAAGCCTGGCTCGGGCTCGCAGCTTTAAGCCCGAGCCCGGCCCGGGCCCGCAACTTCAGGCCCGGGCCCGACCCAGGCCCGGCAAAATAAATCATGTCCCGGCCGGGCCCGGCCCGGGCTTTTGGGCTGGCCCGAGCCCTTGCAGTGCACTACTTCCGCCTGTTTCCCTGTTTTCCACTGCCTTGCTCAGACAAAGCCTTCGTACTTAGCATCATAATTTTCTTGCACTGACGCAGAAGCTACAGCTTGTGCCATAGCAAATCAGAACCCGAGTTGTCAAAGCTGTTCACGCGTTAGAACGTTCCTTGATTGAACTGTGTGATTGCTATTGTACGTCGGGCTATCACAAGTGCCGAAGCCGCTGGCTTCCGCAAGTCGCAATTATTCCTTACGTGCGAGATGCTTTGACTATTCGGATTTTTATTTTCTGGTGTGATCTGTAGCTGCTACTTTAGTTTCAACAAGATGGGAGGCAGGGTACAGAGTGCAATTACACAGTATCTAACCTACTAGCGTTGCTCCCGTCAGCTACCAGGGTGCCCCCTTCAAGCAGCTTTTCTTTCAATCACCGACTGCGAGAAGTAAAGTAATCATGGTCGCCACCACTGCCATCATCAACCAAGTTACGTATGCACTACAGAACAAAGCCCTCTTCCATCGATCTGAGTTTAACCTTTTCATGCGCCAACCGCGGCCTACCGTTCAGGCAAATTTCCCAATTCTTTTCCTCACGTGACACATTTGCGCTTACACTAGAATTTTCGAGGGAGAGAATAAGCAACCATCACTGTATCGGGGCTTGTTCAGCACCGCTAAGCCTTAAAGTTGTAGGCCGGTTCAAACATGTGTTTTTTTTTTCATGCAGGACCAGAAGAAGCCACAGGAGGGGCATGAGAAGATACGACCGCGTGACTGCCGCCAAACACCATTCGTGGAAGTTCTCTGTGTGTCCGTCAAACCCTGATCTTGATGAAAGCTCCAACCCGTCAAGCAATGCAATTCCCTATCATGTAGCCTTGATAGCTTTAAGACATTACAATGTGCCTCGCTGTAGAAAGCGTAGCGCTACCTGGGAAGAAAAAAAAATGTTTTTCCTCTTATCGAGCATCTCCAATTTACGGTTAGCTCGTTAACGTAATACAAACAATCAACGTGACCTTTAAGGTAATCATTTTTCTGCCGCACTGAGATCCCCTGCTCGAGGCGATAGTCGTTATAAATCCAATGGTTTCACTGGATTCTAGTGATGAAGCGTCCTAAAGTAGCATCACTGGCATAGGGCTAAATCGAAGACGGTAAGAGCAGAAGTAGCAAGGTTCTGGCTAATCATGTTAAGCCATCCACCCTCCCATTAGTTCAAGATATAGACGGTGTAGTAGTCTTACAGTGGTGGGGTGACACACTGACCTTACCGTGAAGAAAGGGATTGACGAAGGGGTGAAATGAACAGATTCAAAGAAAAAAAAAACAAAAAAAACACAACATGCACTCTCTCTTCGCCCAGCATACCGAGTCTCGCACAAAATGACGCCACATTGTTTTTCTGCATCAATAGGCTTCAGCACAGCGGAGACGTTTTTTTTTCTGTTATCTTCCAAATTTCGCCTCTGTAGATTAGCCCTGGAAGGATACATCAGACGTCTGCCCTACTTTTGAGAAATAGTGATAATTAACCGTTCATAGCTTGAGACGTATCTGTCTAATGCCCTGCAACTGGTTCCCCTCTTGCGGTTTTTTTTTTTGTGGTCCTTACCTGATGCCATTACTTGGCTTTTATATTCTCCCTAAATTGAGCTGAGGTTGTTGCAAGCTTTAGATGGGATTAGCCTTGCGGATTGAGCCAGAAATTGCGCTACCGTAGCGGCACTTAAATGTTAAATAAGGGCCACAAATCACCCACGTAGCTGTGACCTGACTGATCTACATCGCTATATACACAATCACACATAATATTCAATAGTTAACTCCTGCTATCACCATCTAGAGTTCAGATCTTAATCCTGGAGTAACTTTAAAAGAAGGCTTGAAGCCTCATTTCTAGATGACTCCCTAATCCCTCACAACTTATCGTAAGATTGCACTCTTTCGCCACACTACTTTTAGCCGCTTCGATGGTTTCCCTGTTTTACAAACACCGGTGTGCCCTTGACTATGGCGTTGGGTTGTTGAGCACAAGGTCGTCAGATTTAATCCCGGCCGCTGCGACCAGAGAAAGGAATGAGACTGAGACATCGTAAACATTTGCCGCCATTTTTGAAGGGCAACTGCCTTTCTAAACTTTCCTCTACAAATATTCAGCAACTTGTCGCATGACACGATGTACATTTTTGCAGCTAAAATCAATTTTACACCTCTGCCACAAGCTTCAAGAGCGCGTACGAAGCAAACATTAAGACTAAAGAATTTGCTTCGAAGTTTCGGAATATAAAACACCGAGAACAATGTTGCGAATGTGTGTTTAGGCCCGCGCTGTTTACGCTAGCGCGTGGCGCGCACGATACCGCAAGGCGCGTCTACCGTTAGCACCACTCACACTGAACATAGCGTTCCCGTAGCAAGCTTTACGCCTTATAAAGCCAACATTGTCACAAAACTAAACTGCAAGCATGGCGTGAGGACCGAAATAATGAAGCGAACAGTATGCCAAGCCTCAAAATGCTTCCAGTTTTCCAACATATGAATCACGCGTGTCTCGTACCCTCCCAGGGCTTTCAGTCGCGGCCGTCGAGGATTTTACCGCACGCCGAAAATTTTCGTCCCCGAGAGTACACAATTACTTATACAAGAATACCATATCAAAACATCTAAAGCATACCCCACATATTCGATAATGGAAAACATCGATCGAGTGCGCCGTTTCGTTTCGCAGTGCTTATGAACGTTCGGCATTTTCAGCATCTAACAAGATGATCATTTACCTTGATATACACGTCATAAATGATATACCCACTGACTTACTCAGTCGTGTTTCGTCGTTGCCAACCGTCTGCTCCACAGAGTACGCGTAATTAACGAGCTGATCCCCTTTAATCACGTTGGTTTTCCCAAATAGCGGTCAAACAGGCAGGTTTTTTTGAAGCCGCGCTGCAGACGGTAGTCTAAAGTGATTTGAAGGGGATCACTTCGGGCTTTATCTAATGGGACTGAAGTCCTCTAACACGGTTTAAAGAATGCATAAGCTCAGCTAGCCGAATGATTCCGCTATCGTGCACCGTCATATTTGTTGCGGAATAAATTTCTTGACCGCTTTCAGAAGAACGAACGTGATAACCTTCAAATTGGCTAGACTGTGCATCGGGACGTGCCTCAGATGCAGCACGAGAGGTCTACACGTATATGGAAGACAGAGGTATTGCAGTGGCGAAGGAAGAAAGCGCGCAGTGGGTATCCCCAGTTTCGATTTTTCTGCCAGAGATGACGCCCCCCATCAGAAGCACTAGCGTCGCTCTGCGGTGCTTTCGAAGCCTATATCTGGTCCGGGCCTGTTGGTTGAATCTGCCATAGAACACTGCTGAAAACCACCAGAAAATCAACCATTTCCCACATATCTAGTACATCATGCAACAGACATCATCCATCTTTCACAGTACAACACACATTATAACGTGTACTCAAATGACTTCGATCCATTTGAGCATTAATTGTACTTTTTTTCACATTGAAGTTCAGAACTCGCTTCTTGCTTGACTGCCTACATTCATGACACAGCCCCTATACTGATTTGATTCGTATATATTGTTTCTTTTAAGGCTGGAATGGGCAGAATTTAGATTTTCGGCTTTTCTACCAATTCTGATCGCCGTAACTTTCCTCAACATTATTCTGCGACTTGCATAATCTTCTGCCTTCTAGTAGACCCAGAACAGCCCAGTTTTTGAACTTAAATGGTTCGTGGGCAAAGCTGGGCGGGCAGAGTGGACAGGCCCCACTCACCGATTTCGCCTTTGTCGGTTTGTCTGGTCCATCTGCGCACCGTGGCAGGTGGCATTTGAATCAATGATCAGTCGCGAGAGGTTGCTCGGGAACAGAAACCTGAGTCTAACAAGCTCCACCGGTGGCAGCAGCTGCCATTGCAGGGCAGCGCACATCGCTTACCCGCTTCAACACTGCGCTAGGAGGGGCATGAGGATTCCCAGCGATATAGATTAATGTAAAATGGAGAATGGTCAATTCCTCATGTATGGACATTAAGTCATGAACGTTACCGCGTCACATCCTAAGGCGGAGCTGAAGTCCGATTTCAGCGATCTTTGCCTGAACCCGGCTTGACCTTGAAAATCGAGCCACGAACCAAAACCGAAGTGAAAACCGAAGTGCTAGCGCGCTTAATATGCGTTTGGGCTAACCATGCTAAATGGTCCGTCATTTTTTTTCACACCTTGTGTGAGGCACGTGGTTGTTTCCATCCCGAGTGGTTATTCTGAAAGTTGTCTGCTGCTGCACGTTCAGTGCTTAGTAAACATGTATTAGGCTGTTCGGACTGGTTCGGACAAAGTATTTCTATACATCTGCCACGGACGGCGATGCCTGTCGTTTGGTGTATGCGAAAAACTGCGCCACTTGGTGAGTGGACAAGAGCTAGATGACAAATGCGAGTCGTGCATAAACAGTCGCCCGGACGAATTCTTGGTGTCATAACAAGCCCAGCAATTGTGGACAAAAGCATTTTTGAACGGGACACAGTTTATGAACGAAATTTTGTTCATATATTGTAAGATTTCGCTATAACAATCAATATACCCGCAGATCTCTCGTCGGCAGGCTTGCATTTTTTTGCTATTAATGTTCTTGCTATCGTCAAAAGCGTTCCCCATTGGTTTTCTATGGCTGTATTAACTGCTCGATGGGAGCGATGGAAAAACTATAAAAGAAAGATTTTGCTACGCGACGGAAGAATGAACGACTACCTTCAATATTTTCATAACAGCGCCTTATAATTTTACAATATTCAAAATTTTTTGCCCGAGAATGTTGGACACGGGTCTGCTCTCCAGAGGAGAAGTGGCTCCAGAGGAGAACACAAAATGTGTGCGAGTCGTTTAACCTCGTAGCCTGGGAGCGAAGACAAAAATATGATCTCGGAAAAATATGTCCGAATAACCACCTCAGACGCAGGCTCACATTGACTGAGGGCAACTTGACTCCAGTTAACGTTCATTGATATTTCCGGTGACAGCCTAAAGCATTGCGCAAATCACTGAGGTGCTACTTTGTCATATTGTTGCGTGAAGTGGGCCGTTGCTGAAAGTACTTTTATGACAGAGGTGTAGAACACACCACAAAAGAGGCTGAAGACGCGAACTGACAAGCAAAGAAGAGAAACTGACAGTCGTACTGACTACATAGCTAGTGGCTGATGTTCTAGGGCATGTTGATTCTGCAAAATACTGTAAGTAAACATATTTTTGTCTTTGATCTTGAATATGTCAAAACGTATTCTTTGTTGCATTTTACCCGTTGTAACAAAAACAAGACAAGGGATAAATCTCGTCCGTTCTCCAGCATAATTAGCATAGAGATGCAAAGATGCCGAGCTATAGTAGGAGCCATCTACGCAGAAGGCCTTTTTATAGGATTTTTGATTCTAAGAGAATACACAAAAAAATTACTGTTCGGAAAAAGATCACAAACTCAAAAATGTTCGATTAAAAAAAATCTATTCCAGCTAAAAGAAGAGAGAATACGGAATAAAATAAAACAAACGCGAATGAGCAAGTTGGTGCAGGTGCTGAAGAAATGGGTCTTAAATATCTTTTAAAATACATGGAAAGTACAGGACAACCTTTGCCCTTAACCTCGTTATCATGCTCTATTGTTCTCTGTATTCTTTTTGTTCGCTGCTCCAGTGGCTGTTTTCATCTATCCCTGTATATGTCACGTCATAATTTCTCTGCTGCTAATCTGCTTTGACTTTTCTGTTCTATATCGCTATTACCCCATTGTCTTAATCTGTTTACCCTGGTATTGTAATCTGTGATTTAATGCTCCCATTTATCTCATGTAACTCTCAACTTGTATTTCTTCTGCCAATTATTTTGTATTCTAAAGCACTGAAAGCATTGCATTTGCACTGTACTTCTCTCGTTTACTTTCTTTTTCTCTTTCCTCCCAAAAAGCGCCAGCTCCAAGGCTCTTACTTTTCCTAGGCACTCGAAATAAAGAATGGTTGACTGATTTATTATTATTATTGTTATTATTATTATTATTGCAGCTTTTAGTTTTATTATTTGGTCTTCAATAATTTGCTGCAACAGTCATCAGCTCACGCAAGCCTGTTGAGGTATTCCCCCTTGCCTTTTCCTGATTGCTTCCCTATCCGGCTTTCTGAATAAGGATTCGGAAACGTTCAATGAGCGATCGTATGTCAAGGACGACATCATTAACAAGTTATATCGTGCAGTCAAATAGGCTATTAAACATCGTACGCCGCACTTCACCGCAATGAATCATCTGCGATGTCAGTGACTCTAGTTACTGTGTTTGTGAACAACAAGGACCAAAAAAAAAAAACGTTGCAACATCCGTTGCCCCTACTATGCAGTTACCACTCTCCCTTTGAAGCATGCAAGCGGGCCCATTAATGGCAGCCTGCATACATTGTCATGTCCACATTCTCGGACAAAAATTTTGAAAATTGGAAAATTGTGAGACTGTTTTAGAAATATTGAAGGTAATTGTCCATTCTACTGATTAGCAAAATCTTTCTTTTAAAGTGTTTCCATCGATCGAATGGAACAGTTACGACTGCCATAGAAAAGCAATGGGGAACGTTTTTGATGACAACAAAAACGTTAATATAAAAAAATAGAACACTGCCATCGGGTGATCTGCGAATACGCTGATTGTTGTAGTGAAGTTTTCCATTACATGAAAAAACTGCGTTCATAAGCGGTTCCCCGCTCAAAAATGCTTTTGTCCAGAATTGTTGGGTATGTTTCCAGCGCTGCATGCTGTGCATGAAGCCCTAGCTGGGACGAACGATGTTTTCGTCATCGTAGTGTGCCACAGCCGTGACATTGACCACATAACAATTAAGATTCTTACTTGTTGTTGGGTGTGTCAGCAGCAGTGCAGTTAAGGGCAGATTGAACAGTAGTAGTACTAGTAGCATAAGATGGTTTGGTTTGGTTTATTGGGGTTTAAAGTCCCAAAGCAAAGCGCCATAACCACTGAGCCACCGCGGCGGACGTAGTAGCATAAGAGTTGTAGTAATAGTAATAAGGAAGTAAGTACTCGCTTATACTAGTCGCTGTAACAGTAGCAGCTTTCCCCGTTCGGCAGTCAAGGAGTATAGACAAAATACTTTTTGTGTGTTATGGTCGTAGGTACATACACGAGATTGAAACTTCTCGTTCAGAACTTCATTCACGGCTTACAGGAAGAAGTGAGGGAAAGAGCGAGCGAAGAAAAAATAATAAATAACAAACGGTGAAGTAAGCTACAACAGCCTGTGACAGGCGTAGATTAATATCATCCCGTTTACTTCATATCTTTTGGCTGGCATTGCACTTCATGCAATAGTGTACCCTTTGCATTTCTGTGTTGTGAATTTTGCACCGCGGTGCCCTAAAGACCTTTCGCTGTCGAACTGACTTATCGATGTTATGTATTTTGTTACTTTCTTGCTTTTACCAACTGTGCTTAGCTGTTTTAAGTTTTTGTCACATGTTCATTTTCCTCCAATTGTGCCTCCTGCAATAATGCCCTTGAGGTGCTGCAGATACTTGTATAAATAAATAAATAAATAAATAAATAAATAAATAAATAAATAAATAAATAAATAAACTGCACGCGATCCGAGCACAACTGAGATATTTGAGTGAAGAAAGGGAAGCTTTTTGAGTTTTATCCGAAACTTAGAAGCTCTGAGTCTGTACGTGCTGAGTATGAACTTGGCAATGCTAAGTGAAGACTCTTCTTTTGCTGCGGTTTTTTGCTGAGGGCATAAAAAGCAAAGTAGAGGGTTTTGCGCAATAAAACCTCTCCGAATGTGCGGCAAAATGGCAGTTGGCATTATAGTGAAACAGCGCGACTGCAGCCGCTGGTGCAAGAAGCGTAGAGACAGCCATGAATGCGATACAGCTAGAAGCAGACACCTGAAATAGTGAGAATAAAGAGCGAACATCATTAGGGGTATACACTGGTATGTGTATGCCTCTGTGGGGGCTTACATACCTGGACATATGCCCAGTGCACACTGTGTACTGTAAACTGTGAAAATATGCTTTGTGCAATGGCGTTAGACTGCAACAATGTCCTTCGCGTGTGTCGCTTGTACCGAGAGAAAATTTTAATTAGCTAAGTGACTGCAAACGGGCCCACTCTTGTTTTAATTGCGGAGTCGGAAAATTTGTTCCGGGGTTATCACATTTACGCAATATATTGTCGCTGACAAAAAGCCTTTTTTTTAAGGAAGTAAATGATAAAGGATATAATGCAACTTTATTTCCATTCACTACAGTATCTTGGAAAGTTTATTGTTAAGCAGTGAATGCTGAGGGGGGAGTTATAGAAACAAAGACGTTCCGCAAAATCCAAAAGCGGCTCCTATATATATACACGCAATCTTAGACTAAAAAAAGAATTACGAGGAACTTTAGCGGCTAAAGTGGTGAAAGGCGAAAGCCTGAGTGCTGCACTCTGCTACGCGATTGTTCACTGCACATTTTGTTGGTATATTAATTAACTGCCAATTAATGACGCTTAAGCTTCGCCTTTAGGAGTGGAACGCGACAGCGTGTTGTAGCGCTGCCACGGAGTCGAAGGAACGCCACCACCCGTTCGGCGCGGTGCGTTGCCCTTTGAACGCAACACTTTTTGAGGAAAGGAAATGGGGCTGTAATTCTCTGTCATCTCGGTGGACACCTGAGCCGCACCGTACAGGAAGGGAGGAAGTGTGAGTGAAAGAAGAAAGAGGGGCCGTAATGAACAAAATGAAAATTGGGTTTGAGGAAAGGAAATTACTCATTAAATGTCTCACATATCTCAGTAGACACTAGTCGAAAATTGTATTTGAGGAAAGGAAGTTGCGCAGTAACTGTCTCACATATTTCGGTGGACACCGGTCAAATTTCGCGCGCGGTGACGTCACGACAACTTGGGTCAATGTGAAACGCGGACAAATACGCTTTGCTCGTCGGTAAATTTGTTTTTGAGGAAAGGAAATGTATCTGTCTTTCACATCTCGGTGGACACCTAAACCTCGCCGTAACGGGAAGGGAGGAAGATGGGAGTGAACGAAGACACCGTATTCACTAGACGCGCGTTTGTTCATTCCAAACCATCGAGCTGGCATGGAGGAGTGGTAGCGTGCTCGACTCGCACTCCGAAGACCGGGGTTCGATTCCCAAGCTCGGCCAATTTCTTACTGGGTTTTGTTTATTGATCTGGTCTGACTAGAAAGGTTTGACTAATTGGTTAAGTAGGGAATTAATTAAACTCTGTCAAACTTACTTGGAGCATCACTATACGATCCCTTTAATTGGTTGCATGGTTAGTGGCTAAAGTACAATTGGCCCCGTTTGAAATTCGCGCACTTTGACGTCACGACCGTTTCGACCAATTGAACAGCGTGACATTTCTGTCGACAGCTCCTGCTTACAACTATGAGGCATTAAAGGCTTCCGCCTTAATAACCCAGCAATGAAAGTGATCTTAAACTAACCTTCCTACTCCACAACTTCAACTGCTTTTTAGCAGAAAAGTTCCCCAGTAGCATGCTCCTCCAGACGAGAAAATCCACCGCAGGGGATTTTTCTGACTGATTCTCTGCGCTAAACTTGCAACAACCATGTTCAGAATTGTGTACATTTGCTTCTTTGTACTAAGTATTCTGTGTTGGCATGTACGGTCTATTGTTTGCTACATACGCATTTTTTTCCGTTACATAATTTATTTATCCTTTTTTTCCCTCAGTGCTGTGACATTTTCTTATTTCCCCCGAAGATTTTGGTGTGACGATTTTGGTGTGAAACTTTTCGCATAAATCTATGTTAAATGACTGTTTGTGCCTAACTGTTTGCGGGGAAAGAGCCATCGTCAGGCGTTTCGCCTTTAGCTCTTGCTCCCCTTTCTGTATCAGAAAGGAAACAAATAAATCGAATCAAATCAAACTTTGTCATTACAGAACAAATACAAATAAAACAATAAAACTGTTTCGCTGTCTCTCTAAGAGTTTTTGGTTTCTTTTTAATTTATTGTAAGAATTTTTGTGACATTTACATGGAGGCGAGAGGGTGGGCATGACTAACATAGCAAGCAGCTTCCTGTCAGTCCCATGCCGCCCGTACAGCGGAAGCGGTGAAGCCAGTTAGACATAATGCACGCTCTAGCACACACGCACTCAACGAGCATAGCAGAATACCAAACTTTTTGAAAGTTCTAAAGCTATTTCACGAACACAACAAGATGGAAACTTGACGCACCTATCTTAAATCTGGAGTTATTGGTCTCTATTAAAAGGCCAACTGTGTGAAAATCAGAGCATTCGTGAAACGGTTCTCGGTAGATTATTGCATACCGAAGCTCTCGCTCAATAAGCATCGCACATAATATAAAATTACAGGTGGGCGCCTGAAGCTAAATCTCGGCAGTACCCTTCAGATGCGCGCCACAATGATGTCTTCAATGCGGGGGCATGTATCGTTGCTAAAATAGCTCTCCACCAATGCTCTTAAAGTAGCAAAGGAAAAACTTCTATAATCGCTTCAGTAGAAAAAACAAACGATGCAAACTGTTTTCATCGACACGCGCGCTTTATTCCTTGCCTCCACATTCATTCTACGATGCCTGGCGATAGGGTAGAGGCGACTGTGTAATCCTGCCGACCACATCCAGCGGCGCACTTCTCAGCCAGCCGTCTGCACCAGTACGCTCCACTGAAGCATGACACAACGCTGTATTTCGTTTTTTACGATGCTTTTATCGGTGGCGCAAGCTCTGCAGATCCGCAAGCTGTGCTTGTGCCTATAGAAGTTGCGCCGGGACAGCTGCGCGTATAGCGCACTGTGCTGCCTATGCCAACCGCATGACGGCAGGATGCGTGAAAATTCCGCTTTTTGATGGCGTAATATTTAACACTGGTACGAAATCCAGTACTTGTGCATGCACTTTGTACGTTTGTTAACTCATTCACACTTCACCCTAGATGGGCAGCGTTTTGATGCATTTCATGAAACGCTTATTTTAAGCAAACACACAGAGGTGAGACCACGCTAGGGAGAGGACAGGCAGACGGGATTCTTGGCAACACAAAGCAAAATTAGCAGGGGTTGAGGGGGAAGCCCAATTCTGCCAGCCAATGTTTCTACAAGAGAACTTGTCCTCGTCTGCAGCAGGAGGGGGGGGGGGGGGGGGGGGGGCTGCGGTAAAGACAGCTGTAAAGGAAGTGAAGAGAGAAGGCAGTGAAGCAGAGGCAGGAAAGATTAGTACTACGCGAAAGGGACAGTAAAGGAGAACGAGGAACACAGGCGACAACACATGCGCAGAACCTGTCGTATGTGTTCCTCGTTCTCCTGTCCTGTCCCATTCGCGCAGTACTAATCTTTTCTGCAGTGAACCAACTAGCCCACAAGAACGTTCTACTAAGCAGAGCCAGGGAGTTTAACGCGGTGTAACGTCTGGTTGGCTGCCTAATACATGGAGAGGGGGTCGGGAAGAAGCAAAGAAGAGATTACAAAATCCCAACACGTCACCACCTATGCGTGTTCAAAAAGATAACTCCTGGTGTGCCAGCAAGTGGTCACTCAAACCCGTAAGCTTCCCATGTCGAAGTAGCACTTGAGTTGTCACCTCGGCTGATGAAAGTTGAGGTTCCTAAAATCTCGGCATCTGCGATTAGAGAGATTGCAGTCGTCGTACGGTCGCCTCGGAGCACGCACTATGAACATTGACGAGCGACGATGGGTGACTGGGCGCTTGGTTCTTTAGTTACACACGTAGTGCTCACACTTTAGGACGTCAGCTATTATATTGTGAAAGTAGTAATGGTGATGAGAAGGGGAACAGTAGGAAAGGTCGCCTTATCCTATTTGGCACAATGCGGTTGAACTAGCTCTGTAGAAAAAATAGGGCCCACGGGGATTTTCCATAAAAATTTATCCCAGGCAGGAAAGGAGCAAGGGGGGGGGGAATTTATTCTTTTAAATCCGCCCTGCATACGATCTATCAGCGAGTACTTTTTCCAAATATCTGCTTGTTCTGTGGAACGGTTAACGCCTGGTCTACTCGTAACTCTATTAGCACTTGCCTCGTCCCCTACCGCTCCTTTCACGCTCTTAATTGCTTACAAAACTTCTTGACTTCGTTGCTGCCGAAAGGAATAGTTATATAAGAACATTTCTGTGGCTTTAACTATTTTTTTCTTGCCACGTATGCCTGGCATACGTATGGTTTCTGCCGTATGATAGTTTCCTCGGTCCTTCCACCTTTACCCCAACTTCAAGTGCTTCTTCAATATTTTCTATGTTGCACTTCCGGATGTCATTTACTTTCGTTGTCAGCCAATTTTTGATAAATCTGCCTGTTTTGAATCTGGCCACATGAAGCGATAGAATTCTACCAAGTGGGTCTATACAAGTTGCGCTGCTTGAAGTGCTTTCAAGTACTCACCCAAGTTAGCAGGAATGTTGAGGCTTATACTGTGTACAGCAAACGTCGCGGTCTCTACGATAGAAACCTGTAGGCTTCTCTTCTCTGGTCTCTGTTCACTGCCTCTTTCCCGTGTCTTCTCAGGCTTCTCGTCCTTATTACGAGTTGCCAACTGGCTTACAACTATACCCTACCAAGTTACGAAGGAAATACTTGCACATAGACATGGTCTTCAGCAACGTGTGACTGACTGACTAGTCAATTGTTCGGGCCTCGAAATTGGTCCAAGCGACTTGTATTGAAGCCCCCGCGTCCCCCGAGTCAGTGGTGTCTGTGGCGATCAATATTTGCTGGCACTACTTCTTCGCATTAAGCGTCCATTTCGATGAAAACGATCAAATTTGGCCATCCAACACACTCAAAGCCGGGGCAGCACGACGCGCTCTTTCTCGCGCTCTCTTGAGTGTATAGCGTTATTTGTTGTAAATGACCACGTGTTTAAGTTAGTTTATGCGCATGGAACCGCAGAGTAAATATATAACATAAATCTGTAACAGTCTTCATGTTGACAGACAGCGGCGGAGGTTTAAAAAAATCCCTTCTTAGCACTCCTTGAGCGGATCGTGACCTTTTAGACAACACGCCTACTTTAATCATACCGCTTGTTAAGAAATATCACGAGATCAGTCGTCGAGTTTCGCGCCGAGTTGTCGAGTTTCGATGCATGAATCATGTCGTTCATTGCGATTTATGAGTAGAAGGCTGTAGTGGATTGAAACTTTGAAACCAGCAAGAATTCGCTCTGATTTTTTTTTAAAGACTGCAGCACTCGTTTCTTCACAGGGCTCCACAAAAATTCCTTTGGCATGCTTATAATTCTCTGTTTGACGCGAGAAAGAGAGAAAAATAACTCTATCAAAAACAGCAAATTGCATGTTGCTAAAAAAAAGTGAGCAGAAGTTTCCAAAACAGGCAACTGCTAAAATGGTGGGGTGGTGTCCACGAAATCGTATTTTCACGTCGAAATTGGTTTTGTTCTCGAAAGAAGAAAATGCAGTCATGATGACGGCGACAGGCGCCACATTCAGAACTGAGAACGGGCTTTATGAAAAATGTTGAAAACGAAAAAGAAAAGAACGCGTAAAGTATTGCACTATGCCGACGCGACCGAAATAAAATCTGAAAGATCTAAAAATGGTGGAGATAACAGAGAACAGATGGCCGTGTGCTCGCGTTAGTCAAAATAACAGCAGCAAGTGAAGGCAACCGAAACATATGAGCAACGCATGGGACTGCACCTTGTTCGGCTGCAAAGTAACGTGCTGCAACTAGCAGCTTCCCAGCGAACACACACTTATAAAGCCATCTTATAATTGCGCATTGTGCGTTTTACATGCATTTGCATCGTCGTACCAACTGCACCAGTATGGTGTATTGGGGCCACATGGTAATGAGTCTTCCCTTTGAGACAGCTCAACAAGCAAGTAAAGGAAGCTTAGGGCGAACACGCGAACGCCTGGCCGATACCTTCGGAGCGCCGGTGCGTCCGGCCCGGCCGCGCATCGAAGTGAAGTGGCGCAGACGCAGAGGAGTCTGGCAGTTGGGCATGGGTTAATCTGACACTTTGCTTCGATGCGCGGCCGGTTTGGACGCACCGGCGCTCCGAAGGTATCGGCCAGGCTTCGCGTGTTCCTAAGAGTGGACGACCTTGTATATATGCTTTAATTTAAAGTGACTTTTCAGCGCAGAAAGGGCGACAACATCCAGAAGGACAGCTCTGATATTGTCGTAAGTCTTTCTCGGTCTTCCCGCTCCTCTTGGTCTGAAAAACCCTTTCAAATCAAAGTCAACAAGCAAGGAGTTTGTCACTGAATTCTTTTCTCTCGTTTTTTGTTACTCTATAAGGACGAATCGGTTTATGGATGGTATGCCATCCTATCGAAGTCGAGCCTGTAATTATTAGACACCATTCGTGGATGAAAGACGAGACGCGATATCGCATAATATGATATGGTACGGTAAGGCACTGTATGGTATGGGTATATGGTATGTTATGGTATGATGTGCTATAACAAGATTTGGTATGGTATGGCATGGTATGGTATGGTGGGGTATTGTGTGGTATGTTATGGTATGGTATGGTATGGTATGGTATGGTATGGTATGGTATGGTATGGTATGGTATGGTATGGTATGGTATGGTATGGTATGGTATGGGGGGCTTAACGTCTCAAAGGAACATCGTCTACGAGAGATGCCGTAGTGGAGGGCTCAAGAGTAATTTCTACCACCGGAGGTTCTTTGACGTGCACTGACACCGCGCACTACACGGGCGCATTGCGTTTCGCCATATATTTAACCATATGTGTTAATCTCTCTTTCAGAAAGCTTGTGAAAAGGAATCAGAGGTTCAGCGTACGGTTATTCCACAGAAGGGTACAAAAATAAAGCTAAAAGAAACGTCGAGGTTATACTGTACCTACAGAGAGTATCCCACAGCCTCAAGGCAGTGGTATGACGTGCAAATGTCCCGACAAGCTCTCAAAGCTTTTCTACCTTGTTAAAACTAAAAACGCTAGCAAGGTTGGATGCGCCAAGAAGCACCGACAAAGGTTTTGTGCCTTGCGCTATTGGGATTGTATACATAGGATACCTTTATCATTAGGAGGCAGTACAACGAACAAACGCGCAGATGCCTGAATGACCATTTGCGAGAGCACAAGAACATCGTGAGCAGTTCGGTGTCTGGTCATATGGGCGTTCACTGCAAAGATTGAAAAGGCTGTTCTGTCATTTCCAGCCAGTTCAAGATCCTGGAAAAAGTTTCAATAAAACAGCCGCAGAAATAATCGAAGCTGAAAAATTTAACAAATACAATGATGAGTGCGAAGGCGCTGCATAGGGTTGTCAGGCAAAAAAAGTTCCTTTTTTTGAATGATTTATAAGAAAATGAAAAGAGCGTTCAGTCGAACATGCGTCATAGTTTCCACGTGCACACACTCTCGTCTCTTCTGTGAGTTTTCGATTGAGATTTTTTGCGACCGTATACAAGCTGTGGAAATGGCTCAATTAAACACGATTGTAAGTTTGCGCCATGCCTATGTGCCGCTTTGCTTATCCATGCCTCTTCGATGTTCCGATAATGTCGCACCAGCTTGCCCAAGTTTCCAGTTTTAATTATTCAGTGGCTTAATCCGTATCCTCATTCAGTTTTCGTCCAAACCTGTACTCAGATGTGCCAGTTCATAGACGAACAGTCACTGTCCCTTCAATGAGACGGAAATGCACAAAAGGCTGAAGTGCAAGATACAGGGGACATCAGCAAATTAAGGGGTCGACTGAACATTACTTTCCGCCTTTACAACGGTCTGTGATTGACGAACGTCCTGGATACCTACGCTGGGTTATCGCAGCGGGCTAAGCCACTGATCAAGCTAGCCAGTCACGAGACATGCTTGCGTGCACGATAATTGATAGTTCGGCCCCTGCTTTGCTGGCGCCAGCTCTAGCTCCGCTTCATAACCATTTCTTATGGAGTAGCGCTGCCACCATTTACAACACGCTTGCAGGCAGCCACATAACAAGATCTTGCAGGCAGGCTTTCCGCATTTTACAACTCCTAATTCAGTTCTAAGATGCGGAAAATCTGCCTCTTCAAAACCTCGTCACAAGCCCGACGGTCCTCTGATTGCGTCTGTGATTGAGATAATTTCGAGTCTTCGTTGCATTCGCATTCCGATATCCGGAGAGAAAATGCAGGTGACAGCTGGTGTGAGTTACGGAGATAAGGCGTCACCAATACAGCCTACATCGCCCCTAACAATGCGACTGCATTTAAGCTCGTACTCAAGTCCTCATAGAACGTGGCTATCAATCTGCTATCTAGGGCCGGACGTATTCTTGTGAGAGCTCTAGATACAAGTACGCGTGGGAAAGCACGCACGTGACGACCCTTTCGAGATTTTAGTTCGCAGCGCATGTAGTAAACCACCTTTGCCCATCGTCTTTTCCGAGCGGAAGGTATAGAAAAAGAAAATATCAGCGTACCTATGTTCCAAATTTCACGGCCGCAGTTAATT
The DNA here is from genome assembly GCF_055824585.1 of Amblyomma mixtum. NCBI lineage: Eukaryota > Metazoa > Arthropoda > Arachnida > Ixodida > Ixodidae > Amblyomma > Amblyomma mixtum. The sequence continues at coordinate 243,462,327 of NC_143014.1, forward strand.
GAGATTGTATTTTTCGTAGGTAAAATTTGTAACTAACTTTAAGGACACCATAACCAAGCGCGTAACTGCAGGGTACCTTACTATCACAATGTATAAACATTTCCACGATATCGCTTAAACACCACCTCTGGTGTGACGTTGTGCTCATTTCATGGATAAACATGGCTGCTGCCTTAGTTAGTTTTTCGATTTTTTCCAGCCAGCAGCGTCTGCGCAATAAAAAAAATGATCTGAAATTGCGTTTTGTAGCAAAATGGTATTTTTGGCACTCCCATATTGGGGATACAGTCAAAACGCCAGCAGGCACTGTGGGCGTACGCAAAAGAACCCCACATTCGCAGCAAGATTTTATGACGACGTCATCCCAACCCAAACTTCTCCATATTAACAGGCCGTGGAGCCGCTTCAAAGAAAATGTTTCATCAATCACGCAATCTTATTTTTTGTCTATTTCTACTCCTTTTCTTAGCGAGAGCTCTCGTAGAAGCCCATTTTTTCTGTCCAGGTTTTAACCCAGACCAGCGCTACTACATGGCTGGCAAGGTAACCGCATGTTTTTGTTTGTTACTCTTCAAACCACATCAAGGATACGAAGGCTATCTATTTCTGTGTCGTCTTCTGCTTCCTTCTCCTCCTCTTCTTTTCCCACTTCTACGGGGATAACACTGCAGTCTCTTTTCTCTATGTTTCCTTGCCCCTGGTCCATCTGGATACCACTGAATTCTATTGAAGCTACGCATATAGTATCAGAAAAGCGCTAAGATTGTTCCAACTAATTTTCACGTTTAACAATGGTACGATGGGTTTATTGTCTCGAAACTTATTTACTACTTGCACATGGACCAGACACAACACAATAGGCACGAAGGTCACAAAGCAACTGGAGACGTGAACACCTAGGCAATTATGCATATAAAGACGTCAGGTAAGGCCAATACTGCTGCGGAATCTTGAGCTATACGTTTCAAGCTAGAGAGTCTCTGGTGCAGAATTCTCTATCTAGGGCACTGAGTAGCGTCAGGTGTATAGTCAACAAAGCGAAGAGTGTACAATGCTTCCGCGGCCAGGTCTACAAAGTCTGCGTGGGCAACACGAAGCTTCAGTGCCACTCAAGATGCATGCGTTTAGGAGAGAATCATCTGTCATTCGGTTGTTTGAACACCTTTTCTCTTCGAGAGTGCTGACTTCTTTCACGTATTTTTCTCCGACTCTATCGGTGAGAGGGTGGACGGGCGACCGCTTTGATAGCAAGGTGGCTCATGCTGCGGTTTCTTGGAGAGCTCGAATGTTATCTTTGGTGGGGCTTCTCTGCAAAGTTTACACGGCCTCGCCCACTCGTATCCTATTGTGTGCCGTGTGCTGCCCTGACGACACTCGCCATCTCCGCCAGGTTCAGGTGCTTATAACGCAGCGCGGCACCTGTCGCTGCCTCAGCAGTTTCCGCAAACAGACTCGAGAGTGAGTCCTTTGTGGCGCTTAGGAGGCTTCAGCTGGCCCATCCAGACTGATTCGGACTGCAACATCTCCTGTTGTCGGCGCAGTTTTATTGTCTGCCTCTTACGCTAAATTGAACCTAACTTGTCTGTCGTCTGGGCGGCCATGTTTCCATCGCCACGAAGTTAGAGGGACCTCTGATTAGTAGTTTTGTTGTTGGCGTTTGTCGGGTTTCATTAGCGAATACGTCTCGCCTTAGTGCAAGGAGCGGGCATTTTGATGAATTTCCTGACGCCACGCATCCAACACAGCATGTAGTATATGAAAGACGGGGCCAGAAATTCTGAATGGAGTGAACGTGTACTGAAACGTATGATATGTCTTACCCGCCGCGGTGCATATCGCTGATTGTGGTGCTCACCTTCTGAGCCCTAGGTCGAGCGATCGAATCGCGGCCGCATCTCGATGACGACAGAAAGCACAAACACCCGTGTGCTGTACGTCTCCGGTGCCCATTAAAGAACCCACAGGTGGCCGACACCAGTCCGGAACCCACCGTCTCAGTACTATGGCCTCCACTACGGCGGCTCTCAACGCACGTGGGCAGCTTTAAAGGGTCACTGACCAGAGGTCTGGACATTTTAGACAAACAAGCCCCGTGCATAAATGAGACATCGAAGATAACCTTTGCAAAACATTATAGAGCTATGCGCGCCTCGAAACGATGTAAAAATTCAAATCAAAGCCCGTTCGCCCTTCCTTTGAAGAAGCCAACCTCCTCGTCCGCTACGCTCGCATCCCTAGCCTTGTGGATGACGTCATCCACCAAACCTTTGGAAAAGACCTTCCATTGGTCCGTCATTCTGACTGATGGACGAAGGACCGGCGACCATAATTAATACCGCGCGATAAGCCTTCACGCAGAACTCGTCTTGCGAGGTTGGGTGGAACAATGGATGAAACATCGGTGCTGTTGTATCAGAGACTTTAGGAGCAGCTCACTGAGCAAAGAGGACGATTTTCGGGTTTCCCAGTAAAAGTATTGACGAAGGATACAAAACCGATTATGCATTATATACGTAGTAAGCCAGTCAAATCAGTACATTAGCATTATTCTGCCTCAGAGGAGACAAATTCTCCCTTTCGAGGACCAGGATGCGAAATTTAGTCATCCGTCATCATCTAGAGCGGAGGTATTAATTTCACCACAGAAAAAAAAAGAAGAAAATGGAGGCAATACTTCATATCCCTTCTTGGAAATGACCTTCGGTGCAGCCTGCAAAAGAAAATACAAATGAAATGCGTGACCGCGAAAAGGGGAGATGAACGGTGCAGAGGGCAGCGCACCAGGAAGCGCGCCCGACAGCCGCTGCAGCGAGTGTGCGGGACCGCAGTGACCATCTCCGGACACGCGCGAAGAGGAGCGCGCCAGGCACGAGGAAGCCCCGGGAGGGCGGCGAAATGAGCCCCACAATCCGTACCGGAAGGGCGGCAGCGGGTCAAGAGCCCCGCAACAACAGCAGCAGCGGGAAAACCAACTCGATCCGAGCAGCGCGCGACAGACGGAGAGCAGGGCGGCGGCCAGACGCCGTTCAAGCAGCGTCAGCTCTGCTGCCGCCACCGGTTCGGCTTGTGGGAACTACTCAAGTGGAACCGGCGGCCATTCGGAACGTGCTACGTTCTGGCCCAAAACGGCGGCACCACTCACGGCAGCGCCCTCCACCCCTCGACCACCCCGCGCCACAAGCAGCGAAAGCAGAGGCAAAAAGAGGAGAGATAACGGTGCAAGAGTGAAAGCGGCCCAACGAAACAAAGGCTGGTGGCTGGCCCCGCCGCTCGTTACGTTTTTCCGTCAGTCAGCAGCACACCGCCGCGTGCGTGCACTGAGCTCCCGGCGGGGGGGCCCGCGGGGCGGGAGTCGGTCGAGGGGGCACTCTTCAGGTGCGTGCACGACCGTGTCCGTGCGTGCACCAACGCCACGGAGTCAGCTGGTAAACGTGCCCACGTGCCACATGACTTACGGCCGCCGCTCAGTGATTTCGAGGGCCGCCGAAGGAGAGGGGGGAGCCCCCTCTCCCGGCGGTCCCTCGAGCGGCACTGAAAGTGGGCGGCTACGCTCCGCGGACCGGGGTCCGAACGCGCTCTGGGCGTCGGGCTTTGTTTTACGTGTCACGCGCACGTGCGTGGGTGCGCCTTCTCTCTTGTCTCATTGCTTTTTTTTTGTATGATCACTTCTCTTCCTCGTGGTTTTTGATTGCGAGCGTGTTTGGCGTGCACGTTTGCGTGTGGATCGTATGCATGATTACGAGCTGTTGGCTCCTGCCCTTTGGCACGCGTTGCTTGTCTATCTTTGTCCCTTCATTCATGCGTTCGTTGTTCGGCTCTTTCGTTTTTATTTTCGGTGTGCTGCCCCGTAATTTAGACGCAGAGAATAGTTTTTAATCCCCCTTCTTCAGCTTACGTTGCCGACTTTGAGCGTGAAAACTGCTGCCTTAGAAAAAAAAATTATGTTATCAAACCGCTTAGAGAGAAGATTCTCATTTGGATTCTATGGATATTAGTCTATCTTTTAGGCAAGAAGATTCGCTGCAGCAAAGGAAGGAACGCGCTGCTGCTTTAGACATGAATGGAGCCTCAGATAAAAAAAAAAGAAACTGTACTGACCCTGGTTGTATCGCCGCGTCCGAAGCCCTGGTCTGAAGACATCGTGTTACTGTGGAATTTCCCTGCGCAGTCACGGTAACGCTGAAATTCGGAACTATGCCCTCCTCCAAAAGGCGTTGTTCGCGATGCATTAGAGCGGCACTGAGGACAACGCTATCAATTTTTTTTTTGTTAGCAAAATCCGATAGTTCGGCATTCCCTGGCTTTATTGCCACCTGTCCGAAAGCGAAAGGTGTATTTATAGCTAAGAGATTTGGATTCGAAGTTGAAAAACTTTTCCGCCGCTACGATTCAGACTCGGGACTCTCTGACGACGAAATAGGAGAACAATGACTCAAAGGGGCGGAAACGAAACCGAAAACTCCGTGATTGCTGGCGGCGAGCGCTGCGCTCCCGCCTAGCAGCAGCCGAGATGAAAATTACTGCCGGCCCGACTTTGAAGGCATCTATCAGCCGTCGTCGCTTCGTTTACGTTTGCACAAACGTTACGATGGATTTCGTTGCCAATACCGACAACGAAGTTCTCGCAAAGAACTGCGGCCGGCATTCATCGACCTTAACTCTACACAGCGTGCGATGCTTTTGAGGGCTGACGCGGTGGGTCTGGCAAGAAAGTCCCAGCGCCGAGGAGTCGATAGCGGAGCTGTGACCGCCGAGCCACCGTCACGACTGATACGCAGCGACTGCTACGTGAGGGCATATTTAAATTCTGTAATAATAGTCTTCGTAGGGCTGGTTATGCAGCCCAGCGTCTTGGTACGTTGACGGAGCGAACAAGAAGAGCGGCGCATTTGCAAACGTGGAGGCGCGTTGAACATTGCCTATACACAGCTCTTCTTCCGGGTCGAAGTTACAATTTTCCAATTTTTAAAATTTTTATCTGAGAATGTAGGACATGGAGAACCATCGCGCAGTCGGGCCCGGCCACAGCTTAAGCTATAGGCAGTTACGCAACGCTGCGTAAGTATCATTTGACTATGTAACAGCTGCTGCCGCCTTAAACTGCATCCCGAGCAAGTAAGGAGCTTTAATTTTTAATACACGTAAAGGCAGTCTCCAGAAAGACGCTTGGTACTGCAAACCTGAAAAAAAAAAAGGGGGGGGGGGGGGGGGGGGCGGGCTGAACATCCGGCGCGCTGTTCCGTCAATTGGTAGCCTCCTACCTGCGGTGTTCCGACTATCAAATGTACTACTAGGAGTACCTTGCACTTAAGATTTAAACGGCGATGGGTGCGACTGGCGAAACGATACATGACTTCGACGAATTGCGATCAACGTGCCCGGAATTACCTGAGTGGCGTCGCAAGCGAGTGTTTATGCAAGCTCTGAAAGACCAGGTGACCATCTCGGAGTTCTTTAGCACTAAGAACAGAAAACATACAACCTTCAGTACCTTAGCGATTTATGAATCGCCACACGGAACAGAAAAAATAATGCATGAGAGCAAGGAGCGCCAGCTGCGTCTCTATGAGTCGTACGTCTTGTTCTGAGTGGTGCTTCATGAATCATAAATAAGACAACTAGCCCCAGAACAAACATCAGCCAACAAGAATACCTGTCCTTGACATACATATGACTGATGCCACTAATCGCTGAAACCAAGGAGCATATGGGAATATTTCTACTTCTTTTTATTTTATTGGAATTGTGGTTTTGATCAACGATAAATGAATAGTGTAATCACTTTAAGGCTAAAAAATAACCGATTAGAAAGCAGAAGAAAAAAACAACCGCATGCCGCAGGCGGCATCCGTACCGACGACCTGCGAATTTCGTGCATGGCGCTCCACCAACCGCGTTACGGCTGCGGTATCTTCTACTTTAGGTGGTATTTATGCTCTACTTTCTAATCGCTTATCTTCTGCCGATAGAATCATTACACTATTGGTTTTCCTTTGATCACACCAGAAATAAAATAAATGTACACAAACGTTACCCTATGCTTTCCTTTTTTTCGATGACTGTTGGCTTCCTTCAAATGTATGTCATAACGCGCCCCTCATTTCCCCATTCTTGTCTCGTCAATGTCCTTGACATCGGTATTCGTGTTTTCATTAGTCGGACAAGAAAATTTTGTACGGGAGCCACATTTTCATCCGTTGCCGAAAGCTCGCAATGTCTAGACTTTACAGTGTCTGTACACGTGCCCCGGAAACCAGCAGAATGCCTCCGCAGAGTCACGCGTGGGCCTACAAGCACCGGCAAAGCAAGGAGAACGGCTCTGTTAATGGAATAATTGAAACGTCGCTATCGAGTTACGCCCCCAGCAGCGACTGGCCCTCGCTTCCGCTCATCGTGAGTCACGCACGACTGGCCTTAATGGGCCTCATGAGTGGACACGGCCTCCGCAGCGCACTCCAGCTGCCTGCTTCCACAACAGCTCGGACAGCGCGAGGCCGTCATCGCGCCTTGTTAGGGTGCCTCCTGTGGCCCGCTCGTAGCGGTACTGGCTATCAACGCCGCTGGAACCTAGACCACGCGGTTATGCACTTCGTCACTTTTATTTTGTCGTAGGTCGCGCGGTAAGAAAAAAACAACATTGAGAAGTTTTGAGGAAGTCTAACGGGGACGAAGGGGGGGGGGGGGGCAGTTCAGCCAAGTTTTCTAAGAGACACTAAGGACAAAATGATGTTTACGTGAATCGATAAGGTACAGCTTTCTAATCACTGAGAAAACAGCTGCAAAATACGGATCTCATATAGACTGCCAAGGAACGACGTCCAGGTATCGCCACCATCGGTATATTTCGCAAGTAAAATCCGTGCGTAGACAGCCTTTTTACGGAAAGATCTCGGAGGCAATGCTACGCCACCATTTCACTTCAATGCGGTGGAAACCAGTTCTTTTCGGTAGGGGCGTCACGAGTTTGGAACAACTGGAGGAAAGATTTGTAAATGTAATTTTCTCGGCGATAATGGCGTCTTTTGACAAACGTCGGCATACCCAAAATGAGCCAGGAAATCAGTTTTTCACTCAGAACAGCAATCACAATGAGTCTTCCTCAGTGTTCTTTTCAAGTGTGCGCCTACACGGCGCCTAAGCATAGCCCGACCACTCGGCCGGATTTGTACTGTCTGGCGGGGGTACTGGTGTCGTGGCTTCGAGCGAGAAGGGAAACCTAATAGACGCAGCAGTTACTGCTAGGTGATTCGCAAGTCATTTCGTCGCTTTTTTTTTTTTTGCCCGGACTCTGGCGGCTGATAGCGAATTGTAGAAGTTACTACGGTAACATAGACCACCTTCGCTCACGAATGCTCAGCGAACAACACAGGCGCCTACACTTGTTTTTAGCTTTTAACGCGTGAAGGCAAGCACACACACACACAAACAGATGGGGAAGCAGAGAGTGAAGAACACTCAGAGCCCGCACACTCGTGCTGGTCCTCCTGCGTAGCGGGTCTGTATTGGCGAATTGGTTAATGTCAGGGGGGCAACGTTCTCGGGCAGGTAGCAGGCCCGCGCTGACTGAACGAGAGAGGCCAGCGGAGGGAAGCCCTTGCCCCCACGGCGGGTTCACGCTGCGCGGCGCCTCCGTGACTCATGACAGCCCCCGTTGACTGTAATGAGCGAGCGCGGAGCGCGAACTTGGGCCGTTCGCCGAGCCGGCTCTCGCTGATGGTGCGGCACGATAATGCACCCGCCTTTTGACGTCTTCCCCGCAATTTGCCCATCGCTGCCGCCTGCTGTACGACGAGCGGCATATGCTACTGTGTAACCTTTGCCGGCCAAAGGTACTCACCGAGCTCTTCCGGGCCGCCGCGCGCCCGCGTTTTAACTATCCGTCGTTTCGGAGCCCTCTTTCCAAGCATAGAGTGGATCGCTGGCTGTTACGGGCCTCCCTTTACTTTTTCTTTTCCTTCCTCTCATTAGGCCGTGTAAAGCCTGGCGTTTACTGTCTGAAGCGAAGGAAAAACTTCTGTCGTGCTTTTTTGTTTTTGTTTATTTTATCTTCGTACACTGACAACAATGTAACCGCCGCTAAACAAAGACCGCGCTCTTGTACTACGTGGAACCATATGGCACACGAATGCTCGAATGACTCTTATTCGTTGCCGGTTTCGCTGCCTTTCGCGATTTCGCGTGTACATGAGCGCATTTAAATTGTTCACCGCATGGGATCCTTAATTCTTCATAAATATTCGACCTCGGTTTTGCTTGCTGAACAATGATACCCCTCTCCCCAAGATGTCAGACGCCTTCAGTAGCTTCTCGGGTGCGTGCGTACCTCCTCTCGATGGAACAGCGGACACAGCTGTGTGGGGCTGCTGCGGCTGGGACGAAATAAATTGAGAACTTCCACCCTCGGTATGGTTCTATACCGACTAAACTATTGACCCGTGTTGATTACGTTCTCAGCGCATGATCCTCAGCCTTGTGCTTGTACGATGCAGGATGCAGTAGTTCTGCTGCGGTTGCTGCCGTCATTTGCCCTTAGCGACCACATTTAAGTTCACTGAGTGCGCATCGCCTGTGGATGGGAGATATCTGCTAGCGCTTTGCTTCTTCCTCGAATGCTTCCTATCCTCTCTTCCTGTCCTACGACCTATGACCCTATTTGTATCAGGGCGGCCAACCGGGCGCATTCCTGCCTCGCTTTTTTCATTGTTTCCATTGTGCCACTACTGCTTTCTGCAGCAGTGGCACACGACTGAGATGTTAACGCGAATAAATGAGCCGCTAGAAAGAGACTACCACAAAATTTTAAACACTGAAAGCACGCGACGCACCTGAAACATTGATCTCAAAACGTGGCACACTTGTATTTGAGGTGCAGGAAACGTACTATTTTTGTGGACAAAGGTGGTATACTCCACGCGGCGGGAGCCGGAGCAACGAAAAACTGCGTTGCAACGCCTTCTACAGGCGGCATCTGAGATCGAGACAGCCAATGTGTGACCTTTATTACTGGCTGGCATGTTGCTTGGCTCGTTTCAATGTTTCGTGCTTTAGCTCGCCAAAATGCCGCTGTTTTCCGTTGCTCCGGCTCCCCCCGCGTGGAGTATACCACTTTTGTCTCCGATAGTACATCCTGTATTGAACAGCACGAACACAGACAAGCACAAGGGACGAGGAAACAGACGAACACAGCGCTGACTATCAACTGAAGGTTTATTTCCGTGCCGCTAAGTATAAACACTTAGATGACACCGGTATGGAAAGATACACAACGTGAAAAGGAAATAAATACGCGACAGCAGCAACAGAAACACTCTGGAAATGAACAGAGATTATCAGTACCCCAGAGGTGAGAGCTCTTTTTACAACAGTGCTAACGAAGGGGCGCTCATTTCCCTGCTTCAATATCTTATATGCCTTCATTATTTTCCTTGCAGTTTTGTCCTGGTTTTTTGTGATCACTATTGTTTCACGATACAGCGGCACGCACTGTTTTTCTTCTCTTTCTCCCATTCACGTACAGTGACACTTGTGAAGTAATGAATTATGCACTACTTTCTGGCGCTTTACTCGGCTAGGTGTATTCGGAGAGCTAAAAATAGAAATCAATTTAGGATTAAAATGTTCTTTGTCTTGTGCCAATCAGCTCCAAATGTAACGTAAAAAAAATCCTAACGGTTTCCAACATTGTGCTCAAGACGAAAGCGGTTCGATGTAGCAACATGGTTTCCACCAGCAATGACATTTACTGATAACGGTTAAGAAACTGCTTACACGCAGTTTCTTGACATTAGAACTTGGTTTCCGAAACTGAATAATGGTACAATTTCACCTCATTGCTGTCATCATTCAGGAATTGACCAAGTACGGGCTATAACTGCCAGAAACGAATACAAAACAAAGATCAAACGTCTCACACGCCAGAATTATCAGCGTAAACACACCACCATCGCAACCCCTGCCACCACTATTATCCATTGAAAAGTTCGAATTAAGATACAGAGCTTACACGAGCCATTTTCGACACATGAACGCCTTTACAGTGTGGCCAGCAATGTCTTTAAGCAACGCAGAGGTTAGGTATCCAAAGAGAGTTTTGGAAAACCTATTTTGAGATTGCCTGAGAGGGCTTCCACCCTAGACACTCACTAGGCTACTGCCACAGTGGATACGTGGCCTGATTCGCCACACCCTGTTTGGTATTCTAGTGGCTACTAACATGCCCGTACAGGTGCGAGCAATATCAGGGAATATTTAGCACCCATTTAAGAACCAAATTTATTTTTACCTCAGAACCTAACTTTAAATGGCGATTAAGGTATTATGCATCCAAAGAAAAACTGTCCTGAGCAAGAAAATATGTATTTAACTCAAACTTGGGGAATCATCTTTGTCAGCATGCTCATAAATTGTTTCCTTTTGTAATGCTTTGATCTGCTCATGTAGTGAGAACTCGTGACTCTGATCAACAAGCGATTCCGCACTCAAGCTTTAGGGCAGACATACAAGCTCTCCCTCCCTTTCAGCAATCTCACAGCGGCAACAGCGTAGCTGGGGCCAGGCAGTGGGAATCAGAAGTTTCTCGAGCGCGCAATGAAGTGCCCTGGATATTTTTTGAAAAAAATGTGTCTGTCAAATTAAGAAGTGACTCCCAATCTGGTACATATGGTAGAGCTCACGACTACAAAAACACCTGTTTTTGATGGCATGGAAAGTGTTTCAACAAAATGTCACTTCATTTCGTTTCTTTTCACAATTTTACGAGTGGCTTGAATGTTACGATTTGCTTTTTCCTCTGCGCCATGTAGATAGTCAAACTGTGGTATTTTAAAATAAGTCCTTTATTGTTTTGCTTGGCATCTGCAAGCTTCATTTAAGTGCTTCCTTGGTAAGTGACACATGTGTTATTTTAAGGAGTATAGACCTTTTCAAAAAGAGGTCCACGGGCGCCGCCATATTGGCCACCGGGCTGTGCTCGTAGTACGGGAAAGAGTTGAGGCTGAAGCTCCCCACGTTCTCCGCACAGCCCAGAAGACCGGTATTCTCGAAGGTCGCGAAAAGGTCTATAGGCATCAAACTTTTGCTTGCATGTTTTCTTCTTTCAAATAATGCGGTAAACATTAGTACACATGGAGCACCCATGGTATTTGCCTACGATCGATTAAAAAAATTTATAATTGAATTTGCTGCTATTTCGATTTCATCAACCGAACGATGGCTGTGACGTGTAGTACATTTTAGGTGACGTCAGGCATGAAAAATGGCAACATAACTGCTGATACGTCGTTTGTTGTCATTACATCTCTTGAAGCAGGCTGGTTTAAGTGCTGTAGTGAATTAAAACTACGTATCAGGATTATAATGCGTTTTTTTTTTGTGCCTCCTGTGACCTAAAACCAACTACACGTCACAGCCATCGTTTGGTTCATGAAACCGAAAGAGCATCAAGAACAAATTCAATTATAAATTATGTAGCGGTCGTAGGCGACTACCATACGGAGATTCATGAATTGTAATGTCCAACGCACCATTTCAGAGTAGAAAACAAACAACTAAAATTTTATACCTACAGTCCTTTAAGTTACATTCCCTCGTCTATCACAGCCCACGTGCAGCTTCGGCAAGTGAAACTACACATACCATACCATACAGACATGAATACGATTGGAAACCAGACGAAAAGATAAGTCATGAGAGTGTCAGTTTTGCCATTAGACACATTGTACATTTTTTTTTTACACAGTACATCGTTTACCCTGTGGTTGTAATCACTATGACAGTCAGAAAACTTGGCGTGCTTACTTTGTACTTTACTCAACAAGTTGTAAGGCTGTCGGCTGAGTTCCCTTTCATAGCACCTGCAGTTCAGCGTCAAAATGTTGCAGGAAACGGACATCAGAAGCGTATGGAGAAAACGCGAATTCAGTGTCTCTGTTCTTTAAAATGAATGTCTGAAGTGCACAGCTTCGAAAGTGGATGTCATTTTGTTTAAGTTAGTTTCGGCCGTTTTCTTTTTGCCTACTACCCTTCGCGTTATTTGATAACAATAAGCGGTGTATATCCACTTTCACTTTAAAACACCCGTGTCTGTATTGCGCTCCTGGTAGGTAAAGCGTAGAGTCCTGCGTGAGCAAAAGTTTATGAACATTTTTTAGGAAAGGCCTCATTGCGCAGGTTGTTAAATAATAGTACTGCTTCACTCTCGAAGCTCCCAAAAGAGACAATGTAAGGCTGGAAGCTGCTCCGCTCGACAGGAGCAGGCTGGTCGCTTCTCACGACTCTTCTGTGCAATCGTAAAATGCAAAGCGGAGCCCCTCGCGAGACTGACACGTGGCTTGGACTGACCTTCGGTCTACACGACCCACAGTCACTCAGGCAAGCGGTGCACCACGGCAGGTGGGTTCGATCCCGCGCGAGACACGTCGCAGCTCAAAGCGCGCAAGGTGCCGGGAAGCGCTTATCGCGGCTTCGGACGCCGATAGGTTTCATAACATCGAGCACCTGCACACGCCTCACTTCAGTAGGGGGCCTCCGTACAAAAGAAACTCGTAGAGACACTGTCCCCTCGTCTTGATGGTGCGCAAGCTCTCCAAGTGCACGCGGCATTCCTTCTTTTAGCAGGACAACTTTGCAAGCGCAGTATACACTCGACGCAAGAATTTAGTCTCGTGCGCGGTCTCCGCAACTTGCTGTTGTCACTTGGCGCACGTGAACTTTATTCGCAGTTGTAATACCTTTCCTTCCCCGTGCTCTTTACTATCACAGAGCACTGGAAAAGAGCGTTTGTTCCCACTTCAAGGATGTCAACACACTTTATCAGTCTTCGCATATACAACACGAACAAAGCAGGAAACTACTAGCACAGTTCAAAAGCACGATAGCTTGCTGTGGGGTGATAACGGATCTCTTTGAGACCCTTCTCCGCCCTTACCCTATCCTGTTGCACAGTATGCTGATTTGCTGAGGTCAAAGCTATTGCTGGCGTCTGCATATCTAGAGCCGAATTCTAAAACCTGTTTGCACATCACAATTGTTCCTGAGTGGCTCGCACCTGTCACTTCGGCTATCTAGACCACTGTGCTTATACGACATCGAAAGATCCGAATAAACAAACTTAATTCTTCCCCAGGAACAGCTTTGAGCATTTGACGCTTTTTGTTGCCGCCAGCTGCATAGATTCCACTTCAGAGCGTGAAAATTGCAAAAAAGTGCGAGATTGGGCCTGATTGGTTGTTCGCGATGCTAGCAACGAGATAAACTTTTTGTAAACAAAACATAAACGAAGACACAATACAAAAAGCGCACTATTTGTGTTGTGCCTACGTTTTTGTCTTGTCCGTAAAATGTTTAGGTCATTATTATGATCATGAAAATTTTACGGGCGCATTTTTCAACGACTTCAAAACCGCATGGTTCCAGTAGAATACGGAAATCTACATTGATGTTTTCCTGCTCATGAAAAGTGGCTTGAAGTGTGGCAGCAACAGGGAGCACAGGAGACAGGTACATAACAAAGACATTTTCAAAGCCTGTTGGTTCTGTGTTTATGCCCGATCGTGCAGTTCGTGTACGGGTTATGCAATATGTAAAGTAACACCTCAATTTGCACTTCAGGGGCAAATTTATTTTAAAATTATACATATAACTTCAAAACCTATTATGGGGATCGCTCATCCGAAAGATAACTGCAGAGCAGAAAACAATTCGCGCACTCCTCACTCGCGCTTGGAAAGAAATCTTTTGTTAGGCAGAGATCAGACGTTCCTTTAGGTACTAACTGTATATACCTGCAAGAAAATGGTGACGGAATGTTTAAATTTTTTAGTTGTTATGTATCAGAGTAAAGCAAGAATGAAAATACTAGAATTAGAATAATGAGCAAGTAAGAACAAATCTGAGAGAAAACCTTAGTATGTTAACACGGCAACTGGTTCTAAAAACTATTTGCAAGCGTCACCATTGCCAGCCCACAAGTTATAAACCCTGATAACAAACCAAATGATACATATCTTTTTTCAGCACAATTATAGGAATTCCTAATTTTGGATTATAGAAACTTGAAGAATACTGTGGAATCCTCGATTGTGACACAATATAAGAGTGCCTGATAGCAGCTTACTTACCCATTGTATTTATGTTTTTTGTACACCCGATTTCTCTGCGGCAGGGCGCTGTGATGGTTTTGTTTTGGTTTGAAATGAAAGATTAAAGGTCATATTCGGCCGAACTTTCTGCAGAGCGTTTCAATTTTTCAATTCAAAGCGCTCGATAAAAGTTAACTCTGATCCAGTTATAACATAGCATGTAACCAGGTGCTCGTGCATATGCGATTTCTGTCAAACATTACCATCTCTGCGGGGCTCTGTTGCGACCAATAAAGACGGCAGTACTTTATGCTGAAGAGTCAAAGGGCACGATAAACCGGATGTCATTTTTGAAAACCTGTCTTTAAAATGACGAACTGTTGTTTAACCATATTATCGCCCAGTGATCAATTTATATGTAATGCATTGAGAGCATTGCGCTCTAATCCAGGACAAGGACGCTACTGTATCGGAATGAAAAACAGGGATTGCGAAGACTGCTGAAGTGCGTTTTTTTTTTTTATTATAGCCGCCCATAAATTGAAATCTGAGAACAATTGCACTTTATGGCTTACGCTGGTACCGTCAGCTTAATTTTTTCATCATTAAACTTTATTTGACGGCTACATTTAATTATTACCGCTTTTAATATGAGGAAGAACAAATTCATAATACTACAAACTCAACTTAAACAAGCAATGGGGAAATTTCATGCAGCCGAAACTATTGGTGAGGTGTTTTGCTGTAACATCAAGTTTAAACAGTGTGAGGCCTTAAAGAATGGAGGCTATTAGAGTTGTTTTGAGGAAACGTCCAGAACGGACAAGAATGTGCATTTTGTCACTAACTTTGGAGAGTGGTTCGCGGGTGCATAAAAGCTTTACAGAAGTAATTCCATGAAAAGGTCTTTAGTATAGAACAACCTATTTGCTTGTTATATCACTTAATGAGAACGATATGCAACTCCAGCAGATTTTCAAAATGGGAGACTTTTTTTGGTCAGCATAACGCATGTGCTCCAAATTTTCTCACCAAGGGCCGGCTTTGCCGTCAGTAATTTGTACCTTTCTTTAATGCATCTGTTGTTTCCGTATAGGATAAAAGCTAAACATATAATTCCGAATGTTTTTTTGCTTAACGACACACAAGTGCACTTGAAGAAGCATACCGGCCACCTTTCAAGTGAAATTCACGTCCACCTTCTTACCCCTCCCACCCCATCAGTTAACGGATATTTTATCCGTACGCACATCCTGTCTGTCGATGTACACCATCCAAGGGACCCTACAGAGGGAACCGGGTAGGAGGATGCTAATTTGTGACAGACCACAGAGTACATAGTCCGATAGTACATATGTGCTATCGGGGGAAAAAGTGGTATACTCCACGCGGCGGGAGCCGCAGCAACGGAAAACTGCGGAATTTTGGCGAGCTAAAGCACGAAACATTGAAACGAGCCAAGCGACATGCCTGCTGATAATAAAGGGCACGCATTGGCTGCATCGATCCCAGATGCCGCCTGTAGATGGCGTTGCAACGCAGTTTTCCGTTGCTCCGGCTCCCGACGCGTGGAGTATACCACTTTTCCCCCCGATAGTACGTACTACGAAGCTGGCTGTTTTTTCATTCAACCTTAATATACCTAGCGGCTGCGATTTGTTTTTTCTCTTTAGCAGTATTAATGTTACATATCCCCTTGAGGCCCTCAGCCCACATTTGTGGACGCGACCTTAACACCGGTAAATTCTTGTAACGAAGCGCAATGTCCTCATATTTGACAAGAATAAAAATGCGCTAAAATCTAAAAAAATCTATTTAGAACCATGTCGCGGGCAAGATTGAAATACGACTGCAGAAAATTACTTCTAAGATGGACATCTCCACGTTTTTTCCGTAGCTTTTATATGGCTCCGCTAGGTGTTCGTTTCATTTGTTTGCTTAGCAAGCACGATAACTTTCAGGCAGCAGAAACGCCTAAGATGTGCTCATTGGTTTACGTAGCGGCTTCTTATGACAAGAAACAGTCAGAAAAGGCATAATTGAGGCTCAGAAAGCACCGTCAAGTCACGGTGTGAAGATATAATGACCCGAGAGTAATTTGTAACTATACTTCACCTTGGGTAGTCCCCTAGCTAGTTGTAGTGCCCGCGGTAAAGCTCAAATGAAATTCAACAATTTTGTTTCTTCAGTTCATGAGGCATGCTTTAAGGCAAAGTCACAAGATATTTCGAACCCAAAGTATTTGGAAAATATCTGCTTCCTTTGCGTTATTTAATTCTAATACGACCCATTGCTGCCGCCTTAACTGGAAGGCCTTGGCAGAGACGCAGGTTTCTATACAAAGTCGCTGTTTCAAAACCGAAGAAGGTAAACAGTTGATCATTAGGGCTTTCTCCGGAGATAATTACGCTCAGGTACCACGTGCTTGTTGCGGAATACCTAAGATTCTGAAGTTTGTGTTCGTACTTTAGCTAAGGAATAAAACCAGCATACGACTCTAAAGGAAAACAAACCCGCCTCGATGGCTTTGGCGTTCAGCTGCTGCTCTCGTGGCGGCCGCGGCGGCCTGATTTCGATGGAAGAGAGATGCGAGAACTCCGGTGTGCTGTGCGATGTGAGCGCACAGGTGGTCTAAATTAGCCCGGAACGCTCCATCACGGCGTCCCTCATAGTCCATGTGTAGCTTCGAGGCGTTAAACCTATATTCTACTAACGAGGAATACACAGGAGCTCTTTCCTCGTTTTTGCGCTGAATACCCTGAACGAGACTGTCTCACACTAGGTACACCGGCCAACGCAAATTAAAACCACCAGCAACTAAAAATCTACATATTACTGTTCCCTAGCTACTAATGGATATCTGGATACTGACTTCGTCATAGAAATGATCAGCAACTCCTGCGCAATGTTCAAGGACATCTGAGGGAAAAATGTTTAATTTTAACGCGAAAGCGCTAAAGGCCTCGTTAAGTTTCGTTAAATCTCGTTCAGTCTATTTTCTTCAAAGACCCATCTTGAGAGGTCTTGCATATAACAGGTGGAGTTAGATACGTGGCAATGCATGGTTTCATCTGAAAATAGTTGTGTTATTCTCTGAGAAAATCTTGATGATTATGTACTGGTTGCGACTTGGCTGGAGGGGAGAGGGGGGTGAGGAGGATGTTATGGGGGAACGTGGGCGAAAATTGAACCCGATGACCGGTACGTGAGATACGTGACGAACAATTTAAGGTGCTTGATGCAGCCTGTAAAAAAAGACAGGCGTTAGCAATACGCCGGCGATTAGAAATAAGTGAGAAGCTAAAATCTGCTTTCAGAAATGCCACACTGACGTCGTACAGATGTGAGGAATGAATGAACCTCTCGTGAGGCAAGTTAGCCGGAGGCAATGACTGCAAAAACATTATCTCAAAAATTTTGCCGAAATATGTTTATAATCTTCAGCATTTTAGGGTTAATTTTGTCGGTGCTGTGTGATGATGAGAGTTAAATATTTTTAATTAGTAAAAGGACGACGTCAGCGGAAAAGGCATGTTAGATATTATGTTTGTAGGAAAGTAGTCAAAGGCATACGGACATGGAAGGAAATAGGGATAAAATGTGTGGTTGAATATATTTGCAATGTAAACATCTGTGATTATTTCCCCATACTTGTTGGCGACTATAGCGCGGTGGAACTGCTGTGGGTGTATTACATTCCAGAAGTTTTAGAGGTAGATCTGAAATAGCAGGCCTGTGTTAGGCAAATATTTCTGGAAAGCAGAGAGCTTTGTGTCCAGCACTGCTATGAGAAAACCTTCCTCGGCTGCATAGTATTTGTTCCCTGCTGAAGTGGTCGGCCTGAATTTTACCACGCTGAAAAGTTTTTGTTATTTTCTGTTTGTTTTGCGCACCTTGCGAACCAGGATTTCTCGAGGTTTTTATGGTGGTTTCTTGGGCAAACCTACCTGTTAGATCGATTACCTTACATTTAAATAAGATGAGACAGTTATCTTAAATAAATAAGTTATAAAATGATGTTTGAAAGGGTGGCAGGGAGGTAGCCAGAAATTTGTGAATTATCGCTTCATAGTTCCTTTTCTCATAAACTCTGGCATTTTTTTTTGAGGATGACCTTAGTTTTGGAGTTAAGAAAAATGTAGAACATTTAAAAATTCTTTCTATCAGTATTAGTAGCTACTTAGCTATAGCGATAAACGTCCGGAGAGTTAAAAATCACCCAACAGGAGGACACGTGCATTAGGATGTGCTGTAGTGAGATGACAATTAATTTAATGTTTGACAAGAACAAGATTCTTGCAACTTTAAGGGCTCTAGCAGACGCCGAGTAGTGCTGTTTAAAGCGAGGCCTGAATGATAAGCCAAATATTTAGAGATCTCAGGTAAGAGTAATTGGTACATGACAACTGTTTGCTGGCAGCTATTAGACATGTCACCCCATGTTTCTCTGCGATTCATGCGATAAACGTGAAAGCCGGCGTAGTGAATCGGTATTTCATCGTCGCAAACGTCGTTAGTCACGCATGTTTATGTTAGGATGCGTAGGATAATACCGGATGACGATACGAGGCTGGATGCAATATCGCTATTTAGAGCGAAACAGCGAATGGTAGCAGTGATTACGGAGAACGAAACATAATTCCGGGGTGTGATGAGAAATCTCAATTTCCTGCTTGACATGAGCGTTAAAATGATTAATTTTACATTGTTATTTATTCACAAAATGCCACACGGTAGGGAGGTGCAAGGTGAGTAGCGCAGCGTGAGCAAATAATGTTCAGATCTCTCATACAGCTTATTGCTTTTTAGTGCGCTAGCGCAAAGACCCCACTCATCGATTTCACAGATTTTTGTGTTCAGACTGCTTGACCTTGAAAACCGAGCCTCGAACCGGTAACCGAGAACGAAGTAGAAATCGAAGTCGTAGCGCTTCTAGTTCGCATTTGCCCGAACCACGCTAAATCGTTCGTCATTTTTCTTGTTATAGAGTTCTTGGGTGGTGTAGCAGCAGTGTTTCGCTGTTATCGTCAGTGTGTCACAGCTCTTACGGCCGGCTTCGATGACCGCCACCAGACAAAAATATATAAACCAAAACTCACCTCAGCTGTAACCACCATGAACGCAGATTTCATTTTGCGGAGTGCAAATTATGAAAAGCCTGAGCGCATTGGCACGTACTTCAGGAGTACTGAAAACAAAAGTACATAATATTTAAGCTGCACATTCTATAGAGCTAGCGAAGCAGTACTCAAAAAAGAGTCAGCCTGACGCTGAGTCAGGCGGTTAATTTTCGTTTATCATAGACATCATCTGCTGGCTGCACGGGAGGCAGCCGCATTCGCTAAAACTGAAACAAACGAGTCGTCTCGACGCCCTTCACGGGCCCACGATTCTTCCATCCAGCCACAGACACGGACGGCCAGGGCCAGAGGCGCCTTGTTGGTGAACACGTCCTGCACACAGCGATGCGAGCTGTCTAGTCGCGGCTTGTCGACAGCCAAACAAACAATAATTCATCGGCATCGCACCGAGGAAAGAGACAAAAAGACGCGCGTAGCACCAATGAGCTGACATCGCCGACCACTTGTTTGAGACCCTCAAAACTACCGCACCCTCACCCCCCTCCCTTTCCCTTCCAGGCCCTTCTTTTGCTGGCCGTGTAATTGGGAGTCCAGGCGGCGGCAGCACCATCGGCAGCGTGGCGCCCGACCAATCAGAGCACTTAACCTCGTTACCAAGGGGGCGCCGCTGTCATCGTCGTCTGCTTACAGGGTTAAGGCATACTTTCGGCCTCCGCCGAGCTGGCCGCGGACCCGTGCACATGCGACACGCACGAACGCACAACGGGATGACGCCCCGTCGTCTGAGGTCCCGAGCGTCCCACGTAAATCAAGACAACTTCGCCTACGTCCCCTCCCCCCCCCCCCCTCCCTTCCACCCGCCCTTTTTTCTTGGCGCACCGCCGACCATGCAGAGGACACTTCGACAACTGACATATTTATATCATCTGACGTCGTCGTTTCAACGTATTTGCAATGGGAGCTATGCCCAAGCAAGTAATGTAGAATCAAACGGCCACTCAAAAGCGCCCAACCAAAATCGCTTAGTACACAGCATGCCTTTAATTCACTGCTCCTTCGATTTAAGCCCCAATCAAAACCAACCATTATTCGACTTTTTTTTCTTTAAATTTGCGTTCTGTGCCATAATCTCGATAAATGAGTGTGGCGGAGTAAAAAAATTAGCCACTGCTCTCCATGCGGACTCATTTTGTCCATGTAAATAAAGAAATTTAAAAACAGCACGTCAAAAACTAGACACAAAAATTCAAGCACATTACTGCACGTAAATCGATAGTTCTGTTCGCAGCTAATCAGGATGGTAGCAATTAATACACCGGACATCGATCAAGAATGACTAAATATTGCAGCTTATCGCCCCAAACCACGAAACCTGCTCTACATTTTCCAATTTAGTTTTGGTAAGCTCGTATTGCTGCGGTAATTAAGGATCCTGGTAAGATCGCAGTGCACCGCTCATGAACTGTGCACAAGTGCGATACGAGGCGCACAGGATGCTGTGAGCGTTGAAAAATAAAATAAACAAAAAAAAACATTTTAAGTGAACTAAGTATTTCCATCATGATGCAAGCATCCGTCTCTCGTTTTTATTCCTGTGACGCAGCCAGCAAGGACATGATGTGCGGCAAACAAGAAAACGATTTTTTTTCCTCAATTCCTGTAGAAAGCCTTTATGTTCGCTTATTTGCTGCCTTGTTAATTTCAATGCGTTTACTGTGTTTACTTCTGCTTGCCATATATATTTGTGTTCTACCTTTGTGACCCATTATTACCATTTGTAACCCCCCCCCCCCCCCACCCACCCGCTGCGGTGGCTCAGTGGTTACGGCGCTCGGCTGCTGGCCCGAATGACGCGGGTTCAATCCCGGCCGCGGCAGCTGAATTTCGATGGAGGCGAAATTGTAGAGGTCCGCGTACTGTGCGATGTCAGTGCACGTTAAAGAACCCCAGGTGGTCGAAATTTCCGGAGCCGTTCACTACGGCGTCCCTCATAGCCTGAGTCGCTTTGGGACGTTAAACCCCAATAAACCATGTAACCTCCCTCCCCCCACCCCATTATGTAATGCCCCATTGGGGTCTTTAAGGGAAAATAAATGGCGACGATGATGATTAAATATACACCTACACTCTCAACAGATAGGAGTGAAAATGGAGTAAAGTTGACCTCTAGCACACACCCCTTTATAACAGGGAGTGCGAGAGAGGACATCTTACTCCCTTTTTACTCCCATATAGGTGTATTAGTGCTTATACTCCGTTTCATACATAGCTGTCAACGCTGCCAAAGGTACGAAAGTAGTCCGCTGCAAAAAACAAGCAAAATGTATCTGTCCGCCTCGCGTCGTGGCTGAGTGCTGGGAAGGGGTTTATTTTTGGGACGTGTTACAAAGGACCATAAAGAAAGAGCTACCACTTGACGCGCACGGAATTCGCTATTTAAGCACTGATAATGAGGATGGGGCACCTTTTGATCTCATAATGCTCTTGGGCCTCCACTGTATGTGGCGCTCCAGAATGGCAGGCTACCATTGTGACAAAGACGCACGACCGGCCCGAATTTATTTTCGGGAAAGCATGGACTGGTTTCTTGCAATCCAAAAAGCAGCTGCGGAGCCTCCCGAGTGGCTCTCAAGACTAGAGCCGTTGTGTATGTTGCGGGAATTTTAAGCTGACGAAGCCAGTCTCGTGCTGGCTGACCCCGACAGTGTCGTATGTATATAGCGTTGTGTGTATTTTTGTTGTGCAATGTCATGAGCCAAAGCCAGGCAATAAAGAAGAAAAGAAAGCGTCGTGGCTGAGTTTTTCCTTTTGCTTTTCCACAAATAATCGGTGGAAAAACGTGCCGAAAGAAACCGAACGCTTGCTACAATCTCTTTGTAGTAACCACAAGTTCCACCAGAGAACTCTTCTGTGGATACCACAAACTCCGGCAGCAATCGCCGCAGCTTCACTTGGCACACGGTGCGCAAGAACGGGTCTGTGACGTCGCGAAAAAACAAAAAACGGTTCACCAGCTGCCTTAAAAAGAGGTGCCCTAGCCCTAGCCCCCCATCTTTTACCCTCCGGAACAGGTTCGTTCTGCTACAACGTTCCCATTCGGACGCCCATATGAAAACTGCAAAAATCCTGTGTAGCTTCTGAACGTTCACACGCGAGCAATGCAAAACCTGCATCACATACCAGAGTTTGCTAATAAAAAAAAGATTGCAGACTGTAGCTCTGGCGAAAATTGAAAGGCTGGTGCCTTTCCATTTCCCAGCTCGGTCACGTGCGTCTTTAGTTTGCTCTTTCCAATAGTCCTCGCTATCGCGATAAGCATCGAGCGGAACGCCCAAATACTTGCCCGGGGCCGTCGCCCACGGTACGTTGGCGAAATGGTCCGGGTGGGATGGCCACCATCCATGCCAGAGGCCAAGGCACTAGGACCAGTTAACCCCACTACCTGTGACTTCGCTGAACGCGCGTACACACCCGACAGCTTCACTTATGCTCCCCTGATCAACCGTAAATACTGCAACGTCATCTGCATAGGCCAGCAGCTTAACTTCAGCTGCTTGTAACCTAAAGCCATTAATACTATTGTTTTCTATGATTTTCATGCACAGCGTTTCGATGTAAATACAAAACAAGAGAGGGCTGAGGGGGCAGCCCTGACGCACCGAACGCTGCACGCTAATGGGGGCCCCCAAACTCTTGTTAACAATCAGTCTCGTCGTGCAGTTTCGATACGCCAGTTATCCCTTACGGATAACTGAACCGACGTTCACATGGTCGAAAACGGTAAACAAAATTTCATGAGAAACACAATCAAATGCCTTTTCAAGGTCAATCTGAAGCATCGCTACTCGCCCATTGATGTCGTCACAGCTTTCAAGCACACTGCGCGCTTTGTGAATGTTGGAAAAAATTGAGCGCCCTTTGATTCCACATGTCTGGTGGGGTCCAACAATATCCGATATCACTGTCTGCAGTCTACGCGCCAATACCTTCATAAAAATTTTGTAGTCCACATTAGTGAGTGCTATGGGTCGATACGCTGTAACCAATTGTAATTTCTCTATATCATCCGTTTTAGGTATGAGCACTGTATGGGAGATCCCAAAAGGCGGAGGCAATGCGTTTATTTTATAGGCTTCATTGAAAATTGTACACAGCACTGGGGAAATTTCGTGCTTAAATTCTTTATAAAATGCCGCACTGAATCCATCTGGTCCTGGTGATTTTCCTAGGTTTAACTGATCTATCGCGTGCTCTACCTCGCTGTGAGTTATTGTTAGTTCCATTTTCTTTTTGCTTTCTTCGTCAAGCCGTGGCATTGCACCAAGAAACTGATGCGTAAAGGCTACTGCGTCTACAGGAGTCGATGAAAAAAGCCTCTGGTAGTATTCATTAAAGGCTTCTTTGATGTGGTCAGTGTCTGCCGATAAGATACCCCCCCATTCTATTTTATCGATGTGATTTCTTTCAGCGCGCGCTTTTTCTAGACCAAGAGCACGTTTCGATGGCGCTTCGACAGCAGCTGTGTCTTCCGCCCTTGCCCTCACTAGTGCTCCGCGATAACGCCGTTCTTCCATAAGCTCTATCTTTTGTTTTGTTTTCCTGACATCTTCTATCCATTTCCCAGGCTCTTTGCATTCCTGCTTCATCAGCGTTTGAAGCAGTGCCCTTAGCTCCGCTTCGTCTTGTTTTTCCTTATAACGGATACCACGCCACTAGACGTTAACTAGCCAGCTTATGTGGCATGATATGCGCAGCCACAGTTGTTTTTTGTTCTTTGCATTGCGAGCATCTACATGCTCGCACGGGACAACAACGTTGTTCAGAAGGACCTTTCAGGCCTGTTGGAAGTGCCAGCGTATTCTGAGCCTTGACATACAGCGCATTGGCCGTATCAAACCGCTTGGGAAACTACAAGTCTCAGAGCGACAGCTGTCCGTTGTACTGTCTTAGAGCTCCTAATCCTTGGTACAGCCCACAGCGTTGTGCAAAGCTGCACTCCGGGGCACAAATTACTCGAATAATGCGCTAGGTAGCTTCAAAACCTGCGAGCTTCAAAACCTGGTGGAATTTTTGGTTACTACAAAGAGATTGTAGCAAGCGTTCGGTTTCTTTCGGCACGTTTTTCCACCGATTATTTGTGGAAAAGCAAAAGGAAAAAGTTGTACAATGATCTTTGTGATATTGTTTTCCCAGAGCCCATGTGCAGGGCCTTGTACAGTGGAGGACCGGGAGGGGATGTTTTAAAAAGGGTGAAGAAAATGCAGGTGCCACCAGGAGTAAAGACTTTCTTTTTTAAGTTACATACCGGGACGTTACCAGTTAAAAAGTTTCTAGAGGGAAAGGATTTCTTTTTACCATGGGGATCGAACTGCTTAATTTGTAAACAGCCTGAAACAATAGACCATGTTTTTTTGCACTGCTGGGAAGGGGTTTATTTTTGGGACGTGTTACAAAGGACCATAAAGAAAGAGCTACCACTTGACGCGCACGGAATTCGCTATTTAAGCACTGATAATGAGGATGGGGTACCTTTTGATCTCATAATGCTCTTGGGCCTCCACTGTATATGGCGCTCCAGAATGGCAGGCTACCATTGTGACAAAGACGCACGACCGGCCCGAATTTATTTTCGGGAAAGCATGGACTGGTTTCTTGCAATCCAAAAAGCAGCTGCGGAGCCTCCCGAGTGGCTCTCAAGACTAGAGCCGTTGTGTATGTTGCGGGAATTTTAAGCTGACGAAGCCAGTCTCGTGCTGGCTGACCACGACAGTGTCGTATGTATATAGCGTTATGCGTATTTTTGTTGTGCAATGTCATGAGCCAAAGACAGGCAATAAAGAAAAAGAAAAGCGTCGTGGCTGAGTGGTACGAAGCGCGCGCCTCTGTGTTAATTTTACAAAGCGCCTAGGTTCGACTCTCGGCTTGGGTGTTTTTTTTATTTTTCTTATAATTATCATTAGGTAGAAAGTCAAAACTGTCAAAATCTAATGCGTACTTTGAGAAACACTGCCCTATTTACTTGCGCTGCTTACTTGTTTCGAAGGGAAAAAGCAGTGTAGTGTATTGGCGACGGATGTGATTGCGAAGTGCTGTTCTCGGGCGTTCAGTGACTCTTTTGCATGCGGCACACAATGAATCATTAATTGTGTGGTGATAGAATTCAGTGCGGCGTCGATTATTTCGAGCAGCCTCGGCTAGCGGCAGCCCGGCATTGATCGGCGTATTCAGCGGCTTTAAAGTGAGCGGCGCCTGATTCGGGAAGTCTCCACTTTTGAGCTGTTGTCACAAGGAAAATTCTTTGAAGTGCTTCCGTTCGTAGTAATGTTTTGTATTAGATGTTGGATTCGGTGTGTTATGGGTGTGAGCTAGTGCGGTGAGATGGGGATGGTTGAAAGCTGTGTATTTGGACCGTGAGCAGAGATTCCGCTGCGCAGGTCATCTAACGCAACAAGTGGTGTCGTATATTAGCGCACTTGCCGCTGCAGTTCACAGTGTTATTGTGAGAAGCCGACGACGACGAGGTTCCGTGGTTCCGTATAGGGCGCACAAAGAGGTTGACGAAGCTCGCTGTTCGTTCTCTACACAGTAGCTCGTCATCGTCCTCTCGCGGTAACGAGTAAAAATTCGGGCTTCTTACACACCAATGAGATGTAAGCGCAGCGTGAGTGAACGTTGTGGCTGGCATTTAATTGTGTGACATCCGCTCTCATGTTTTTAATCTTTGTAAATATCATCTTTGTAACTAAAGTTGTCCATTTGCTCGATCGTAATCTACTATCGTTGTTTTTCACTGCTGCCACAACTCACAAGAGTGTAGAAACTGGTGCTGTAGGTTATGGAATGGTATATAGAACACTTGCTACGCGTATCATGTGAGTGCCCTACAGCGGTTGTACGGTCGGTGATTTCTACAGAAAAGAGAACAGCGCACCAGGTCTAGGAGGCAGGAAATGCTTCAGGTGAACCACTCAAGCAGACGACATGACCGGCCGGCCTGCGCGGTCGGCCTAGCTGCGAAAACCTGATACAGGAGGGACCGGAAAAAAGACCCCAAAAAACTAAGGCACTCTGTTTTGTAGAACATAAAAGAAAAAGCAATATTTTTGCAAAATAATGCACCATTATCATTATACTGCAAAATCAACGAACATTTACTTTAATTTTGAGTTCATTACGATTTTTGCTTTTGACGCACTACATTACGATGCGGACGAGGAGCGCAAACAGGCGCCGCCGCCTTGGCTGCGTTGACTGCTATGTATGAAACGGAGTATAGAGTGCAGCAAACTAAAATCCATGGCTTGGACTGGGGGTGGGAAACTTCACTTCACCGACTGTCTCGGTTTATGAACTTTCACCTCTTAGTGGAAGCGAAATTCACATTTAGGTGTCATTTTGTTCATAAATAGAGGGCTACAACCTTGCACAAAGGAAGCATCCGAGCAGTTCGACGCTGCGTGCTCGGAGATTTGTAGCGGTGGCAGTTGGCAAATGCTTACACCGCAGTAGCACCGGCCAATCAACAGTGCAAGTCACACACTCTGCTTCAGCACGCTGCTGCAATGCCCTGCCTTTCTTGTGAGTCTCTGCAGCGTAAGTTGAACGGTAAGAAAGATATATATAGGCGAAAATTGGGCCTCGTTTCATTTCCCGCAATTAGTCGCTGAGAGACAAACTTCTTCAGGGCAAACAACGTCCGTGTTGAGGGCGAAGTATATCGCGACCAAAAACTCCCGCGTTCAGCTTCTGCCCGAATACTGTGTTTCACCTATGGGCACGCATGGCGGTTGACGTCCAACTTACTATTTCTTACTGTAACTTTTCTATTGTCAATTTACTGTAAGTACAGGCAACAAATAATTTCTCGTCTGCTGCACACCTTGACGAAGCAACGTGCAGACTTTGCGGTGCATCTTTGTGCGTACGTGTAATCAGATAGTCAACCTCACGTCCTTAAAATCTCTGCCGTAGTGAACCCGCTAAAAACATTTCGAAATAATTTATGCTCTTCCATTTTTACTTAACAGTCACGTTAGTGAATGAAGCTGTGCGAAGATGATCTAAAAAAAAAACTGTCACGGGCAGTTTTTGTTGCCACATGGCTCCACACCAAAATGTTGGAAAGCAGACCTTATTCGTCGAGAAAAGTGTCACGACTTGCATCCACTTCTCAGTGCATAGAAAATTATTCATATATATATATATATGTTTTACAGCGCGGGAGCATGTGCGCCGCCATATTTGGTCGCGTGACCATTCCCCCATCGCCGACCATCGGGCCTTCGGGCTGCTGGAGCGCCGGTGCACCGCTGGAAGACGCTTCTCCGGCTCTCGCAGCTCTCGCGGTGGATGGACACAAAATCACCCTCGTGCTGAGCAATTCGCGCGGCCTCGTCCGCGCGGTGGTTGCCTGCGATGCCGCTGCGTCATGGTAGTCATTGGTAGACAATATCGGCCCTTTATTGATGGCGGTGTGGTGTAGCCCTCGGATTTCCGCGAGCAATTGTTCATGGCAGTTAATGATTGAATGATCGGTCGCAAGAGGTTGCTCGGGAAGAGCAACCTGGGTTGCACATGTTCCACTGGTGGCAACAGCTGCCATCGCAGGGCAGTGGCGCATCGCTTAACCGCTGCACCACTGCGCCAGGAGTGGTATGAGGACTCTCAGGGATCTATGAATGTTGAGTAGAGAATGACCATTTCTGCATATATGGACATTAACCCATCAACGCTATCGCATCATATGCTTAAGGCAGAGATTAAGTGACCCCTCAAAATTTTGTATGTAACGCCAGTGGCAACAAGAATTTACTAGAATGATTCTGACCGCAGGCAAAAGTTCCCACCAATTCGATTTATCGTAAATATAGGTGTTGTAGATGCCTTACGCTGAAGCTTCGTTTCATCTTTCAATTCAGCGTTGCTGAGCGCGACGGCCGTTCTGACCTTCTAGGTCTGCCGTGCACATTTGCTGCTATCGCCGCCCCTGACTTGATTCTGTTTGCGGGCACGGGTTCACCAAATAAAGTTGCTTTTGAAACAAAAATAAAAGAATAAAAATTACAGAAACAAACATTACTGACCTGTTTGTTAATACCTGTATTAACAGCATATCGATCAGATTATAACGATGTGTACCGAATATAACCAGCGCTTATATATCGCTTTAATGAATACCAAAAATATTTGATTCAATCGGAACTTCCTGGTTACGCATTGCCTCATCATCATCATCATCATCATCAGCCTGACTACGCCCACTGCAGGGCAAATGCCTCTCCCATGTCTCTCCAATTAACCCTGTCCTTCGTCCGTAGCGGCCACCGTATCACCGCAATCTTCTTAATCTCATCCGCCCACTTAACTTTTTGCCGCCCACTTAACTTTTTGCCGCCCCCTGCTACGCTTGCCTTCTCTTGGAATCCACTCCGTTACCCTTAAGGACCAGCGGTTATCTTGCCTTCGCATTACATGCCCTGCCCAAGCTTATTTCTTCCTCTTGATTTCAACTAGGATGTCATTAACCCGCGTTTGTTCCCTCACCCACTCCTCCCGCTTCCGATCTCTTAACGTTACACCTATCATTTTTCTTTCCATAGCTCGCTGCGTTGACCTCAACTTAAGCTGAACCCTCTCTGTTAGCCTCCACGTTTCTGCCCGATAGGTGAGTACCGGAAAGATACAGCTGTTGTATACTTTTCTCTTGATGAATATTGGTAAACTGCCATTCATGATCTGAGAGAACGCATTGCCTAAACCGGATTGAAAGACAGATAAGCGAAGGAGCTAGAAATGAGCTAGAGACGCAGGTCTCCACCAGAAAACCGAATGCCAATCAGAAAGGGTGTCAAGCAAGGTGAAACAGTCTCACCGCGGTTAAACGCCCGGCGGTTACAAAAGGTGTTCAGATGGGCGGAATCAGGAGGGCTGGGGATAAGGGATAAGGAATAACCCCTCAGCAACCTACGATTGCCTGTTGGCATTGCTGTGCTTCGCAACTCGGGGAGGATTGCAGCCCATAACTGAGAACTTCAACACTTAAAACAAGACCACTAAAAATAATTGTGAAGGGAACTAAAGCAATTTCTACAGTTTGGAAAGTAGCAGCAGTTTACGATGGGGGCAATGTCTTTGGATTGGTAAGCTAATGCAACTATCTGGGACAAGTAATGACCACACAATCAGGCCATTAGAGTGAAACAGCTAGGATAAGAATGGCACGGCGTGCAATTGGTAGATACTCTCAGGTCATGAATAGCAACTTACCAGTATCCCCCAAGAGGAAAGTATGCAACTGTTGTAGCTTGCCTGGCAGTAATCACCTATGGGGCGTAAACTTGGAGGTCAATGAAAAGGCTACAAATTGCGCTGAGGGCGGCGCAGCTAGCTGCAGAAAAGAAAAAAAAAGATAATTGTACCTTTAAGAGAAAGGAAGCGAGCGGAGTTGGGTAAGGAAAAAAGTTAAGGATATCCTAATTGAAAATTAATGAGAATAAATAAGCATGGGTAGGGCATGTAATGCGAAAACAAGATAACCGATGGGCCCTTAAGGTAACGGAATAGATTCCATGAGAAGGCAAGTGTAGCAGGTTAGCAGGGGGCGTCAGAGAGTGAGGTGGGCAGATCAGATTAGGAAGTTCGAGAGAATATGGTGGCCGCAGCTGGCACTGGGCAGTGTTAATTGGAGGGATGCGGAAGAGCCCTTTGTCCTCCAGTGGACGGAGTTAGGAAGAATAATGACATCCTCTACGAAACGCGTGTTATAATTTTTCACCATTCTTATGACCTTATGACTTAACGTGATGAGCACGCAGGAGCTTTACTCTGACGGCCACGTTCACCAGACTTTAATATCTTTCACACCATGGGGTGGTGGTGACGGTGGTGGTGATATGTGATGTTTAGCGTTTAGCTGCATGTGGACTATGAGAAATGCAGTGGTGGATGGCTCCGGAGAGATTTTTACCACCTGGGGCACTTTAACTTTCACTGACATGGAACAGCACACGGCGGTGTTTACATTTCGCCTCCACCGAAATGCGGCAGCCGCATATGGGATTTGGAGCTGTGATTTTGGCCTCCGCAGCAAGACATCAAAGGCGCTGAGCCACTGCGGCAAATCTTTCCGAGCTTGTCATACTCCATGAGTGACGAGTACTTTCGTGCTCAGTATACATTGCCTGGGGAGTCTAGATGGCAGTAAAATGTACTTCAAGTAGTGAGGGAGGACCTATTCGAAGGGCTGCTGATTGGCATGTAAAAAGCACGATTTTAGGACGTAATAAAGTGTTGCTTTCTATGCGGGTTGCTACATCGCAAAAAGACGTCGGGGATGTTCTTCACTGGTGCTTCCAAAACAAATTCGTATTAAGTCTGCGCTCAATAAGTCCAGCAGCCAATACTACCGTGTTACCTAGTCACCCATAGAATACAATTGCGCAAAAAAAGATTTGTATATCAAAGATTTAAAACAGTAAGCAATGGCCAAAACTGTAACTACTGCACATTTTCTCAGCTGCTGCGTGACTGTGACAGTTCCTTTCAAAAGCGCGAATAAATACAAGTTTAAAATAATCTTAAAGTGGACATTCGTGCATTCGTTTCTCTACACTTGACCAAGCTCTAACGCGTTGATGTGGGTTGTCGACCCGAAGTTTGGTGAGTGTCTGTCGACAAAGTAGTCATAACCTAAGCACTATTCATTAATAATTAAGAATATCATGCGGCCCCATGGGCAGCATGATTAAACAAGTAAGAGCGTTAGGTAATAAATTTATGCGGCAGACTGATTAAAGATTTTAAGAAACGACCCACAGAGGTAAATGGAAGTGGGGTAGAACATTAGCTGGGGCGTAGGTCTATTCTCCACGATAAACAAACAGAGAAAACAACGGGGCCGCTAGTATGCCGCCAGCTTTGCACTACGAGGGAAGAACCTGGGATGAAAAAAAAACAGTAAATCGTTCGAACAAACTGAAGAAAGGAGTGCATGAAACCCACCCAGAAAGCGAGTTGCCCAATGTATGCGTCCCACACAGGAGAAGCAGAGGGGATGAGAGGGGGGGGGGGGGGCGAGAAAGAAAACAGGAGACACAAACGATCAACGCTGTTCATTCGTTTTGCGCCGAGGCTGGGCTGGCGTGGCGATAGCAATCAAGCGAAGAGGAACGCCGTGTATCTGCCAGGATAAATATACGCGGCCGGCGGCCGAGGTGACACCCGGGGGCCGACGGCAATCCAACAACACCGGATGCATCTTTAACCAGGCTCGGCGGCATTAGGTACGCGCGAGCCGGCCAGCACGTGTAACTTGGCGGCGTCGCCCTCGAATGCGCGCATGGACGCGAAAGAGGCGTCACCGGAGGACGCGCACACACTCACTGCTGGGCCACCGGAGCCGAGCCGGTGGCGCTCTCGAGTCCGGTAGTCACTCGGACACCGGACGGGCAGCGTCCGATTTGTGGGCGCAGAACGCGAGCAAGGTAGGCCCAGACATAATAACTCGACTGGAGCGCCGACTATGAGGACGTCCCACTCTATAAACACATATTATCCTACATGAGAGTAAAAAGGGTGTTTAGCTATACTCTAGCGCACTCCTTTTTAGGAGCAGGGTATGCTGCCCAAGTCTTGGGGTAGATTTCGATCTCTACTCTTGGCAGCGGAGGCATATTTCCACCGCAAAGCATAGTAACACCGAAGCAGTTAGGATTGGAAGGACGCTTTTAAACGCGCCGCCGGAGGTATTGAGGTTAGCAAACAGAGGGGATTGGAATATCGGTTATAATCTTCGCAACTGCTAGAACTTCGCATGTTTTGAAGAGAGAATTTGTTTCCGTTCCCAACTGTAGCTATTCCGTATTTTTAGATATAAATCTACTCCAATGCACGCGGGGCAGAATGCCCTGTCCCTAAGAGGGAGTGTGCTAGGGGACAGCTTTTTCCCTTTTTACTCGCATATAAGCTAATTTGTGTTTGTAGTGTAGCACTGAGAACACATGCTGAGCTAGTTGGTGGCTGTCTAAAATTGGTAGTATATTCCAGCTGCAAATAAACAGAAACAGGAAGACACGGGCGACGAAACCCAGGACACAAACTACCGTTTGTACCTCCTGTTGGTTTCTCCCCTTCTCTATTTACCGCTGCAATATGCCTCCAATTTTAGCCGTAATAGCCCCCAATCGGGTCAGCCATACTGTGCTCATGGTGGAAGTTATGCCTTTCTTCCTCTTTTTTAATTTTTTTTTTCGTTCTAACTGTTGCTGCTACTCCCGGCTTATGAAGAAGCGGCCTTGAGCTTCAGGTTGCCGTATAAGATGGTCAATAAGCGCACAAATAATTCGAAGTCATAGCCGCAAGTTTTATTGTGTGTACCTCAGCCTCTTATGCATGTATTTTGCACTACGTATATAGGGGTTAGTGAGCGAAAGTACCTGAAATATAAATAAGAATGAAACGTAAATAAGTGGCGTTACAAGAGGGATGTGCCAAACATTCCGATCTCCGCAAATGATAGGTCATTCGGATAACGGAATTCACTGGAAGTTACGAACAACCTTTCAAACTGTGTGCAGTTCTTAAATATCCACATGCCCAGGAAGACACTGAGGAGATTTCTGGCGCCTGCCCCGAAGTTCAGTCGCGAAAAATTTTGCTCTCAGAGGGCAGGTATTTTAGACCCACTCTGTTGGGCCTTGCTTTCCAGCGGTCAGGGAGTATTTGAAGGCAGGCTTATTTCCGCTTGCTGCTCTTGAAATATTCCTTTCATATGAGGAACGCAAATACTTACCGATACGACTAAGGCAACAAAGACGCCAAAATTTCTACAACGACCTGCTGAAATGCACGGGGGGCCAATAGAGAGATTTCCACCGCTTAGCCTACTATGTCTAACGGAGTCCTTCAGTTAGCACCGCATGAGTAACGTACGTAATGACATCATGCTGGTCGTCGACTTAACGAACCATTGCTGCGCTACAAAATTCTCGGTATTACTTTACAGCACGGAGGCAGTCGGACAGAAAGTTGCTGCGAGAGCAGGAAGTTTTCGATCCTACGTCATGCACTGCACTATACCGCTTCGATGTTGAACCAGGCAGAATAAACCCAGAACACAGAGACTGCCACTCTTTACGGCCGGGGTGCGCATAGTACCTCAGCAACAGCTCGCACAGCGCATAGAAGATGCTGCATTTGCCGCTGACAGGTGGGCATAGCTCTAATTAAAAGCGCTGCTGCACACCCCAGCTGAGCCGCAGTGTGTTCGGGCTGCACGCAGAGCGCACACGGGTGCCAGAAAAAAAAAAAAGAGAGAGCGAAACAAAGCAAATGGGTGAGAAAACCAGGGAGAGTTCGGCAACAGCTACCGGCGCTCAGTACTCCTGAATGGCGTATTCATGTGACCCGGCGGGTGCTCGCCGCATCCCCTCCGTTCCCCTTCTCCGCGCGCACAAAGGTGTGATTCTCAAGAGGCTCAACGCCAGATGTAGTGGCCGCTGGAAGCGCGTGATGTTTTGCGCATTATCCTAATGGCGGAGAAACCCAGCGCCGCGCGAGGTGCGGAATAATTAATGGCGTTTACGCCGTACGTCGCACTCGTGTATATCTATGTGCGCGAGGGATGAACGAGTTCTTAGTCTGATTCCGCAGGTCGTAATGTGATCTCTCGCGAGTTGCGGTTGTGGCGTTTTTTGGCACTGTCCGCAGAGTTTCCGGTGCAAACCAACTTCTACGAACAGGATTTCTTACGGTCACGCACTTTAGCTCTTTTTTTCTCAGTCATATGGTGACAAAATCAAAACTGTCCCGATAAAACGCCAAAAGGTGTGTGAAGTCTAGTTGAAGGCTCCGTGTGTGAGTTACTTTGTGTATACTTCTGTGTCCTTGTATAGGACATGTGTGAAAATGCAAAAATGCAAACAGTGCAACAGTACGCTTTATTTTGCAGATACGCTTCATTTTGTACCACGCCCTCTAGAATGGCTGGGTTAGCCAGTGAACATCATGGAACTTTTGTTGTAGGAAAGCAGTGCGCAGTAACACCTGCATCAAGAGCCCACTTGTCACACCTCCGAAAGCGACCAAATCTTCTTCCGCTCACTGAGCACAAGCATGCATGACGTCTGCTCAAATGATTATTTAATTCGGCCGCGCACCACTCTCTCGACAATAACACGCGTGTTGCAAGTACACCTCTCCCCCAGTTCACGCTGCCTGCGCTTGCGCGCGGTGGAGCTGTCACGGGCGCGTCGTTCCCCGCCAGTTTTGCGGGGGAAAGCGCCTCCCCTCACCGCCTTCCCTAATCTCTGTCGCCGCCAAAGCGAAGCCTTCGTCACCTCGGCGCTCGTATCGGTGCCGCCACTGTTCGACGCAACCGAGTGGCGTGTCGTATTGACCCACGAGGTTAACGCCGCGATGAGAACGGCGCCATATGCCAGCGAGTCTCTCCCCCCCTTCGCGCCGAACGAGGGCCCGACACCGACGACGCGTTGCCGATCCCCTTCCCCTCTGACCCCCCCGCGCGAGAATCTGCGACCACGCTGCAGCGCCCTCCAACCCGGCCCGCGCTGCACCTCAACCGCAAATGATTTATCCACCCAGCCGGGCCAGCAGCAGCGGCGAGGGGGAAATCGAGGGCGCCGGTGGCACCACCTGACGCACTCCCAGCGAGTGCCGCGCGGGACACGCTGCACTTCAGGCAGGGGAGCTGCCCCTCACCTTACCGCGCCCACCCTTAATCTACGTGGTTTTGTTCGTTCCTTCCTTTACGAGCAAATGTGCTCCTCGTTTGAGCCTTTGAATGCGACGTATGTTATCGCGAAGGATATTTGACTCCCTGCTTTGAGACCCCGCTGGGCAAACTAGCGGCGCTTTCTCCTTTAGACGACGAAGCTTATGACGACTTCCTTTGTGGACATGACGGTGGCGGCAGTTCATGAGGGCCGAAATAAAGGAAAACAAGCGGTCTGAGTAGGATTTTTTGTCAGTTTTTATTATTGGGTGGTCGATGTGAAATCTCATACGTAACCAGCGGTAGGGCGAGCTTGCAAGTAACGCGTTTTGAAATCACAAGTTCACGAAAGCACCTTCGACCCTGATGTCTACAATTTTTTTTTTTTTCAGGACAGCAGCCCCGATCGTAAAAGGTTTAACTGCAACGAGCATTCCATTTATGCCAAAGGTCTCAAGCTCAGCAGATATTACAGGGACGAGTATTTGCTTAATTCCGTAAACTTATGAATGCTGGTTAATTAACTTGAATGACGCGCTTTAAACTCGTGGCAGGTGAGTGCTGATTACAGAACGGAAAAAAATACAAATTTTTCTTGACAAAATCTTGCCTTTCTCCGCTCCGATTCCGAACCTTGGCGCTTAGACAGTGCTGAAAGCGTTGTCCCCGTGATAATAGCAGCGGTGATTGATAGTTTTGTGATGTGAATACCGTGACGAGAACACCACTTCGAAAACGTACTGTAAAAGTCATGCTCAGTGATGTGAATCCCATCAAGAGCGCATATGCACTAAATCGACTTGCACTCCGACCTTGAAAGGAAAAGATACGAGCCCACATTCTTGCAACCTGGAGGGTCAACTAATCACACTCTGGTTTACACATAAATGAACTAGTGGTAGCAAACATAGGATTAAAAAAAACTAGGAAGACGTACTAACTATCTGCAGTCGCGCTTAATGTATTTTTTATTTTCTCTTTTCTTTCGCATAATACCGGAATAATGACGGAGTGACAATATTTTGCTGAAAAAATCGGTAGCGATTTTTGGTTAATCATGGTTAATGACATTAAACGTTTCTAAAACTAAACTAATATCTTTCACTCGCCGTTCAGCTCGCATTCCAACCACTTATATTCTAAATGACAATACCGTGGAACTAACATCAACATACAAGTACCTTGGGGTGCACCTTCAGTTTGACCTAACATGGCATCACCATATCGACCTCACCCCTAGCATCTGCTAACCGCTCACTTGGTTTTCTTAAACGTAACTCTAATACGCCCTAAAATCGAATATGCTGCGGCCATTTGGGACCCTGTTCAAGCCTACGTTATCACTAACATTGAATTCTTGCAAAACCGTGCTGTTCGTTTCATATTTTCAGACTACTCACCATTCACAAGCGTTTCAGCATTAAAAAAACGTGCCGAACTGGAAGATTTGTCATATCGCCGTAAACTTGCTCGCTTAACCCTTTTCCATAAGCTTTATCACCACCCATCCCTTCGAAGTGATTTGTTTCAGTCACCTGATGCTATCTTTCCACGCCGTGATCATTCTTTCAAAGTTAAACGCGCAAACTGTCATTCATCGTCTTATGCCAATTCATTCATTCCCCGTACTATTACTGAATGGAATAGTTTGCCATCAATCATCGCCACAGAAACTGACAACAAAAAATTTCAAGAGCTTCTTCGCTGTGACGGAACTGTGTAAAAGTTTGCTGTTTTTGTTAGTGTTCACTTTTTCTTTGTGTGATGCCTTATGTTTTAATTAACGTTTTTTGTTACACTTATTTGTTAAAATGTATCGCGATTACTAATGATTGTACCCCCCCCCCCCTATGTAATACCCTCTTCTGGAGGGCCTTTAGGGGTAACTTGAATAAATAAATAAATAAATAAATAAATAGACCGCTCATTAATTAAAATGCCAAGGCCAGTGCAACACATTGTGTCGTCGCTTCACTCGAATATTGTGTCTGAACAAATCGCTTCTTTGCAAAAATTGTCGTACAAGTTTCTTGCATTGGCATCATAGTTGCGAAGACGTGTTTGCAGCGGTTGTTTTTCGAAAATCAATCTGATGGACGACTGCAGTATTAATACTTGTCAATGCGGATGTTTTTCCTATCAGAACTTGGAGTCACCGCTAAAAGAACGACTGTTATTTTTTTTTAATTTCTCGAGATGGCAGCAACAGTTATAGCACATTAACAACTTCGCGTGTTTTCAAAGTATCCAGCGCGT
Source organism: Amblyomma mixtum (assembly GCF_055824585.1). NCBI lineage: Eukaryota > Metazoa > Arthropoda > Arachnida > Ixodida > Ixodidae > Amblyomma > Amblyomma mixtum. Next base: position 243,499,472 of record NC_143014.1, read on the forward strand.
CATTTTCTAGATGAAGTATGCTACTGCTCTGCAAAATTGCTGAACAAACGAAGCAAAAAATTAAAGGTTTTGGAAATATCACCGCAAAGCCATTACAAGACTGTTTTTTTTAGAAGGCCCAACATGAAATCATTCCTTTCTTACGGACCATATAGCTAAAATAGAAACGGAAGAGGAAAAAATGCCGTCTATTCGACAGAATTCCTCAGTGATGCTATGCAGTCGAGCCCATTTACGAAGGCCACAGTTATAACGAACACTCGCTTATTGCGAATAAGGTTAGACATACCGTGAAAGTATGAAAGTATGTTTTATGGTTAGTGCACTGCCTCTCAGAAAAAACCAACAACAGTGACCGCACTATGCTCGATCATAGTGAAAGAGGAGGCGCCTCAAACTCTCCCCCGCCGTCGAAAAACTCGCACTTCCCGCCAGCCCAGAGGCCAAATATCGTCTCCCAGCTGGGGGTGATTTGCGGGGATTCGGATATGGAGTCTATGTAGTATGTGTCTGCCTGTGGAGGTTTTAGTGAGCCGTAGGTACTGATAATTTAACAAAAAAACGTAGGTACTGAGCTTGTCTGTGGGCTTCAACGAGCTCATGTGTGGTGTTGTGTAGCCCTAGTTGCAGGAGTTTTGACGTTTGTGTGTGAGGGGGGAGATGGAGAGCGATTTTGTACGCTTAAACCCCTAGAAGAACGTGGTGACCCTAAAAGAGCAATAGAAAGGTGGAAGAGTAAGTACAATTGAACGCTGGTGAAGTACGTGCAGATGGGTTACAAGGCGAAATCGCTATGTGCTACGGGTGCTGGCTGGGAAAGCATGTAACCTGGAATTAGAAGCGTTTCAAGCGCAAGACACGCTGAGAGTTAAACTACTGCACACGGCCGGTGATCAACCAATGAGAGCAATTTGAGAAGTTTGAGTCCCAGTCGCGAGGTATATGCCTTCCAAGCCCAACCGGTCACGTGGTGTGCATTGTCTTCATAGTCGGATCTCCACCTTCTAAGATGCTGCCGAGTCGAGGCAGTCTGCGTCACCCTTGTGAAGAGCTGTCCAGAAGTTCTCACCAGTGAATGAAAACTGAAATCGGATAGCTGAAGGTTTTCGGGGTAAGTGCTAGTTCCAACTTGGTTTACAGCTCTATGCGGCTCTACTTCTGCTCAAAGGTTGTTTCAAGTGCCTATAGCAGTTGCGGCGAGGTGTCACTTTATTTGGAGTGCAATGCGCTACTCAAGCGCTTTACACAACGGTAACACATACAATATGTTTTGCGTCCACATGCGCTGTGGTAGCTTCGCTGCTGCATCCCTGTCGTGTATTGAAGACGAGGATGCCGACCTAGCATGAATTGCCTCGAACGGCTCAGTCGCAGTTCCTATTACAAGCCCCTAAAGTGGCTTGTCACAGCAAGTGTCTTGTCCAGGAGCACAAGACCACGCTGCAGAGCTTAGAAAGTGGCTTGGTAGAGTCTACTGCGAAGAAACAGACATAAACCCCACTTTTGTCTAACTGTATTTTTGTCTGTAACGGGGCAAGTCGACATATTGAAAACTTCGGATACAGCGAACGAAATACGCGTGACCATCGGGTTCGTTATAAGTGGGCTCTATTGATATCCAAATGCAAGGCAGGATTATCGAGTTATATTATGTCCTAATCCCCGAACGACTAGCGCAAGGTACGAATGGGTAGGTTTAGTATAGGAAGTGCTACTCTGGGATTTATTGTAGCTTTTCTGTGCCACTGGCCCTATTCAATACCAACCCAACGTTTGAGTAAGATTACTTCATTTCAAGATCAATCACTGGTACCACCGCACTCTTCCGACAAAGCTCGCAAGTTTTAAATTTTTCCTGAGCTCACTAAATCTTCCATATGCAAATCCACGTAAAAAAGTTATATTCGTGCAATTCAGGCAGCCTAAATTGAGAAAGTTTCACATGCGGTCATCTGTCGTGCGCAATTCTCTTTTCATATGATACTATCTAAATAATTACTACGTAATTTTTATTAAATAGTGTATTTTGGACTTCTTCTCACGTAAGACCGTTAGATCGCCTATGAAAATAGTAAAATGTTAATAAGAAAGCCTCAGAAACATTGAAGAGTCCTTCGAACACCTGTTTGCTCCGTTTCATTTCTTACAATCACTTCCCCCGTTTTATGACTTGGCTTGCGCCATGGTGGGATTGAAAGCGCGAAAAGGGCACACACATAAGACCATGGTGGTTGACGTTGCGACAGTACATATAAAATCCCGCAACAACAAAAAAGAGGGCAATATGGTGACGAATATGTGACCGAAAAAGATGCACCGCTGCTCAGTGAACGTGCTTTTTTCCCGCGCTGCACCGAGCCGCAGCGCCCAGAGGAGACGAACGCCGTCGAAGCACAGAAACTGCACAAGCAGAGGATGGTGCTTTAGGACACTAAGTAACATTCGATCGGGTCTTCGCGATAACGCTGCTCTTAAAATACACAACAATAGAAAACAATCACGCGAATTCTAACCTAACCCGACTGAAATGACAAAGCATCGGTTAGACCGTCAGCCTATGCTATATACTACATGATGTTGCGCGCTCAAAGTGAGGGTTACAGTTTCTGATAGCTTGCTTTCTCCAGGCTGCTTATTTGCTTTCTGAGCCAGTAACCGCGGTAACGGCTCCCCCTGCGTAGTAAGGTGCTTTGGATTGGCACAAGTGTGAAAGCAAGTTTTACGTCGGCCTGCGTAAACGACGTGAAATACGTCGATTCGTGCGCACCGACGAACATATGTCATAAAAGTTTTTGGCACCGGAGCGTGGTAACAAGTCACATTGCCTACATGTGAAGATAGGAGTCTAGAGGCCTAGTCGAAGCGTTACTGTGCACGAGAAAAGTATCAAGTGGTCTTATGTCGAAACGCGGCAATCAACAATGAATGGCATAAAATAGAAGGCGCGAACAGGTTCACGAATACTTGGCCCCGCCTTTTTTTCTTATTTACATATTCATAAATCGAACCCTTGCTCCTATTTGTTCAGGGCCCCCGTTGGATGTCTTCACAATCTAAAGCCGTATCGCAACTAATGTTCGTATGCAAGGTTAATGATGACAGCCTAACGTTGACCGCATGAACTTTGAGCGCTTGGTTGTCGTGCAGTGCCGTAGAAAGGCGAGTACAAGTGAGATCTGAGCCGGAGAACCGTATTTGGATATATTTAGGAGAATATAACACTGGTGTACAACTTAAAACAAGTGTCCGCTTGCAAGAGATGTTTGAAACCCTCTATGGCGACGTAGCCGAATGTATCACACGTTCAGAGTTGGGATCAATCTGGACAGTACCATGCTTTCTTCTTTCTCCGTTTTGATGAACCACAACGAATGGCTATAACATTTCGTTAGACGTTAAAGCTGCATGTATTCACTTCAGTAAATTCTAATTACAGCTTCGAATCTATGGCTCTCTAAAGTGCCTTAACTCAGTGCGTTGTCTCTCAAGCTAAGTTAAGTCTGGTGCGGGAGACTCTTTAATCATTAGCTTGCTGAACCAAAGCGCTCCACCGTTTTACATCCGATATACATGCACGAGCCACATAGATTTCTCTGACTGAATATTCTACGCTAGTGTGTCCTATATTATGGCCCAAATTTCCATAGCGTTGCTATTCTGAAACCAGGACCTCCGCAGCACAGCATGTTTTCGCGCTCTTAATTACATTCACCATTATCGTTTAGGGAAAGTGCCCCATCTTTCTGTAGTTGCTGGACGGATTGCATTTGTGTTTGTGGCGGGCAAGGACATTAGAAATACATGAGTGTCCGGGTTTTATATTACTGTCAAGCGTATACACTCGCTTTCTTCTTTTGAATGATGATGCCGGGGGCCTTCTTTTCATCATGACTCTGTAAGGCGTGTTTGGTGTCACGCGGAAGCTGAAAACGTCGAATTTCAAGCCTTAGTTGTTTCAGGACAACACTCTGGTATGTGAATATTTTGAGTAAGTCTGGCCCGAAATTCACGAAGGGAAGGGGGGCGGGGGCAGGTTGCATGGACTGTTATAGCACAGCCATCCTTTCCGAACCTTCGCAGATTACAACTGGCCGCAGCTCCACTGCTCTGTCCCCCATTCTCGCCTCTGGCCAAGTCAGAGGATAAGCAAGCTGGACATTCTGGCGAGCTTGTTCGTTCATTGCTGGCGAGAAAGCGAGAAACATTTGTCTGCACTTGTGTGTCTTGCTTTGCCCCTGTTCGTGCAGTTTTATTAGTTTTCGAGGAGAAGTAACATTAATCCCACGACGTTATTTGTTTTTCGTTTATGGGCATTCCACCACATAGCCCCGGCACAAATTTCTGTTTTGATAGTGCCAGGTGCAGGGCGCTACGGCGTCGGTTAAAAAATAGCCCCCAGCATGTCATTCATGTCAACAGTGCCCACAAGTAAGTAACATAGCTTCCTCCCAACATTTGAGCATTGTTTTCCAGCTCAGGTTCGAAGATAGTGCGATGGCGAAACATTTAAAGGGCCGTTCAAAGTTGCCACTTTATCTAGTGATTAATGCGGCTATAATTTCATTTTTCTCACCCTTGCATATGATAGTTTGCGCAATTAGTTTTCATTTCATGTCTTAACCTCCACTCATCAATAGACATACTTGTGTCTGTAGTTCGATCTCCCTGTGGCTGTGCTCAAGCCTGTGAACAACCGCATAGCTGCCGGAGGCTATAGCTACCGAACCGCCGCTGCAGGTGCAAAGGAGAAATCGTAACGGCTCTAATGGTTTTAACAACACAATGAACGACAAAACGCCCTCAAAGCGGAATCTTCATTCTGTCAAATCGCTATTAGACTCCGGCATCTGACAGTGGCGGACTTTCACTCAACAAAGTCACCAGACTTCGCCACATATTGCGTGGCACTCGCCATCAATATCAGATAAACTTACATCGCTCAATCAAGCCTTCTTTTATATGTGGAGAAATAATTAATTTGACAACATTTCAGATATATCGTACCAATAATAAACTCGTCCTGAATGAGGGATTTTAGAGGCAGACCACAGCTGCAGGCTTACGAAGGAACATAGCGCAAACAGAACGGGACAGGAGAGAACAGAGAGTGTGTGTCTACTCTCTTCTGTCCAGTTCTTCTTGGGCTGAGTTCTTTCATAATGTTCAGTCCCCAACTCACCCAACAACGTACCTTAATGCAGTTTACTACACGCTTATGTTCTAGGTTTCAGCGACGTGACAGTGAGTCCTGCGTTTCTTTTCTCTCTGCAACGCGGAGGCGGTGCGCGCAGCTACGGGGTGGACAGCGGGCTCGGTGGCCATCGACCGCGGCCCCCTGCCGCCGGCGCTTGCGTGGCGTGACAGGGTTGCGCCGCAGCGCCCTCACTGACCTCGCGCCCCGGCGGAGGCTTAGCTTACGCTACGCCCGCGGGCGGCGCACGTTCGATTGCGCCCGCGAACGCGTGCCGAGCTCGGCATAACAACGACGCAATTAGGCATTCAGCCGGCGCCCATTTATTTCTGCATCGGCTGTTGCTCCTCCGCTCAACAACCTAACTGTATGTCCCGCGCGCGCTGGTTGCGGCGATTCGGAAAATGCTCGCGACGATTTATCCTCTCTGTCACACGCACGTGTCTCCTCTCTTCGGCGGCACACATATATATACGCGCAGCGCTCACCTCGGCGACTCATTTCTCCATTGGCCGCCTTTTATTCTTCACGAATGTTTGATGCTACTATACAAACAGTCTTTTTGTGCATTTTTTTACACATTGTGGCCAACGCGTCCCTATGTTTATACTGAACCGTAATAATGGCTCATCATTTTCGACGAGGCGACCGCAAGAAAAGGTCACGCTAAAGACTTCACTCACAAAATTATTATCCAGTAGCAGGATAAGTCATTTAAAATTTGATGTTTTTATAACGACTATGCCTCGATTACACACGAAAAAAAAATCTATCCTTCCTGACAATTAATTACGCAATCTCTGCCGCGTCCTTACAAGCCCGCATGATAGCTCCGCATCGCTTCCAGGGTCTCAATTATAGCATTTTTTATACATTTCTTCGAGAAGTACGAATGCTGGCTTATGGTTGGCTTATTTTTGCCAACTAATCAATTCAGCTGGTTTCAAAATTTTTAAAAAGCCGACGCGTGCACATGCAAACAAATAAACGCGCACTTTCTGCGGAGCCGCACCGGCGCTCACGTAGTACGCGGAGCCACCCATCTTAGAAGCAGTTTTCTGCTCTCATTTAGCATGCCTGCCATGGTTTCGAAAGGTTCGATGCACGGCTGATCGAATGTATATTCCAGCCATACATAGTATATTACATCAAAGCAGCAGCCAAAAGCGTCACAAAACGAATTATGTTCACACTCGATAGCATTTGTCTATAGTTCTCGAGCGGTACACGGTGGAGTAAATGAAGTGAAACCTTATCGTATAACTGCTCGGCTAGGGGCAAGACTGTCATGCCTTTGAGGTTCGCATGCCTAGGTGGCTGCGCTAGAGCGCAAGTACTGTGAGTGAAAGTCAGTCTCCTCTTTAGAATTTCACATCATTTCCACCGCGCAGCCCCGCTCGAGTGCTTTAGATAAGCGAGATCGGCTCTGCACACATTTGTTGTCACCTTCGCCGAGGGGCTGAAATACAGCTAATAGAAGCTGAGTTTACGAAGCTCCTTTTAAGGAACGAAGGCCAATTCCTCTGAAGGTGCGCTTGAAGTAATATATGAAATAGTTAATTGGAAATGCGTTCATTGGAAGCACGCACTACAGAACCACCACTTGTAGGATCCCATCAAGAATTCATGATCGAACGATGCACTAGCATTAGCCATCAGCACACAAAAAAAGAAAAGTTAGGGACACCTAAGCTACATGTAAGATGCTCTACAGCGATAGCTGTGGGAGGTCTTTTTGGGGTTGCTATGGAAACTCTTGCAGAACCTACCTCAAGAGAAAGCAAAAGGCGCGGTGACTGTCACGCAAAACAGCCGCTGCCGTTCTCCGCGCGGCCTTGTGTCGTCGCGAGAAACTCACAACGACATGTTCACGCAGCTCAGCTGTCCAATAGTGAATGTAAAATTTTTCAGAGCACCGCATTTCCCTCCTCCACGCTGCCGAACTTGGAAAGGATGTGGCTGTCGCCAGGTATATTGTTCCGTCGCACGAACTTCGCGGTACTCTGTCTCCCTCTGTTCGCAGCGCCTTTAACGCCGCGGTAAACGTATAGACTAGCTTAGTTGGCAAGTGCATCCTACGCGAGAACATAGATACACTGCGAAGCTTCCGCTACTCGAGTGTGAGGAGGAGTGGGGAGGGGGGTGAGGTTCGAGTGCCGTGGCTTGCATGCAGTCATCGTCGTCGCTTCGGGACACACTGCAGCTCAGACGCTCATCAAATCCTTCCTTCTTATTCCTTCTGCCTCCCTTCCATCCCCACGTGGCAGTGATTGTGGCCCACTTGGCGCCAGTCGACAGATCTGTGTCTCTCTCTGCTCAGCGTTTCGCATTACGGCCCCTAGGAAGCGCTGCAGTTTTGCGTTGAGACGTTTTGCGTTTTTCTGTTGACAGCCGTGCTGTGCGGACGTAGGTTTAGGTGCTCTTCGGATCACGCGTGGAGACCGGGACCGGACCGACTGCGAGAGTGACTGCGTAAAATAGATGAGTACTTTCCTTTAATAGTTTTAAAAGTGTGTTTAGTTTTTTTAGGCTGTTAGGGGAAGTGCAGGTTAAGGAATAGAATTTAGGTCAGTGACCTATATTTGGCCGGCAGGTTTTTTTTTCAGTGGTTTTTTTGTGCGTTATCCTTTAGAGAGATACCTATTTTTTTCTAAGTGATAGATCGGCATTTGCGGTAATCAGAATTTTATTTTATTTGTGCACGTGTTTTCAAGTGTGTTTGTCTTGAGCCTGTAGTTACCTTAGCAATCGAGTGTTGCTAAGATGGTTAAGCTACTGAAGGTTAGTTGAACGGAGTGTGAGGCGTCGGTGAATTTAAAAGAAACGCGGTTCGATTCGGTGGAGGAGGCCGAAGGCGCTGATTTTATGTGCAAATTCTGCGTATTAGGTGCACGCCTGGATAGGGCTGAACAGGCGAACAGCGAACTAGCTCTAAGGATGGATGCTCTAAAAACAGAGTTACCGATAGAGAGGGCAGAGAAGCGTAAGCTTCAAGAACAGCTTTGTCAGTTGGAGTCAAAAACGGCTGACGGGCATTCCAGCGCCAGCCACGTGGATGGGGCTTGCACTGGCATGGACAGCGAGAAGGCAGTAGGTCAGACATGTTCAGGCAGGAACAGCTACGCACAGGTGACAGCTGGGAAGTCGAGAGGCGATACTGAGAAGGGGACCGAGCTAATTCCAGGAAATGAGGTCACAGTCACTGGTAAGAGGCAGCAAGATCCGGAAGGTAGGAGGGAGGGGCAGAGTAGGCTAGTGCTTATCGCTGGTGACTCAAACATGGGGCGCTGCAAAAGAGCTATTCTGGACCGGGTGAAGGGTGATAGGCGGGTAGCAGTCGGGGTGTTTCCAGGAAGGACAATGGACGATGTTCTGAGAGCGACTAAAAGTGAACTTTCCGAGAAGGCTGCAAGGCGTAACTTGGTAGTGGTAGCGGCGGGGCTAAATGATGTCCTGAATGGTAACGCCGCACAAGTAGGCAAAAGATTAGCTGAGGGAGTTGACGGTATAAGGGCGATAGCACAGCAAGCGCAGATCGTGGTGTGTACAGTGCCGGAGGTACAAGGAAGGAATGTAGAGGTTGCTAAAGACGTTGTGAATCTTAATCGAGAGATAAGGCAGTTAGGCTTCGAGAAAGGCTTTGAGGCGGTAGACATTAACAAGGAAGTGCACAGAGCAGGTTCGGGCAGAGACTTTGGACGAGATGGCATCCATTTCAGTGGAAGGGTAGGAGAAGAGATAGGCGGGCGCCTGGGAGGCCGAGCGGTAGCTTTTTTAGGGGGTCCACAGTGGCTCAGGGCGTAGGGGTAGGTAGCAGCGATGTAGTAAATGAAACAATGGCGGCTGAGCCCAACAAAATGGCCACTAGGAGGCCCAGAAAGAAAACTACGAAAAAGAAATTTAACGCCAGGATCAGTTACATAAACATGCAAGGGGGTAGAAAGAGAGCGAAATGGCTAGAAATAGAACAGCAGTTAAAGGACGAAGCAGTAGGTGTGTACGCTCTATGCGAGACACATCTGAGGGATCTAGAAGATCCACCTTTAATCGATGGCTATATCTGGGAAGGGTGCAACAGAACAACAACGGAGAAGAAAGGAGGAGGAGTAGGTATGCTGATACATCAAGGAACAAATTGGCAAAGAATAAAATCAACTTGCAAAGAACATGTCTGGGTATCAGGTACAATTGCTGGCAAAAGGACATGGCTAGGGGTAGTTTATTTAGGGACCGGGGACAAATGCAGGCAAGAAAACAAGGATCTAGTTAAGTGCCTCAATGACGATATAAAGCAGATTGGAGACGGTGCCGATATTATTTTGCTTGGAGACATGAACGGCCACATCGAGGATCTGGATGGATACACAGATTGTAACGGGAAGTTAATGCTAGACTTGTGTGAGCGGCACAACCTAGTTATTGTCAACAGAGAAACTAAATGTAAGGGACAAATCACGTGGGAATCCCGTAACAGGCAAACAGCCATTGACTACTGTCTAATGTCGCAGGGCATCTATAACATGCTCGCAATAATGGAAATAGACGAAGAGGGGAAGTATAGCCTAGGAAGTGATCATAAACGTATTAGTGTACAGTTGGGAGCCCTAGTCAAAAGAGAAATGCAGCGAAGTCAAAAAGACAACGCAAAATTAAACGATGAACAAATAGCGCTAATATCAGCCGAAATAGAAGAAGTAATCGAGAAACGCCCCATGGCAAAGTGGGATTATTATCAGTTAGAACTGCTCATCGCTACAAAAATGAAACAAGTGAAAGGAGTAAACCGCTGGTGAGGAAAAAGGAAGCCACGAAGCTGGTGGAATGTGGAAATTAAGGAGGCCATCGAACAACGACGGGTGGCTTCAAGGGAACACAGAGAAGCAAAGAAGGCGCAGTTATCTGAAGAGGAAATAGGCGAAAATTGGGAATCTTATCGACAAAAGAAACAGCAAGTTCAGGCCCTAGTCCAAGCTAAAATGAAGCAGTCCTGTGATAAATGGCTGGCTGAAGTTCGCGAGGCAAATAAAGGGGGGCCAAGAAAATTCTGGAACCATATAAGCTGGTTGGGAAAAACAAATAAAAGAACGCAGGAACAGATTATAGATGCTGAGGGAAAATGTTTAGAGGGAGAGGATGCTGTGAACTACATTACATCATTTATAGCTGCGTCTTTTAGCAACGACAATGGGGTAATCTTCCCAAGTGAGGCGGCAACACAGGACAACACAATAGAGAACAGCTTAGAACTGACTAGTCTTCACTGGGAAAAGGCGGAAGCGAATATTCCTAAAACCACATCAGCAGGGATAGACGAAATTCCAATTAAGTTGATTAATGAACTTGGCCCAAGAAGCAAGGAAGCGCTGATAAAAGCATTGGAGACAGTCATAAAAAATCAGCAAATTCCGCACAGCTGGAGACAGAGTAAAATGAATTTGATTTATAAAGGGAAAGGAGATAAGATGAACATCAAATCCTACCGTCCGATTACGATAACGTCTGTTATGTACAGGCTGGCCATGCAGGCGGTGAAATTAAAAATGCAGGCATGGGTAGAAGGTAATCGGATACTCGGAGAACTTCAGAATGGGTTCAGAAGGGGTAGGCGTTTAGATGATAGCCTGTTCGTGCTTACCCAATGCATAGAAATAGCTAAGGCGGAAAACAGACCTCTGTTTTTAGCCTTTCTGGACATAAGCGGTGCATACGATAACGTGAACAGGGAGCTCCTGTGGAGCATATTGAAAGATTTAGGTATCGGTCATGACGTAATTGATTTTCTACAGGAAATCTACCGAGATAATGAAGTTGAAATTACATGGGAAGGGAAAAAAAGTACCACAACTGTGGGGGTGCACAAAGGATTAAGGCAAGGTTGTCCTCTATCACCGCTGCTGTTCATGCTTTACGTGATAAATATGGAAAGAAGGCTAGAAGAAAGTAATCTAGGTTATAATCTGTCGTACAGATTAGGCGGAAATGTAGTTGAGCAGCGACTCCCGGGTTTAATGCATGCGGACGATATTGTACTGTTAGCAGATAGCCAGGAAGATTTACAAACTTTGGTTAATTGCTGTGGAGACGAAGGAGACGCTCTAGGATTCAGTTTTAGCGCAACTAAATCAGGTGTGATGGTTTTTAACGATACAACTGACCAGGTGCTTACAATACAAGGCCATGAAATACCCAAAGTGGCCGCATACAAATACCTCGGGATATGGCTAAACGAAGGGCAGATATACACGGAAAAACACGAACAGGCTCTTGGGACAAAAGGACGAAGAGACGCCGGGATAATGAAACATAGGGCATTATGGGGGTACAACAAATGTGAAGTACTAAGAGGTATTTGGAAAGGAATAATGGTGCCGGGACTTACTTTCGGCAATGCGGTTCTGTGCTTAAGGGCAGAAGTTCAGTCGAGATAAGACGTAAATCAGAGAGCTGTTGGAAGATTAGCACTAGGTGCCCACGGCAAAACCACAAACGAGGCAGTACAAGGGGATATGGGCTGGGCATCGTTCGAAGCACGGGAAGCTCAGAGTAAAATACTTTATGAAGAACGCCTGAGGAAATTGGACGATAACAGGTGGGCAGCTAAGGTATTTAAATATTTATACAGAAAGAGCGTTGACTCACAGTGGCGGAAAAGAACTAGAAAACTAACCAGTAAGTATGCAGGTCATGAGGACGGACAAAGAAAGAGCATTAAACGACAAGTTAAAAAGGCGGAAGTTAAAAATTGGATGCATTCAATTGAAAAGAAACATAGTGTAGAACTATATCGATGCTGGAAAAGGCAGATCAGGAAAGAATTTTTCTATGATAACTCAAGAGGCAGTGCCCTACTTTTTGAAGCTAGGTCAGGGTGTCTTAGAACGCGCAGCTACAAAAAGAAATTTAACGAAGAAGATGACACATGTGCAGTGTGTGGTAGATCTGTGGAAACAATTGAACACCTCATAATCAAATGTGACGGTATCCATCCGGATGTCGATGCAGGCGCAGTCACTCTTCCTGAGGCCCTAGGGTTTAAAGATAACAATGCTCATGTAAATAAATCTGCAGTGGAAGTCAGCAAAAAGCGATTGGAGGATTGGTGGCTGAAAAGCAGAGATGTGGCATAGGGTTAGAATTGTAGGAAACCGTAGGTAAAGATGGTGGCCATTCTTAATGAGAACTGCCAACACAGTAAACAAAAAAAAATAAAGAAGAAAAGCTAAGCATGGTGGCAATTGCCACCACCCCGTTTCAAAGGGGGCGCTCCTATCCATCCATCCATCTATCCATCCATCCGAGACGCCCGACACGAAACCCACAGAGAATAGGTCATAGCCTATCGTTGCGAAAAAAAAAAAAGAAACAGCTTTTTCTACGAACTTTTTGATCTCGGCAACGCTAATTATGATTCTAGCTATTTGCGTGAAACAGTAAAGGCTAAATAGAACATATAGCGAAAGAATTACGGCCATGAATTTGTTAGCTTCTTCATATATTCTTTTTTTTTTTTTTTGCGAAAGCATAAAACGCAGCTAGGCTCGTATATGACCCGGTTCATTTTTTTTTTTTTTCTCTCGGGCAAGGAAACTGCACACTAGCGGCACATTATTTTTCCGACGCTATGAAAGGCACAGCACGAGGATAGTGGCTGAATGAAACATGGGAAAACGCAGGCAGTGATGGTTTAAGAGTCCTCTACAGCACACGCTGCACCAAAGGTGCCCTCACTGTGCTTGGAAGAGTGGGATGTCCTAATAATTTTTTAGAAGCCGTTTATTTAGATTGTACACAACCTCGCGTCACACTGGTATCGCGGCTTGAATATAAGGGATGTGACTAGCTTGGTGCCTTGATTCATGCTTGTTTACCGTACGCCGTAGCTTATCCGCGATGGATGAAACTTTAGAGTATATACGCTGAAAATATGGAGCTATGAGCATGCAACAGCGACACCGTCGCAAACGAATCGCACGCCGTATGCAAACGTCAAAGGGGCTATAATTTATCTGACGCCGTCGTAGAACAAGTAAACAATACTGATAAAGTGTTCTAGAACCTCACTACTTGTCGCAGTAAATATTAGTCACTTCAGAAACTGGCTGCTATTTCAAGCCGTAATCATTTTCAGAAGTAAAACTCGGTTCGAGTGGCATAATCAATCAAGGTTCGAGTCCGTACCAGAAACGTAATGGATGCTATCAGTAGTCACGTGGTATGACGTCCGCTATGGTCCCGAACCAGCGTCGCGCGCTTTGAGGCGCACACAGCGACCTGGCGGCGTCTATGCGGCGGCGCCGGGAAAGACGCTCGCACAGCGGGGACGAACCTCGCCCGACACTGGCGGCTCCTCCTAAGCGAGCGGGCGCCGCACTGGCGGGACCCTTATTTAGGCAGGATACGGCTAATGGCTGCAATCAAACCCGCCGCGCTTTCTGGGAGGGCGGCGGTGGTGCGCCGCTTTCCCGCCGGCGTCGCCGTGTTTGCGATGCTTCGAGCACTTGCCGCACAACTTGACAAGGACCCTGGCCGAAACAGCGCCTCCTCTCGGCTGCCTCCTTCCTCGTCCGTCTCTTCTTCCCCCCCCCCCCTCCTCTCTCGCCTACCCTCCCCCGTCGCCGGCCTGGCGAGCGCGCGTTTCGACGCGACCCTCACCAGTGATTTACGCCCAGCAGTAGAACAAACGGCAGAAGGGAAGCATTCCGGCAAAGAAGGCTTATTACTCTCCACCCTCGCCCCCTTCTCGGGCCAGAGCTTTCTTCGGTGGGCGCCCTTCGACGCGGCCGTGTTATATGGGCGCCCAAGGATGGCAGCTCTGTGCGATCCACTAATTCGTTCTAATTAGGTAAAGATCCGGTCCAGTTTCCTCTCATTGGCAGTGGCGCGCGCGCCATTAGCGTGCAACCGCCGCGCGGCGTCTCGGCGCCCGAGTCGCGGCGGAAGGAGGCCAACGTGGGAGAGGGGCGCTAAATCCTCGCTGCATCCCCAGGCGCGGACAGGAGGAGAGCACGCAATCAGACCGGCGACAGCGGCGGAGAAAATGCAAGCGTCGCACTGTTCAGCCACGCGGTGACGAGGAGCAAGTGCACAGCTGAGTTATATTATGCGCAGAAACGAAAGCTACGTGCTGTGTGAAAAAATATGCCGCATGGCATGGCTTTCTTGTCCTGTCACGCTTTTTCTAGCTCTTGCCCGAAGAAATGTAGGGCTATAGTTTCGCTTTGGTTGCTTCGCTGTGCAACTATTCTATGAAACGTAGAATAATCCCACGTGCAAAAATTTCAATACCAAATTACCTACCAGAAACCTAGTCCTTGCAGCCGTTCAATCAGAACATTGGGAAGGGTACGCATCGTGAATTTAGTTCAGCTAGAAGCGCAATTACAGCTTTGTAAGCTTGTAAAGCAGGTTTTGCTGTTTGGCTTGTAAGGACGTTTTGTATATTTACTATAAGCATTAAGAAAACGTGGCACACGCGGCCCTTTCGACAAGTCTCAGTCCCGCGAACGGCAGTGCGAGCACGGATTTCGAGATGGTTGACTGCGCCACGCAGGCGACAGGTCACTTAAGCAGCCTCGTACGGAAGCAAAACGAGCGTAAGGGTTAGGAATATTGTTCTTTTCTTTCACTTCTGAGTGCATCAGAAATGAACATATACTGAACTCGGATAGTTTTCGAATCTGACGGAAATTTCGAACTGACGGAAATTTCTTGCGATCAAGTGTAAGTCCGATAACCTTCTCAACGAAAAAGTCCCAACCGGTAAAGAAAACAGGTCAGGGTGCGCGGCGATATCCCTCAGATCGGGCTCAAAAAGACGTGCGTGTAAGAATCAGATATGAGACACAAGCCTAGTAAGCACTGCTTTTTCTCCTCCCGGGATGAACGGGGTTGCCGATTGTTTTATTTTTTTTATTTTGCCAGATTTTTCTAATGATGAGTGTTTCGAAAAGCAAGGTAGCAGGAGCTCACATGGACAAATTTAATTCCACACGTAGATATGCTGATGCACTGTAGTATGTCATTGGTACACATTACTTTTCAAAATATTCTGCATGTCACTCCAAAAATTTGTTCAAACGGTGCACGCGAAGGCATTGATGCCTGTGCTGAAGAAATCTGCGTCAAGTCCATAAAGCCATGTCATGGCGATTCGCTGAGCTTCTGCATCGCCTGTGAATCGCCTGCCACTGACATGCCTTTCCAATGGCCCGAAGACAAAGAATTATGGAAGCACACGTCGTCTCCATCTTCCAGGAAATTGAGAGCCACGTCATAAAATTACGGCGATGGTACTCTTGGACCCCGAGAAAATTATTCTGTTTCATTTCTTCCTCATGTAGCAAGACTGAACGCTACCAGCTTTTGTCAGCTTTTGACGGTTCCGAAGGCCATTCGCAGAAAACAATGCGAACTTCTGTCAATT
This sequence comes from Amblyomma mixtum, assembly GCF_055824585.1. Classification (NCBI taxonomy): domain Eukaryota; kingdom Metazoa; phylum Arthropoda; class Arachnida; order Ixodida; family Ixodidae; genus Amblyomma; species Amblyomma mixtum. Next base: position 243,515,086 of record NC_143014.1, read on the forward strand.
GGGGTCGTACTGCCACCCGACAACGCCCGATCCCACTAAGCCAGCAACTCGAGTGCATTTTTACAGCACTTCCGGTTGGTGGGTGATGAGACCGTATACCTGGCGCTCAGTGATTTCCATCTCTTCGGACCATTCAAGAAACGCCTCCGTGGCAAGCGATTCCCAAGCAATGCAGAAGTTCAGCAAGCCATCATGAACTGGTTTCAGAGGATTGACGCAGATTTTGCGTATACGCCAGCATAGATATTTTGCTGTACCATTGCAAGGAGCATTTGGACATGCATGATGACTATGATGAAAATTAATTTGCACCAATGACATACGATACACAGTCGTATGTCACTGGTGCACCTGTGGAATAATGTTCATCTATGGGAGCACTTCTTACCTTAATTTTAAATCGTCCTCGTAGAATAGGCTGAATACGACGTCGTGGTTTAATGCCGTAGAGTCCACAAAAACATCAGATGTTGACCTAGGAATTATCTATTCTGATGCGCACACTGATGATATGTCATAGGGTTTGAGGGAAGCGCGTCTGGTGGGGGAAAGTAATAACTATTGCAAAAAAAAAATGTACACTGGCGAAAAAGGTGCCCGTTGGGTGCCGAAATGCCATCTTTTTCCACTTTCTGTTTCTTTTGGCAAGTACACGTTGTGCTAACGATAAGGAAATGATTGCAGGCAAATGCAACTGATACCGCGGTCCGACTGACAGTAGTGTGTAATAGGAGAGGCACTAAGCAGCTTTGATGGGCCTTGGCATATTATCTGTTTCAAATGCAGGCAACCCTATCAGTTAAGGACCTCGTGATGTCACCTACAAACTCGCAGCCAGGTGTATACGCGTTGGGATTTATCCCACTGTGCCAATTCGCACTCTCGACGCCTCGATCCCTTAGCAAGGTTTGTTTGTAAGTTCCATAGGGTTGTTATGCTTTTTGCATTAAATTATGCGCAAGAAGCTTTGTGCTAGGATTATGGCGTTCGGTGTGGGCGTCAACAGCGTTGACTACGTACGTCATAACACAATGTCCCCCGTTCTACACCGAAGCATTTACTCTTGCTTCCTTTTCTGTTCGTGAATGGTATTTGTCCAAAGAGGTGACCATGCTATCCAGGTGGTCTATGGGGTCTAAAGAGGTGTGCTCTCACGAATATGTAAAATTTGGCATTTCGGCTGTTCTATTTGGACAATTTGGCAATCTTTTTCCGGTATGTTTTTTTTTTCAGGAACTTTTGTTTTTTGAGGGGGGGGGGGGGGAAGGGGCAAACAATATTGGGATGAAAAATTTCCGGCTTATTCGGTGACATATTTTGAATTGCTGCGCAGTCACGAGAAACACAGTTTACCTTGGCTCTTTTCTAAGCATGCACAGTTGCAACTGTGATTAGAGCATATTGTCACGTTGTAGTGACGGCAGTCCAGCGGTCAGGAAGACACCAGAAATACTTGCAAACGAAGCTCTTTATTTGGGCTGACTTGCGCCCTCAAAAGAACTGAATCACTCGGCGGCGGCGTAAGCAACAGGCGTGCTCGGCGGTCGTCGAACTACGAATGTCCGCCGCTCGCGGCATCGCTCAATTTAAAGGCGGCAAGGAAACTTCCAGATAACAAGACAAGATCATCTACAGTAATCTAGAAAAACCTAGATGCAGCCCTTCATGGCTGCGATCAATCGAGATTAGTCTGGTCGCTTCTCGCGCCACGAACAAAAGTGATAACAACCCTTTCCTGCAGCCTTGAGCGTGAACGAACAAACACTACAATGATACGTGGCATTACCCCCCTTCCAAAGAAGCATCGTCTCGATGCTTTAAAATGAAAATAAACACGGAGAATGAAACTTCGAGTCCTTCAGCGTTCATAATATGGCTTCAGGCGTACGACATGTACGACTTCCGGGCGTGGGCGGCGTCGCTGAGATGCTGTCGTGCCGTCGGGGATGACTTCATAGTCGAGGTCACCGATGCGACGGAGAACCCTGTACGGGCCAAAGTAGCGTCGCAGCAACTTTTCGCTCAATCCGCGGCGGCGAACTGGCGTCCATATCCAAACCCGATCACCTGGCTTGTAATGCGTGTCTCGTCGGCGCAGATTGTAGCGTCGGGCGTCGGTGTGCTGCTGGTCTTGAATGCGAAGCCGTGCAAGTCTTCGGGCTTCCTCGGCGCGATGAAGGTAGGCGGCGACGTCGAGGTTGTCTTCGTCGGAAACGTGCGGGAGCATTGCGTCGAGTGTTGTTGTGGGCTTCCTGCCGTATACCAGCTGGAATGGAGTAAACCTGGTTGTCTCCTGGGTGGCAGTATTATAGGCGAAGATCACGTAGGGCAGAATAGAGTCCCACGTCTTGTGTTCGGCGTCGATGAACATGGAGAGCATGTCTGCGATGGTCTTGTTCAGACGCTCTGTGAGTCCGTTGGTTTGCGGATGATAGGCAGTTGTCCTCTGATGACTTGTCTGGCTGTACTTTAAAATGGCTTGCGTCAGTTCCGCTGTAAATGCTGTTCCTCTGTCTGTGATGAGTACTTCGGGTGCGCCGTGTCGGAGGAGAATTTGTTCGACAAAAAATTTTGCAACTTCTGTTGCGGTACCACTAGGCAACGCTTTTGCTTCGGCGTAGCGGGTCATGTAGTCGGTGGCCACGATGATCCACTTGTTACCTGATGATGAAGTAGGAAAGGGGCCGAGTAGGTCCATCCCGATTTGCTGAAAGGGCTTAGTTGGCGGTGGTATGGGGTTCAGGAGTCCGGCTGGTCTAGTCGGAGGCGTTTTGCGTCGTTGACACTCACGGCATGTTTTCACGTAATGCGAAACGTCGGTAGCTAGCCGCGGCCAATAGTACTTCTCCTGGATGCGGTGCAACGTGCGAGCAATCCCGAAATGCCCTGCAGTCGGCTCATCATGACATGCCTGCATAATTTCTTGCCTGAGATTTTTGGGCACGACAAGAAGATGCACTGTCCTGTTGGGCGCGAAGTTCTTCTTCAGAAGGACATTATTGTGAAGGACGAAGGACGACAGTTGGCGCTTGAACCCTCGGGGAGGCGATGCGGTCTTGCCTTGCAGATAATCAACCAGGCTTTGCAACTCAGGATCCGAGCGCTGCTGCTGCGCGAAACTGCTCGCGCTTACCGGTCCTAAGAAAGCGTCGTCGTCTTCCTCTTCCGGTGCTGCCTCGACGGGGGCTCGCGACAAGCAGTCTGCGTCGGAATGCTTGCGGCCAGATTTGTAGACTACAGTTATGTCGAATTCTTGAAGGCGCAGGCTCCAACGAGCAAGGCGGCCGGAGGGATCTTTCAAATTGGCTAGCCAGCACAGAGCATGGTGATCGCTCACAACCTTGAATGGTCGTCCGTACAGGTAGGGGCGAAATTTCGACGTGGCCCAAATAATGGCGAGACATTCTTTCTCGGTGGTCGAGTAGTTGGCCTCGGCTTTCGACAGTGAACGGCTAGCGTACGCGATAACCTTCTCCTGTCTGCCATTTTTCTGAACGAGGACCGCTCCTAAGCCCACACTGCTTGCATCGGTATGAACTTCGGTTTCGGCGTTTTCATCAAAGTGCCCGAGCACAGGAGGGGACTGTAAGCGGCGCTTCAGTTCGTTGAAAGCTTCCTCTTGCGGTCTTTCCCATTTGAAAGGCACGTCAGCCTTGGTAAGTTGGGTCAAAGGTTCAGCGATGCGCGAAAAGTTCTTGACGAATCGCCGGTAATAAGCGCATAATCCAAGGAATCTGCGTATAGCCTTCTTGTCATTAGGCTGTGGAAACTCTGCGATCGCAGCCGTCTTCTTGGGGTCTGGGCGAACTCCATCCTTGCTTACGACGTGACCAAGGAACAGCAGCTCCTCGTAAGCGAAGTGGCACTTCTCTCGTTTCAGTGTCAGGCCTGAAGACTTGATCGTTTCCAGCACTATCCGAAGCCTTCTGAGGTGGTCTTTAAAGCTTGAGGAAAAGACAACAACGTCATCTAAGTAGACTAGGCAAATCTGCCATTTCAAGCCTGCGAGCACCGTATCCATTACTCGCTGGAACGTCGCTGGGGCAGAGCAGAGGCCGAATGGCATCACCTTGAACTCGAAGAGTCCGTCTGGTGTGATGAACGCAGTCTTCTCGCGATCTCTTTCGTCGACTTCAATTTGCCAGTAGCCGCTCTTCAGGTCCATCGATGAGAAGTACTTAGCGTTGCACAGCCGGTCCAGTGTATCGTCGATGCGGGGGAGGGGGTAGACATCCTTCTTCGTAATGTTGTTCAGGCGGCGGTAATCGACGCAAAAGCGAAGGGTGCCGTCTTTCTTTTTCACTAGGACGACCGGTGCTGCCCAGGGGCTCCTCGATGGCTGGATGACGTCGTCACGAAGCATTTCCTCAACTTGCTTGCGGACAGCTTGGCGTTCTAACGGCGATACGCGGTAGGGGCTCTGTCGCAGTGGTCGTGCGTGTTCGTCTGTGACAATGCGGTGCTTGGCAAGCCGGGTTCGTCGCACATTCGATGCTGATGAGAAGCAATCGGTGTACCTTTGTAGAAGACTGCGTATTTGGTCTTGTCTGCTCCGGGGTAATGCTGGGTTGATGTCGAACGTGGGTTGATGGCCTTGTTCAGATAGTTCTGCAGGTTGGTCGGGTAGGGCAAATACGTCTCTGATGTCTGCCAGCTCACCGAGGAAAGCGATCGTCGTACCTTTGTTTAGATGCCGGTATTCTTCGGTGAAGTTGGTTAGCAACACCTGGGCTCGGCCATTTCGGATTTCGGCGACTCCCCTCGCGACGCCCAATCCTCGATCCAGGAGTAACTGAGTGTTCCCCTCGATAACACCTTCGGCATTTTCGATGTCTCCAGTACCTATGCCGACGAGAACACTTGATCGGGGCGGCACGCTCAATGCTTCATCGAGGACGTTTAAGGCAACGTGATGAGTCGCGCTCGTCGCAACAGGTATGGCTTTTTCCGTGGAAAGCTTGATCGACTTAGATCGAAGGTCGATGATCGCCCGATGTTCGTTCAGGAAGTCCATTCCCAAAATCACGTCTCTCGAGCATTGCTGTAGGATCAGGAAGGTTGTCGCATAGGTTCTCCCATTTACAGTAACTCTCGCGGTGCAGCGTCCTGACGGCGTAATCAGGTTGCCACCTGCGGTGCGGATCAGCGGGCCATCCCAGGTTGTTGTCACCTTCCTGAGTCGGACAGCGAGTGGGCCACTCATGACAGAGTAGTCAGCTCCCGTGTCCACCAAGGCAGTAACCGCGTGACCGTCGACCGTAACTTCAAGGTCACTTGTTCGCGTTCTGGTATTGTACGTTGTCTTCGGTGTCCGATCTCGGCTTCGTCGAGTAGTGAGGCTGCGGTGGGCGTACTGCGACGTTACTTCACTGGGCAGCGGTAAAAGCTTCAAGTCTGGCCGCGTCGTCGTCGGTGTCGTCGTCGTCGGCGTTGTCGTCGTCGGTGTTGTCGTCGTCGGTGTTGTCGTCGTCGGTGTTGTCGTCGTCGGTGTTGTCGTCGTAGTTGAGGCATGGTCTTGAGTACTCGTCGATGGAGGATCTTTGTCATTGCGCTTAGAAGCAACCTCACCTCCAGAGGCTGCTTTATTTAGTTTAACCTTCGTGGGCTGGGGGAGCGTCCACGCACGGCGTAACCTCGGCTAGGGGAAACAAAGCGCGGGGACGATGGCGACGGGGAACGTGATAGGCGGCTCGGCGATGAGTATTCTTCCCGACGTAAAAACTCCTCGATTTCGGCTGGTCGCTGGCCGGGTCGGGGTCGTGGAGCGTCGTAAGAGAACCCTCGGATGCCCAGTCTTCTGTATGGGCAGTGCCGGAGGACGTGACCGGCTTCGCCACAGTGGAAGCATAGTGGGCGGCGCTGGTCGGGAGTTCTCCACTCGTCGCATTTCCTCGGCTGCGCGCGTCGCTCGTAGGACGGGCGGGTTGGGGCGAGTGGGCGGCGGTCCAACGCAGCTGGCTGAGGGCGATAGGGGCTTGGGTCCCGTCGTCGAGGTGCAGGACGGCGCACAGCTGCGGCGTAAGTCATGGCTGGGGGCTGCAGAGGCTGCGTGGGTGTCGGCGTCACACCCAAGGCCTGTTGAACCTCGTCCCGGATGACGTCAGTGAGCGATGAAAGTTGCGGCTGCGTTCCCGTTGGCAGCAACCGTCGGAGCTCCTCTCGCACAACTTCACGTATAACCTCCCGCAGGTTATCATTGTTAGCGGTGTCCATGCAGCTTGCTGACAAAAAGCGCTGCTTGCGGTCATACTGGCGGGCTCGGGCGTCGAGAGTTTTCTCCATTGTGGAAGCCTCTTCTACGAATTCAGCGACGGTTTTCGGTGGGTTGCGAACGAGGCCGGCAAATAGTTGCTCTTTAACTCCTCGCATAAGCAACTTCACCTTCTCCCCTTCCTTCATGTTCATGTCGGCACGCCGGAAGAGACGCTTCATCTCCTCAGTATACACTGCAACGGTCTCGTTTGGGTGTTGTATGCGAGACTGTAGCAGCTGCTGGGCTCTCTCCTTTCGCACGACGTTTGTGAAGGTCTTCAGAAGCTGTTCCTTGAAGGTTTCCCAGTTGGCAAGGCTGGCTTCCTCATTCTCGAACCAGACTCTTGCTGGTCCCTCCAGGGCGAAGAAGACGTACCTAAATTTCATGGCGTCGTCCCAGTTGTTGAAGACAGCCACACGGTCGAACTGCTCCAGCCATTCCTCGGGGTCGGCGCCAGGTGAAGCGTCGAAGGTTGGTGGCACCCGGGGCTGCTGCAGAATGATTGGAGTGGTCGTCTGGGGCAAGGTCATGATGGACGTTGGTACTTGCTTTCGCTTCCGGGTAGGGTCCGGCAGGGTCCCGAACTCAGGTGCGTCCCCTTGCAGGCGTCGGCTTGCGCGGTGGACTGGACTCAGGTCCTGCGGTAGATGACTCAAAGGGCTGGCGTCTCGACTTGTAGGGGGTGTCCGGAACATAGGAGGCTACCCCGCACCTCCACCAGATGTCACGTTGTAGTGACGGCAGTCCAGCGGTCAGGAAGACACCAGAAATACTTGCAAACGAAGCTCTTTATTTGGGCTGACTTGCGCCCTCAAAAGAACTGAATCACTCGGCGGCGGCGTAAGCAACAGGCGTGCTCGGCGGTCGTCGAACTACGAATGTCCGCCGCTCGCGGCATCGCTCAATTTAAAGGCGGCAAGGAAACTTCCAGATAACAAGACAAGATCATCTACAGTAATCTAGAAAAACCTAGATGCAGCCCTTCATGGCTGCGATCAATCGAGATTAGTCTGGTCGCTTCTCGCGCCACGAACAAAAGTGATAACAACCCTTTCCTGCAGCCTTGAGCGTGAACGAACAAACACTACAATGATACGTGGCAATATCACTAATCACAGTTTTGCCTCAGCACTTGCATGCGTTATTCTTATCTACTGTTTGATTTTTCCTTTGTTTTTTGTGTCGATATCGCAGTTGTGAAATGTACCTTGTTTTGAATGTGAATTTATTAGGTTTTCCACTCCTGTAATAGCCTGAGAAAGGCTGACAGTATCAATGAATGAATGAATGAATGAATGAATGAATGAATGAATGAATGAATGAATGAATGAATGAATGAATGAATGAATATATGGCCGTATTCAAGGCTGTGCTTGAATAACAAACAGCCATCGCTGTAGGAAAAAGTAACAGTGTGATAGCTAACTGACCGGACTGTGCTAAAAAATTGTGTGAGGAAGCTTACTTCTGAACACGTGTTTACAAAGAAAGTGTAAACAAAGAAACGAAGAAAGTGTTTACAACGAAGAAGAAACAAACGAAGAAGAAACAAAGTAAACGAAGAAAGTGTTTACAAAGAAAGTGTACACGACAGCTATACACGCGAAAGCAAGAGGAGAACTGCTTGCACATACACTTGCCACACTTAGGCAAGTGGAGCCACGCCTGATCGCCTTCATGTCGTGTTCTTCATGCTTGGGACACGGTGCTCAATGTATCGCTCGTGCAAGGAACTACGCCAGCGTCAAACGCTTCACAAGAACGAAGTTTCAGATTTCATATAAATATAACGAACCATGCAGCAGAAATTCAGGAGGAACAAGAATGCCTCTCATCATGGGTCCCGCGTAAGGACGACAGCGTTGGAAATGTCATTAAACCACGGTGGAAGCCAGGACAAGACACTTTTTCGCAACCTTTTTGCACGGTTTCTCGTTGACGGTCGATTATTAAGGCTAGAAACGTTGTCATTGTCGTTGCATGCAGTCTAAAAACCTACTTAACCAAGCAACATCTTAAACGAGTGAGGACAGCCAGTGAGCAGACAGCGCTACGCTAGTATATGACGCTTGGCAATTAGGTCGCCTGTACTACGCCGGCATTTGCCTGAGGTCGCGGTGCAATGCATCAAAATATTTGGCCTAGCTGCTTATTCAAGTGGTCCCGCGATCTCACCACGTTGATGGCTTCCACAATCTGTTAATTTCCGTGATCTGTTGTCTGGACGCCGACTTTAATTCGTACTCAACAGCCAGCTAGCCTATGGCGAACATGTGAAGAATGCTAACCATTTCACTTAAAACTGAATTTCAAAACAATGAATTCGGAATACTTTAATCGTTTTTTTTTTTTAGATGCATGCATACCGAAAAGCCCACCCCATACGTATACAGTCGAGCCCAGATATATCGAGCCCGGGTGTACCGAATTACCGTTTATATTGAACAGTGAGACCATCCCGTAGAAAACACCGCGCAAAAGTATACCTCCTGCTTATCGAACACTCGTTGAGGGAAAAATTAAACGTACCAAACGGCGCACCGCTCTCCTGCAAGTGACGCTTCTCCTAACAGCATTTCGATCACTTTTCGCACAGGTCGGTTGTACAGCCTCTTGCACCTGCTGGCATCGTTAGCGCCGTGATAAGAGGTGGACGTGGGATGTGCTTGAGGGTGGCTTTCGGCTTCTTGAACTCATTTTCCACGGTACATCTCTGTCATGCAATGACTCTAGCCTGACCAATTGGAGCCTTACGGCAGCCCTTGCCTGGAGTGCATCGCTGCCGAATGCGTTGCGGAAACCTATTCTACCTCCGTTTTAATGTACTGGTAGCAGGATTAGAGTCTTATGATAGGCAGTGGCTAGTTCCAAAGCATCTGTCCGCTGCGGCTGCGAGGCGAACCTTGTTAGGCTTAGCAACACTTAACGAGCGGTGCGCTGCAAACACGCCGGCGGGCGGCTCGTCACTACAAGAAGCGCATCACTAGCCCGGGTGTAATGTATTATCGCCTTTATGGTACAGTTAAACTTATCTCTGCTTTGTGATACTTCCAGAAAGAGCTTTAAACGCGAGGACGAAGGAAAGGCACAGTTACGGACAAAACGTGTGCTGACTATAAACTCATTTATTGAACAAGGCTGCTTCTTGGGCTATTTGGCTGTTCATATTAACGAAGACATCAGCGCACAAGAAGACGGAGACATGAGAGAGGCACGGGACACGTTGATAACTTGCAACTGAATTTTATTGATGACACGCGTGGGAATCATATACTGAGGCGTGAAACATAAATATTGAATACTGAAGAGTGAAACATAAACGTCGTAATTTCGTTTACTGCTGGCACTCGTTGCCAGAGTAATACAGAACCTGTGGGCTATATCTCCAGCTGCTGTTTTCTTTTGCTGAAAATTGTACTCTGCTATAGTCACAATCGCTACTTCATGCAATATTAACGCTCATCATTTACCAATATAGGGAAGAAACGGTTCCTCATTCTCGGAATACAGGCATGGCAAGTTTTCTCGGAGCCTATTGACATGTTTATTCTACTTACTCTCCCGATGCTTGTTTTGCCAAAAAGCGCAGGGAAAGGGTGAGTACACTTAACGCTCAGTCCTCAAAATAGTAATTGTACCCACAGCTCAAGAACTCTCGATGAGATAATTTAACGCGACTCAGAAGTGCGGACGCTTTACACTTAGGGCAAGTACTCGCTAAACACCTACACCAGTAATCAGATTATACATCACTTCTATTTCTCTGTGTCCACGCGTCAAAACACTGCAGAATCTAGATAGGCAGACCACCCGCACATGATAATCAGGTGTTAGTGCTCGGTTGCCTATTGTTGTGTAAACACCGAAAAACGAGGCATCTACGCAAATATTCTCATGGTTTTATTTCAATATACGTGCGCTGTCCTCGAACTCTGTCACACAATTTGAGTGGGCGCGACGAATTATTGTCCTATTAAAGACGACATGCCACTCTATGTTTGCGCAAGTTTAGGCTCTGGGTCATCCTCAAAAGCGATGACGTTTCTACGGATTTTTTATCTGGGAACGCAGATATCCGTCGTTTATTTTTCTTAGCCTTACTGATGGTGGGGCGGAAGTTAGCCCACCCTCATATTTATATTAACTCTGAATTTTTAGTCTGCTAAGTGTCGGGACTTATCAGCACACATATGATTCAACTGTGGGTGGCACATTATTGAAAATTAGTTAGCTGATAACATCTCTACGTATAAACTTCATAATTTAAGCGAGAAAGAAAGCCGAGGAGTGTCTTTTACCGACGAAATGAACCTTCCGCTGAACGGTCAAGAAGAAGCGAAGCTGGGAAACCGGCAAATCTCGGGCAGAAGCACATGGCGATTACTCTCAAAGTCATCCAGCCACCCTCGGGCAGCAGTATTTATCAGCCCAGTGGGATCGCCGCAAGTGGGTTGTGCAAGTTAGCCAGGACTTCTGTTTTTTAAAAGCACCAATAATTAGGCAGCGTTAAGCATGGAACAAATAAGCTTAAAAGGCAGAGAGATACGCTGTATAGCCCTTGAAACCGCATTCAAATCACTTTATTTTTTTGTTTGCGTAAACGCGATGCGTGAATCGCTGATGTGCGAGCGCTAACAAAGCATAAATAATGAGAAAGACGCCGACCAATCACATGTGATGCTTTAGGTATAGAGATTTTCGGGAATCTGGCGGCACTTTTATGCTTTCAAAGCGCTTGGGGAAAGTATAGAGATAGGTCAAGGTCGTTTACAGACTACCCATGAAGACACCAGCTATCTTTTTTTTTTTTCATACATCGCTTTGAGTACGTAACATTTTGAGCCTTCAACTGCTCTTCCGCCTTTTGTCATCCCCACCGGTATCTGCCAGGCTCTCCGGCATCACTGCAAGGTCTGTCGAGGTAGAGGTGAAGACACCTTTCCGGGTATTTTCGACAGGTGCGGAACTTGCTGCTCTCCATTCAGGTCCTAAGTGCTCTTACCTTCACCGCACTGCGGCTCTCATAAGTAAAAGGACTGTGAAACTTGAGAGTAGCATCATCATTATCTTCTGGTGACGTCATCCGTGCTGTGTCGTCGTGAAATGACGCGGCATATAAGTGGCGGCTGGGGCACTGTGGCATCTCTGGGAACTAGGGCGTGTATGAAGCAGCCATACCTGCCCACACTGAAGGTCAGTACGCCTCCATCTCGATCTCGACAACGGATGGAGTGGGTAGACGTGGCCTCACGCTCATCTTAGTGATCTGCGGCGGCTGAGTAGTATAAGCAGTCCGCAACCTGACCTGCTTCTACTGCTTTTCCCCGTCCACCGTGATTTAAAGTAAAGTAATCTTGTTGTGTCCTCTGTAGCTTACTGTAGCATTTGCAAACCATTCGCCATCAGCGTGGCCAGCAGCTAGCTCGTTGCAATGACGGGACTGTGGGGCATATGCTTTGCCTGTGCCCCATGTTTAATTAACACTTTACCACCTCAATACTGGCTCAGTGATCGTGACTAGTGCCCTTAGATGGTGACGTCGGTGATGATCAGCCCTGGAGGCCGCACTGCTTCTCTTTTCCGAGGACATCCCGCTTGGGCGACAGGTTACGAAAACGCTGCGCGCTGTTGGCGTCCGTCTTTTTGCATTTTAACTGGTCCTCTTCTTTATGCCTTTTTAATCAATTCTTTCCCTTCCCCCTGTGTAGAGTCTTGTAAACCCGAATAAAACTTGGTTAAGTGCTCGGCCTTTGCTTTCAATCTCTCCCCTGTCTGCCTTCCCGCGCCCTCTTCATGTTGCTACTCTCCGTCTCATTAATGCCACGAGGCGCTGTACAATCGTCGAGGGTGTTATCACCTCGCCAGGAGCCCGATTTCCTAAAGCTATTCGCGCAAAACAGTGGTGGGGGTTCCCTCATGGTTTTCCATAGTGCCCTCGGGAACGCGCCTCTCTCTCCTCTGTAGAAAGCGATATCTGGCGAATTGGGCCTTTTTTTTTTCTTAAGATTTTATTTGCACACAAAATCGGCCTCGGGTGATGGGGCAAAAGGCAGATGTGCTCTGCCTGACAGGAGCCTTACACCCGTGCTTTGCTCAGCAACGTTAGCTGAACACTCTTTCTCACGCCATAGTTCCAATAACGCTGTTAAAAGCTATTTACTCTCTTTGTATGTTGACTGACTCACTATTTGATTTCACATGAATATGTATAGTGTCACAATCCCTCAAGTACTGAAGCATTTATTTATTGTAAGTGGTATTTCTCATTTTCATTCCTTGCCCTTCTTTCATTCCGTGATTTTGTAGCTGTTTTACCTGCTTCTGTTACTATGTGCTAAACACTACTAATGTATCTGAATTGTGTAGATTTCACTACCCTCGCCGTTTATTTTTTCTTTATTCATTGTGTATAGTGCATTTGTAATTCATGTTTCTAATTATATGTCTCCGCCTCAGTTTTCTTGGTGGAAACCTTTTGATTTATTTCTGTGTGTTATATTTTCCGCTCTTTAGCGTGAAAAAAAAGTGTTTGATTTCATTTTGTGTGCACAATTTCAGTGTATTATATGGACATGTTGAACCGCTCCTGATGGCCAGCAAAAAACATTCGAGACACTTTGAATAAGTTGGTTCTGCTTTACTCGAGAAGATACAGCACTAAAAGGCGTCGGACCGACAGGTAAGAGGCGCAGGACGACCCCTCGTTTTGTGCCTTTCCCCGTCTATCACACATCCATTAGCTTCGCTCATTTTAGTCCTAAAATGCAGCTATGACTTTTTAGAGACCTAGTTGTTAAAATTCGCGTAGCTTTCTCTCATTGCACATGGCCAGCGATCACAAGGCGCCTCGAGTCACACCTCCTGGAGTATACAGACTGACCTCTTTTGGTCAATCGAGCCGCTTCCTCTACGCCACGGAAAACTGTGACCAAGTGCGCTCAATCCCAGAAATACAGGCCATCGAGTTACTGCAGCTAAACATGCCATAGCAGATAAAGAGGTCACCATATTTGCAAAGTATGCTTTGTATTCCAGCAAATTATTTGAAAAAAAAAAGTCGTTCCTTTTCATTTATTGACTGCGTGGGTGGCTCACAATGTGCAAAGACTTGTCTGAAAATGTCTGGATGTTCTTAGTCAAGCGTCATCACCCCTTAGTTAATGTGATTACGTGCAATTATATGTGTATAGGCGTGAACAATGATCATGATTAATTAATTGTCTTTCAACGACTGTCCTGTCACACACTCTGGAGCTTTCTCTGCTTTTGTTCAAAAACTCCAGCATTGTCTGCGACTTTGCTGGCAGCAGCCTTCAGACACCACTGACCACTTAGACACAATCATAGACTTCACTTTGTCGGCGAATATAGGTGTTTCTAATGAGAAGTTTTCAGTAAAACTTGCTGCTGGGCTTGTTGGTGGCTCATTCTTTGAAAGTAAAGGCGCTGTAATGGACACAACAGGACGAAAGGACGACTGTGAGGACTCTGTATGATTGCAGGTCTTATTTTCAAACAAACACAAAAGTACAAACACTAAACGAGGCGGCTTTTATCGGAAAGGAAACCAATTTCAATATGAGCGACAAAAAAGGAAAGGAACAAGAGAGCAACGCAACAACACACGGGAAAAACACACGGGGGAACAGAACAAAATGCTTACGAAAAATACAGGAAAAAGAAAGTCAAAGAGGAAAGTCACACTACTTGTCTCTTGTTCGAGCAACGTGCGGGGAGGACTGGCTGGGTGTCGGGCAGTTAGGGAGTCTCTTGGCGTTCCAATGTCGATGCAACGCTACCGCAGCGTCAGCGTCCGTGGGCTCCCAGCACGGTTCCCAGGTCTGGTATCCCGGAAAAGTCACGTAGGCGCCAGAAGCGGCCTGTGTGGAGCAGCTGACGGATGGACGGAGAAGAGTGGCGCCTGAGCCTGGTGGTTGAGGCTCTCGACGATGGATGTCCAGGTCTGGTGGCCCGGACATCTGCGGCTAAGGCCCAAGCCCGGAACTCGGGGAGCCAGCAGAACTCGTCCACGTCCGTCGCCCACCGCGCTCTTCTCTTCTCTGCAACGTAATCCTATTCTACCTGTCCCGGCGTACCCCTCCGCACGCGCTCCTCGTGCTTTGTCTTCTCCTCACGAACGCCGCTGGGTGGCGCTATCTCCTTACAACGACACGACAAAGAAGAACGCTGCTAATAACAGGTTTTTTTTTTTCGCTCCAGTGTTCTTATTTATGAGTTTTCAGATCACATGCGCACAGCCGTGTGGCGCCAGCCGTTTTCGTATCAAATTTTCATAGCAATCACTATTTTGTACCTTCACGGCTTGACAAAACAAGTAACAAAATATAAATAAAAATGGACAAGATGCGTAAAGCAACCTGTCTCTGGTCGCCCTGTTGTCGTCATTATAGTGCTAACTTTGCTTTCAAAGAAGGAGAAATTTGTATTCTGACTTCACTTTCGCACAGCATGTTCCTTGTTTGCCGGGAAAAAAAAAAGGAGCAGAAGTCGACAGTAGGCTCCTCTCCATTTTCATCTTACTGTATTTTTCGAGGAAACACTAGGTGCAGGTGCGCACCGTCTTATTTTTCTTGTTTTCTTTCAGTACGGGTCTAAGTGAATGAAGTGGTCGTTTCTTCACAAAATTATAAGTTATGTTAGTTAATATATCAAACAATGCCCTCGAGAGGCTATGTTCTGTTAAATGAGCGTAAAGCAATTTCTCCTGTATGAAATGTACCGCATCGACACTCATTACTCCCAATTCACTGTAACCAAACTGCGTGGCTGAGCTTTGAATGAGCCATGATGACGCAGGCTTGTCATACTTTTCTTTCCGTATATAGGACGCCAACATCACTGCGTAAATCGTCCTTAAAAGCGGCGCAGGGCTTCTGTTTTGACGAACATGAAGTTTTCTTCCCGCCCCTTTACTCACCAGACATCATTCGTAGGTATTTCCAATAAGCACCTTGTATCATCGAGAGCTGCACGCCCAGGCAATGTGGTATTTTTAACTAAGGGCAAGTCCCACAGTTATTGGTTATATAAGTAGCATCTATAAGTAAAGATCAAAACGGGAAAGCAGTTTGATTTGGTCCTGTACCAAAAATAGTACTTTTACATCAGTTAAGCCTAGTCTACTTTACTACTGCCTCAATGTAGTGGAAGACATCACAACAGCCTCTGACAGACATCGTTAGAGGAAAAGAAGGAATTCATTCCAAAACAGGAAAGGTTTTGAGGCCGCCTTAATAATTAAGGCCTGAAGCCGTATTTTCTAACGATACATTTACAGTTCTATTCGCTTTTCTCGGCCTCGGCGACCACATTTCGATGGAGCAGGAATACAAAAATGTTCGTGCGCTGCGTCATGTCAGTGCACGGTAAAAAACCTCAGGTGGTGAGACGTAATCCGGAACCCTTCCTACCGCGTCCCTCAAAGACCACGTGCAGCTGCGGGACATACAGCGCTCATACCATAACATTATTCTGCATGTCTGCCTTTGGCTAGCCCTAGCTTGGAACCGGCATTGGAACCGGCATACTGGAACCAGCGGCTGACACTGCCTGCTTGCGATCAGCTCTACGGCACATGTGGAACTGAAAATAATAAGAGGGCAAACAAACGTGCGAATAAAAGACTCACTGCAAAATATGGTCCCAATCAATGTTGGGGAAAGAGGAAGTAAAAGTAGCTCTGAGAAATATTAGGGCGATATCGATGAGAGCCCTCAGATTCGCTAGTCCAAAAGTTCAGAACGACTAGATTAACTGCATCCGACGTTTAGGCTGGTTGCCCAACGGTGTCAGAGTGATGCCCCGCGGCTGTCGCTCTCTCACTTCTATGGGTACATAGTCACACAGTAGGGCTTCTCGCCTCTTGTAAGCAGCGGGAATATTACGCGCTGCCAGTAAGGCTCTGATACGAGTGAAGGCCGTAGCAGGACTTAGAGCGCGCACGATCGCAACGTGACCGGTGCGAACAACTAACAATTGATCGAATCGGTTCTTGCTCATACCGAAAACCGCACAAAAAGCGAAGACGGCGAACACTAGGGACTGGACAAGCGTTTATGGTGTCCCTCTCTTACACTAATGGCGGGTGGCTGTCTTAAACACGTCTGTGGCCGGTCTGTATCTATGAGGCCGCTTATGGTGTTGGTCCGGCTGACAGAGAGTCATTGCGAACGTATGGGGTTGCCGAGTGAAGTCAGCGAAGGCTGCTTCTTTGTTAGAAGTAAAGTCAACTATAGTCACTATTCCCGCGCCTAAGCGTGACATTGGCCGTCCATTATTTCCTTCCCTTGGCCCTTTTTTTTTTTTCATCAATCAGCCTGCGCTCGCATCGCCCATTCCGCAGCCAATTGCGGCCGCACAATTAATGCCCTTTCCATCAGTAAACAACGGAACGGCCGGGACAACAACCCCGAGCAAATATATGTGACAAGGCTGCAGCCAGGCGCGACATTCAGACCGCGGCAAGCTGTCGCGCCGCCCGCTCTAACCCATATTTTTTGCCACCCTTGCCGAGACAACGAATAGAGACAGACCGTGGGAGCTACCCGGAATCGTAGCGCGGTTATTAATTAAGCGCACTTGACTCTGCACCCTTCCAGTCGGCCCGCTTCCCTCTCGGCCGCCCGTGGGCTTCTGGGCAGCGGCGCGCTGTGGCCGCAATTGGCGCACTTGACTACGTCGGCCCGTGTCTCTCCGTGTCGGCCGGAAGAAACAAGTGGGGAGGAAAAAATGCTGACCACCTGAGTCATCGCGCGGAAAATAATCGTCGCAACGGGTTATGCGCTGCGCGTGTGTCCGCCCTTGGCGATGAGAACAAATTGCTCAATCTATCGCGGGCTCCGCGGGCTCGACCCTCTCGCGCGTTGGTGAGAGCACGGTGATGGCCGCGACGCGGCGCTGCGGTCTCGGCCGGCAGCAGAAAGGGTCGGGCGTTTGAGCGTCGCCTGATTGCATTTACGTGTACGCGCTGACGGGAAGTGGCACAATTCCGGTATGAGTGCGCCAAGGCGATAAAACTTGGTAGGGACGTCGTCGATGAGGGAAGAGCTGCGAAGGCTCGTGTAGCTCTTTTTTGTTGTTGTTTATTATGACGCGTTCCTGGCCACTTTCTTCGCTCGCTCTCTCTCTCTCTAGGCTCTTACCGCGATGCTGCTTAAGGGTTGTGTTTTATTCGGATAACTCATGCGTCACTTAGGAGAGCGATGTACAGGGAGGCGGAGCAATGCGGCACGTCCGCTTAATGCTGAAAGGTCATACTCGTAAGAATATAGATATTCAGATCTAGCGGGCATCTTTTGGGATAAAATGGAAAGTATATTAAAGCAGAAAATTAAATTAAATTATCAAAGCTGAGTTAATTAATTGACTATTTAATTAAAGACCTCCCTGCTAACTCTGTAGATTCGCGGTAGAATCCAAGGCTGTATGGCTAAACCAGAGCTATAAGCAAGCGGAGGAAAGAAAAATGTGAGAGGTAAAACAGAGTATGGGAGGCACCTGGTGGCTTGTGAGGTTATGATGAGGGCGGAAGAAGGCGCAACCTGACGGCGGTTCCACTGAAGATTGCGGGGATAATATGGCGAAATCAAAGCGATAACAGTTTTCACGGATTCCTGCGCTAAGCCGCTAAGCCTTGCACTACAAATTTTTTTATCTCTTTGCTTCCATCAGATCGCCCCTTCTGTTCTACAGTTCATATAACTCGTGGGTTCCTGCTGTACTGACTCAAAATTGTTTCG
This sequence comes from Amblyomma mixtum, assembly GCF_055824585.1. Taxonomy (NCBI): domain Eukaryota; kingdom Metazoa; phylum Arthropoda; class Arachnida; order Ixodida; family Ixodidae; genus Amblyomma; species Amblyomma mixtum. The sequence continues at coordinate 243,533,098 of NC_143014.1, forward strand.
TGATTGAGTTAGAACTCGCGACAGGTATTTATGCGTTTCCTTGATTTCTGTTTCGTTTACACAAAGAGGGGAGTGATGGCGACAACTTAATTTATTATTTTTCTTTTTTCCTTTTCTTGACGTCCCTATAATTATTATATTCTAGGCAGACAGGCCTCCTTAGGAAATGCGTCCAAAAATAAAGTCAACTTAGTATTTTTTTAGCTTTTACACTCTAATGACATGTCGTCTGCTGTGTATTAACCTCCGAATGCTAATACCAGCACCACTGAGCACTGCTACATCCTCCCGTGCTCTGCGAAGTTCTGTCAGTACAATTAGATCGCTCATTTCAAGTTCCCAGTTCACTCGGCTGTCGTCTTCTAATGGGAACCCCGGCAGTAACCCTCCAGCAGCTTTCGAGCTCTGTGGGAAACAGTGTTTCCACTAGGCGCATTAGCAAAGCTCGCAGGACTGTAAAAAACTCGCAAGCACATAAGGTAAATATCATGCGAAATTTTATTTCAATCCATAAAATTTTATTTACCAATGTTAGCACTGCTCTCGCAGGCCACGTCGTCAGATACGAGTGGCGCCTCAAGATGTGGGCAAATTACTGGTTCCACATTCGGAGAAAAAAGAAAAGCATTCGGTGCATCGACTCGCGTTTCCCTCGTACCAGCCATGCCAATCAGCCTAACCAGAGGCGCCAGCCTTTGGTCGGCAAATCGGCTAGGTGTAAAGATGCGCAGTAGAAGAGGAGGGAAGAGTGATTAGAGGAACAAAAATCTGAGGTGCCGGTATAGAGAACGTGCATTAGGAGCGTTCGCTCGATGGACACACCTGCTTCTGTGCTGTACATTTGACGGCCGTTCAAAGAGGGCTTTTCTATAGACGCACGAAGCGTTCTTCGTTGCCCAGCTGTTGACTCGAACCTCCGTTCTTCTGCATCGGCTTGTGGCTCGAATACGAGGGATGTCAGTTAACTGAATGTTTGACGCCGTATTTTAATAATTTACGAAATTTTTAACAAGAAAGATTTCAGCCCATATCATTAGCGACTTCCGTTAAAACGCATTTTTCCTGACTAGGCATGGTGTTTCAAGCAAAGTGAGGCAAAGGTTTAAAAAGGACCGTCATGCCCCTTGCGAGACCTAAAATGAAATTCATTAATTGTTGGTGGTGGCTCCTCAGAAGCCCTCCTATAAGATGTGTCAAGCTAAAGTGAATGACTCTTGTATATTTTTTTATTCTTTAAAGGAGGCGCTGGAGATAGCGAATTCTTTCGCTAAGAAGCAGGTAGATATTCAAAAGAAAAGTCAAAGTACGCACTTTTTCGAAATAAGTTGCTTGCATAGACGATTTTTTCCACACTCGAAAAGCAGCGCGGAAGTCCAGAGGGGTGCAAAATTGTGGCCGCTAGCCCGGGATGATATAACAACTGCAAAAGCGCTAATACGGCAGCGCCATCTCTATGGTCAGTGGTCATGGCGTTTCAGCGCGGCAACTTAAAAATAAAAATGTGTTCAGAGCATAGAGAATGGTGACCCCATCGTCTCGGCAACAATCAAAACGAAATCCTCTGAAACGGCAGAAGAGGCGGCTATAGCCCTCGCCCTAGCCCATACCCAAGACAGCATCATACTCAGCGATTCCAAAATGGGCATCAATAATTTCGCAAAGGGGCGAATTAAAAACACCTCCCTTAGAATCCTTAACGCAACCAAATTCTCACCAAATTATTCCGAATTGATATGGGTCCCAGCCCATTCGGGGAATCCGAGGAACGAGGCAGCCCACAATAAAGCCCGAGGTTTCGTCGACCGGGCAGTGGATGAGTCTGGCTCCCTGAATTTCACGAAGGACTCCATGATCACATATCATAATCTAACCAATCATTTTAGACTAGACAGGAGAATTTTATCCCTTCCGGGCAAAAGTCTGACTAAAGAACAAGAGGTTACGTGGCGCCGTCTACAGACGAGATCGATACGCACCCCATCACTCCTCGCGCACATTTATCCAGATCTTTACAACCCAAATTGTAAGCACTGCGGCCAACGAGCCACGTATACGATCACATCCTGTGGGACTGAAAAATAGAGCCACCTCCGGGTGATCTGGTTACTGCTCCTTCTCTCGAGCGGTGGGAGACCGTGCTGGCTAGCTCTAACCCCAGAACGCAAGTTTTGGCGGTGGAGTGGGCTGACAAAGTCGTCGAGGGCTGCGTACTCTCGACCACTTAACGCGACCTCTTACCAAGCTCTTTCCGGCGAATAAAATGTTTTACAATCAATCAATAGAAAGCGCCTTCCCAAGGCAGGATACCATTATGAAAATTGACAGTGGCTTAATACGAACATATTTTTACGGCCTATACAAATTTCTTACATAGACTTTTCTCGTATATCTAGCAGCATAAAGGCCAGTATTTCTTTCGTAGGTAATAGTTTGGTAGCAATGGCACAAAAAATACTTTTGGTTGCGCCTGCTCACAGTCGGTAACTATACCGCTGAAGTTTAGTGTTTGTAACGTGCACCAATGTTTGAAACTCCTGGACCACGTTATGTCTTGTACGTTGAGGTGTGCATGGAGGTGTTTATTGGACAGGAACGTCGGAGTGCACATCTCTATGCGTGCTTCTTATCATTCCACGCAAATTTTCTCTCTGCCAGCTCAAAACGCTTACTTGCGTCCAGTTCACCACGAAAGATCACGCTGATCTTTCTTCTTATGCTATTAGCTCGAACAAATGTCCTCTTAGGCTACGCACATAGTTAAAGAACGCAAGGGAGAAAACTGGACAGAGTAAACCTAGCAACCTTTCTAAACTTAAAATAAACCTTAGCAAAAGTAAACTTCCTAATCTTGTCGCACTAATATGTACCATTATTCCTTCTTGACCAGAACCGCCTTTGAATGGAACCGCCTTCCTGCCACCACAGTCTCCATTTGCGACAGCATTAACTTCAAGATCGCAGTTCAAATTTCGTTATAGCTTGATTATTTATCTATACTGCAAATAATCTAAGAACTTCACCAATCATTTCTATTGTGCCTACGGGGCCTTGAAACTATGTATAATATAAGGATCCATAGCGCACAAAATTGAAGGGACACAACATTGTATATTGGACAGACAGGCCGGTGCCTGAATAAGCGACTCAGCGAGCACTACAGAAACATTAGAGGTGAGGGATCAGGTAATTTGGCTCGTCACTGCCGTGGTCACGAGTGCGCGCCTAAGTTCGATGAGTGTTCAGTAGTTGGAAAAAATAGTGATCAAAAAACGAGGGAGATAATTGAAGCAGCGGCGATGGAAAAAGAGGGATCGGAAATTTGCGTTAGTGATCCTTCGTTGTCATTATCTAAAAAGGACTTAGCTTTCTTGGATTCAAGGCAGCAGGGGATAGTGTGAAACGTGCTCACTGATTGGTGGCTTGCATTGTGTTTTTTCTCATTCCTGACACATCATGAACTTGACAAGATAATCATTGTTAGTCATCTGTACCTGTACCTTACGTGATCTTTATAAGGTTGTCCGCGCCCAATAAAGATCGTTCAGTGAAAGTTTAGCGCTTGTGTTGTGTCCCTTCAATTTTGTGCGCTATGGATCCTCATGTTGACTACCCACTAGCCCGAACCCTGACCCTTCTATGTATAATAAGTAAAAAAAATACTCGCTATTAAAACCTACAATTGTGCGCTTGCGTCAATTAAAGGCTTTAAAACAGTTCTTTATTCGTTTGTTTCATTGATTTGTTTTCTAGAGTGGAGCTGCCCCGCCAGCCGAGAACACACCTCCGCTCCGATCTACGAGGCCAGAACGTCGCTTGGCGCTTAGCGCGCAGCATCACCAGGGCAGCGAGCGACCACGAAGAAGGCTACGGGGCGCGAATAACGAGGGAAGCAACGGCGCGCCGGGAGACCCGGACAGAAGAGGTGCCGGCTGAAGGCGCACCTGAAAGGGCGCTTTCTTGGCAGTGCGCCGCCGTGATTGGGGAAAGTGGCGCTTAAGGCGGGACGCCATCCACCGGTGGCGCAGCGGGCGCCGACGCCCATGCAATCCATAGGCGGGACTCCGTGCCGCAGGCGTCGATGACCCGCGCCGAGACGCATCCACCCTCCGCCCGCTTTGTCGCACCAGTCTCGCTCCTCTGGCGAGCGCAGGAAGACTCCCCGAAGAAAAAAATAAAATCAATAAACTTCCGAACATTGCAAGCCCGGTTTCTGCGCTGCAAGTGTCGTGCGGCAGACAGTTAAGAGTGCTAGCTCTTTTCTTGGAGAATTGTCATGGCGCTCTAGCTGTTCAGGTTACACATATTTTAAGATGGAAAGCGGCGATACCAGTCCAGCAAGAGGGAAGCTCTGAGGTCGCGTGCACTCCGCCTGCTCGCCAGCAGTTTGGGGCTGTTCCGATTGTTAGACCGTAAGCCGCATTAGAAGCGGTGCAAACGAAACTGTACGCGATTTCTCTGGGGTTTTGTTTTGACTCACAAACGGGGTTTGTGAGCACGTGTCCGCGTGACCTCGCTTAACTCGGCCTGCATGACGAAGTTGAGCACGGCTGCAAACTACTGACGCAAGCGCTGCTTTTTTTACTAGTTCACAACTACCTGGGAAACTACCATCACAGGCTGATGTAAACGCTGCCGTGTTCCCCATCGACACAACGTTTTTTTTTTCTTTTTTTCAGAATTTCCGAAACCCTGCTCATTAAACTCGTCTAAGCCCCTGTTATGGTCAGTTTGGGCAGATTGGCAAACGAAGGCGCCGGTGTGTATGCTAATGCAAAAAAAAAAGAGCCCTAAAGTCTTCTATCAGAGGAGCCTTGAAACCTATTTGTCACTTTTTTTTTATTGGTACGAGAAATTATATGAATGGCGCTGCTCGCGTGACAGTCTACTGACTTGCAAACTTTGCACCACTGAGCTTTCTGGATGAAGAATCGTTGAGCCTTTCATTACACAAAATGATGTGATTAAATAATTTTGCTGCCGCTGCATACAACCTTTCGAAGCGGTTAACAGTTTCGAGTGCTGGCTTGTGTTCTATGCGGTTTCCAGAAGATTAAAAGAAAACCTAATAATTCGGTCTCTCGGAAACTGCTGCACTATAGACAACTGCGCCTGAGAAGTTCATCTTAATTATGGGGTTTATTTACGGTCACTGGCCTAATACCACAAAAAAATCAGCCAGCGTTGAAGCTTGAGCAAGTTGGCGACAGAGCATTCTTAAAATCGCGCCATCAAGAGACGTACACAGCGTCCGTGTCTCTGATCTCTGCGTCCCTGTCTTGTTCGAGCCGTTTTGAGAACAAAACACCCACAGAAAAACCGAGTGGGCCCACTTCTCTTCATAAAAGACCAAGTCGCGCTGCTAGGTCTGCATGTAAAATACTCCAGCAGGAGCTGCTGGTCGGAGTGTACGAAAAAAAAAAAGAGGGAGGGAATAAAAAAGTAATGAAGGAGGAACAGCGCCAGCAAGACTAAATCATTGACATTGAGAGCACCAGCAGCATAGACAGCGTGACAGGGCGATTTATAAAAAATTGGGAGGAAAATATGACATAAGCTTTCCTTCCCATAAGAAATACGGCTACAACACTTCATAATATACGCAAGCAGCGTGCGCTGCATTTAAGTACGGTTCGCAGGAAAAAAAATGTTTATCAAGATTTTAGAGAATCGTAACTTTAAAACTACCAAATTAGCTGTCAACTGGCAGAATTTAAAAGAATGATCATCTTGCAAATATAGGGCAAAGCAATGAAGAGTCAGTGCATTGTGAGGAGAGGTACTGTCAGTAAAAAAAAAAGTCTTTCATACCTCCTTACCCAGTAATATCGCATTCGCATCCCCACGAGCGCAGCCATACAGCTACGGAAAGCTACGCATTTTTCTCAGAAGCTTGCGTAGTTGAAGAAAATTCGTCCTGACTCGGAGACTACTTTCCATTGTAGTGGTATGGTGGCGCTCAGTTGGATATTATTTCGGCATTAAACCCTAATCCCTAATTTCCTCCACACTGCGAGGTTCTCCTAAAAACATTGGACTTGGTTATTCTATTTTGCTAAAGCTCCATTTTGCTAAAAAAAAAAAAACGACAACACGAACGCGCTCTTATAGTGTCAAAAAGCACTGCCCTTTATTTTTATTCATTCACTAAACGTGCCTCACGTTGTACCATACGTCCTCAGCTAGGCTCGACTCATTCTTGATACACTTTTAGCTATTAATGATTGCGCGTACAGGAGTAAAATTTTACCCATGCTACTAGCTTAGGAGATAGCCCCCCGCCCCTCCAACAACAAATAACTATTTGTAATAACTATAACGCAGCGTTATATCTATTTCGCCGCGCGAAGCTTGTCTTTCATTTTAATTCCACAATACTTCACCCCTGTGGGTGCAAAAGATATGTAAACGTTTAGGTTCTCGTTTGCATCTAATAGAGGTTTTCCCGTAAGTTTACAAAGACGAAGACGTTCTGATCGTTTCTTACCGGTTGGTCTGCTCTCCAACGAGCGAATAGTTTGCTCCTTTGCGGCTAGTTGATATTTTCTTTCCTCGCTGGAAGCGTAGTGCATCCTACGCAACGTGACCAGAAGTTCTAAAACAAAAAATGGTACTGGTGCTAAAACAAAAATGCTGCTGGTGCAGTGTCATTGTGGTCGCGCAAAGCTCGCAGTGGCTTCGCGTGAACCGAAATAATAAACTATTCAACTTTCACATCGTTTGAGAGAAACAAAAAATTGAGATTGCAGAGCGTCAGAAGAAGCGTCCGAAGATTTAATTTTTTGAAGCCGAAACTGTGGACAAATTGCTGCTATTGTTTTGTTTGTTTTTTTTCGCCTTCTAAACAAAACACACGAAACGGCACTGCAGCGCAAAATCCCAGAAATTCGCCTAGCCAATTTACACTGCTGCTCAAACAACTGAGACACACCATGTCAGCGGTCGCCGGGCGACCGCTATCACGTCGGTGGTGTTGAAAACATGCTCTTCTGCCGCAGAAGTGGCGGACTTCGAGTGTTTTCTTCCAGGCATGAGAAGCTTCTGTCATGACGCTGAGCTGTTATATAAAAAAGAGATAATTGTGAGCGAGTTGTTTCCGTTTCGCTAAGACATTTCAGCCCAAACTTTTCATGTATCTTTAGCGATCAAAATATTTATTCAGTTAACTGAACTGGTCAGCTAGATTAGCAGGATATAGACGCTACTTAAGCCGGCTGTAAGCGGCCACCAATACTACCGCTTCACATTACCGCGGCAAAGGAACGACCTGTTTATGTAGCATTACCTTGGGTCGTCACTGAGCAAGTAAGAGAGGCGTTACATTCCTCAAATATAAAATAAATTCTTCAAATCAGCATTAATTTGGCGCCCTCACAGACACGGACGAGAACGCGATTTGGGCTATACAACCACCTCGAACGCTCTTGACCAAAGGCGCCGTGACAGAGGAGCCTTAAGCTTCGACTGTAACGACGTACTCCGCATTCAAAACCCAGCGTTCAATAAGAAACAGCTGTTAGATGCGTTTTCAGCGGTGCTGGAGCGCGCCAGCGCTGAGAGCTATCGCTCACTGCCCCAGCGGTGGGTCGTGGCCGGCCCCGTGCGGACTGCTTCCCCGCACGGCAGGCCGCAATTTCGATCGAGGCGAGCCGGAGGGCGCCAGGCCATGGCGAATTGAGTGCGCACGCCCTCTCGTTGGCGCGTGCTGCACGTGCGGAGACTACGAGGTGCGCTGCACGTGCCCGCCACGCGATCGCTGCCCGCGTGTGCGTGCAGGGAAAGCGACCCCGCGACATGCACCTGCGCCACCACACAAGCCCGAGCGCCGACTGCGGCCCACCGCTGCGGCGTGCATACTTATGCGGGGTGGTCAGCGCTGCTGTCGGGACCCTGTTGCCGGACCACCTAGGAGTACATGAGTTGGCAGTTCGGACGCTGTGTTTTTATGTCTCGTGGCATTCCTCGGGCGTAATTGCTGACTGTCATCAGTGCATCTCGATGGTGGTTAGCTACAAATTTTGGTAATTCATGAATAAGGCCAAGTTTTGGACAGCATCAGCTGTCGCACTTGTCTGCCCTGCCGTCCTTCATCCTGTTCTTCAGTGCTCCAGTCACCAAAAACATGTAGTACTAATCTTCCACGGCTCTCTCGATGACTGAAAAGAAGAAGCTTACGCGCTACACATACCTAGAAATTCTGGACAAGAGCATTTTTCAACGGGAAGTTCTTTAGGAACGCAATTTTTTCATATATTGCAACGTTGCATTATAACAGTCGATATAAACACCGATCTCACCACAGCAGGCTGGCATTTTTTTTCATTAACGTTTTTGCTATTATCAAAAATATTCCCCATTGGTCTTCTATGGCAGTCTTAACTACTCAGTGCGATAGATGGACGAACTTTAAAAGAAAGATTTGGCTACGCAATCGGAAGAAGGTACCATTCCCTTCAATATTTCAGTAAGAGTACCTTACGATACTCCGCAGTTGGCTCACAATTAAAACTGACGTCTAAGAATCGTTCTCTAAGGGACCAAGCTGTGTATTAAGCTCGTTTGCATGTTCTAGCTGCGAACAGCAAGAAAGGAAAATTAACAAATGTTTGTGGACCAGCCTTTTTCTGCTGACTTTATCTTATATATATAATCTGTGTGCGTGTGTGCGTGCGTGTGTGTGTGTGTGCGTGTGTGTGCGTGTGCATGTGTGCGTGTGTGCGTGCGTGTGTGCGTGCGTGCGTGCGTGCGTGCGCGCGCGCGCGCGCGCGTGTGTGTGTGTGTGTGTGTGTGTGTGTGTGTGTGTGTGTGTGTGTGTGTGTGTGTGTGTGTGTGTGTGTGTGTGTGTGTGTGTGTGTTTTGAGAAAACTTCCTTTGGCTTGGTTAGAAATATACGCAAAAAATATATGAAGGCGTGTGTAGTTCCGGCCGCGGGACCGGACTTCGAAGGCCGGTCCCGCGGCCGAAACGTCATGAAATTGTTCTAAGCTACAAACGCCTTCATATATTTTTTGCATATATATATATATATATATATATATATATATATATATATATATATATCCGGTGATGAGAGGGAGGAGGAGATTTTGAAATCACCTCCTTATATTATTTCAAACTCTCCTCCCTCTCATCACCTGATATTTGGCACAGTTTTCTCGCCGTCTACCTCAGTAGCAAATGCAATTTTCCTATGCACGTGATACGACTGAGCATATATGCTGACTTCCTATAGCGCATTCGTAATGGAGGTCAGTGTTTAGCCTGTCCGTAGCTACTGCTTTAACTCCGCGGCTTGTAGTGCGGCCCCTATAGCGCTTTGATGTTTCTCGTGAACACTCATTTTGTGCCAATATTCGCGCTGGTAGCGAATAATGACTTGCAATATTCGATTCGTGTGCGATGCTGGTTCGAAAAAGTACTATTCGCACACCCTATAGTATATACTGTTCAGTAGTCATAAGGCAGAAGCCGTCTGCTCGACAACTATCAGATCCGGCGGCTGACGGTCGTGGATCCGGAACGCAGCAAAATGCTGCGCCTGGGAGCCAACGAGCATTTTTTCTTATTTCTGACGGGACGCGCATGAAAATCGATGCAAACATTTCACAAACACCAAGTATAGATTGTAGTCATTACCAGTCAGAGCCGCGGCTAACGTTACTGTTTAGTGCAGCCTTGCTATCGAGAGTTTGCCTGAAATTCCTCTTCATCGTATAGTTTTCTCATTCTTAATGAGAACACTTTTGAGCTTGAACTGTTGTGATGTCACTACTACTCCGCTCTTAAGCCTTTTGCTTCAGTTCGTCTTTACAGGAAATGTTGATTTCCTTTTGCTTGTACGGGCATTTGAGTCTCGCGTCAAAATTCCATATATCTCATGAACCTAATCGCCCCTTCCGCCAGTTCACCAAGGTGAATAAATAAATATAACAGTTATGATCAATTAGAAATTAGCGGTCATCTCATAGGTAGCAAGAATATCAGTCACTCGCTGACCAGAATTTCGACACCTGCAATCATCCTTAGACTAAGAACGTATAATATTCGTTTACGCTTTATCTCATAGAGTTTCTTTAAAATGTGTTGAAAAAAAGAACGAAATCAAAGGGAAGAAGCATGCAGAGAACAGCAAATCAAGGGCAGAAATTTCGTGCATAGAGCAAGTCATTAGAGCCTGTAGCCGAGCGTACAGGCGGTCGCTGCACGCCCCAGTGGCCCGCTCCTTCGCAGCAGTCTCAGCTGCCTGCGGCGAAAGACGCACCTGAGCTCGCTCGCACAGTGCGCCGCGCGTGCATGTGCGCCTGAGATGCGCAGAACCTAGCAGGCGTCCCTTCCTTATTTGCGAAACAGAGAGGGAGACACCGCGGTAGGTGCTCGGGGCGCCGGGTGAGCCGTGGCCGTTGCCACTAAACGACGGCCGGTGACTTTATTCGGACGCGGGGCTGAAAGGTGCCGGGCGGGATTCCGACGACGACCGGAGTCCGTTGATTGACGACTCTATTGATCGGTAATCTGCTCGCGGAACTGCGAGCCCGGCTTCTTTTTCCCCCGGGCATGACCCGAAAGCCTCTGAGAGAAAACACGCCGGCCAGGGAGAAGTAAAACCAAGCAGCCGCAAAGAACAAAAGGACCCGCTCTCCAATCTCTCTCGCCTTTTTTCTCTTTTTTTTTTCTTCTCTCTGATCCCGCGGCGATGCGTGGGCGGCACTGCTTGCGTTCTTTTACTTTTTGCCCTTTCTTCTTCCCTCTGCGTTCGCCCGGCACTCATGACAAGATTTTTAAGACGCGCGCCCGATTGGAGCTCGGCTTTGCGTGCAGGGAAGCTGCGCTCGCTGTATAATGTATATCCTGCACTGCGAGCACGCGGACGAGCGCTGCTTCATAGACAATGTATGCAAAGTTTTTTTCGTTTTTTTTTTTAAAGCGTATGCGGAAAATGCAAATAGGAGCGTGCTCTCGGGATCTTCGTGAGAGTTGTTCGTGATTTTATTTGTTGTCGTCGACAGATCCGCGAGAGCTTGGAACGCGCGCACTCTGTGCAGCGGAGGACGTCGCACGAGAAAACATTTTCGCTCATGTCCCCGTGTTTTGGGGCGCCCGCTGCGAGCGCTTTTAGTGTTGCTGATGAAACGCATGTATTGAAAGATAAAATAAACAACGGAATCCCGCGATCTAATGTTCCTCTCTGCCTTCCTGCGTGAGTCTGTCTGCGTTCGCTTTGCGGCTTCATGATTTGCCTTGATATCGTGCCCTGAAGAACTGTAGCGCCGTCAAAACGACCTGCCCCAGATTTGGTGCCGATCTGAGAGCGGCGTTTGTTGCATTTGTACCCTGCTGCTGCGCCACCAAGATCTACAGCCAAAACAGGAAGATGTGCACTGGGAGACAAATCGAATGCCCAGGTGTTCAGCTTCAGCGTATGAGCGGTCGTTGTAGTAAGTAATTCGCACTATGCGACTCATAAGCCACTGCTGTGGCTCAGCGGATGGACAATTCTGCTGCTTAGCAAGGGGCCAAGCTTCGTTTCAATAGCCATCTTCGGTGCCAGCGCTTGGCAGTTCTCGACATGCAGTACGATTATTGGCCGTTGAAACTATTGTGCGGACAAGTTATTTCCCAGTGCTCGAAGTTCATAGGGAAATGAATTCCAGTACAGTGTCGCTCACTGTCAAAATGTCTTTGGGAAGTAAGAATTTGTTATCATAAAATAGCAGCCCTTTTTTTTTCTCGGTGGTTAATCTAATGAAAAAAATTACGCAATGTTTACTACGTCCAACTGAGGGAAAGCTCATTTCAGCGTAATTAAGCTGAAGTGAGCGAAAGGTAACAAATACACGCACCCCCCGCTGTCGACCGTTCCTAACATCCTTGCGTGATGAAACCGCTGTTTCCATTGGTAGGTAATATGTTTGGGTTAACGCGCCGAAGTGACACATGGGCTATGACGGACGTCCTAGTCGGGGACTCCTCATTAATTTAGATCACCTAAGGATTTTAACTTGCGCTGGCATTATGCCGCCATCGAAATGCGGCCGCTGCGGCCGGGATTCGATCCTGCGACCTTGGGATCAACAGCGGAACGCCAAAGCCACTGAGCAGCAGCGCGGCGGCTCACATTGGCTCGTCCGCGCCATGACCCTCTCTATTCAATGCGAGCGCCCACAGCGCCACTCAGTGGTGGCGCCCAGAACTTGTGTTGGCAGCGCTTGCGAAACAACGAGACGGATGCGACGCGTGGCTCCTTTGCGGGAGGCCTCCCGTCAAGAGCTTACGCTTGAAAAAGTATTTTCTTGATCAGAATTACCGATTGGGCGAGCTGGTGGAACATGATTCGAAATCACCAGCGCGAAAACAGACGGGGACAAGAGCACCCGTCCTGTCGTAAGTGTTTCTTCTCTTCTCACCGTCTGTTTTCGCGCTGGTCATTTCGAATGAATTTCTTGGTAGACGCAGGTCGGTTTTAACGTGTTGGTACGATCCGCGAATACGAAGGTGTGATTCTTGAGAAAAACCTCTTATTACTTTCGAAAGTATTTCAATCCGAAACACAGCAGTTCCATAGTAGTATCTGTAGTAGTAGTAGCAGCAGCGGTTCTATATGTCTCACATGTATTTCATTTCGAGTGCTTAAGGAAAACGAAAACAACGAAAATTATTTTGAGCTGAGACTTGTCCTTTTACATACTACAGTGCGCTGGATAAACAGCGATATCACCGCGCTGACAGCAGCACCCAAGAAGGTGTAAATATTTGGTCTTTTTTTCAGCGCTTGGTGGATCTCATTGGCACCAGAGGACCAGTTCTTAGAGAAAATCTCAATGATACTGATTTTCAGTTTAAACTTGCTCTGGCATTTCTGCCGGTATACTTCAAAGAAACCGCCCGCCATTCTTCTTCCTATCCCCCTCTCTCATGAACTGCTGCCTCCCTCGCTTCGCGCCTGGCGCACCTGCAGTTTATGGCGGCTATAGTTGATTGGCGCTTTTGAGCTCGGAATGCAAGCTATAACATAACGGAGAAGATTTTAATTACGTCAGGCTGAAAAAGTGGTAGGGTTTTAAAGCGGAAGCCTTTAATGCCTCATCGTTGTAAGCAGGAGTTGTCGACAGAAATGTCACGCTTTTCAATTGGTCGAAACGGTCGTGACGTCACAGTGCGCGAATTTCAAACGGGGCCAATTGTACTTTGGCTAGCAACCATGCAACCAATTAAAGGGATCGTATAGTGATGCTCCAAGTAAGTGGGAATGAGTTTAGTTAATTGCTGAATTACCCAATTAGCCTAATTAACCCTTCTAGTCAGACCAGATAAATAAATAAAACCGAGTACCAAATCGGTCGAGTTAGGGAATCGAACCCCGGTCTCCGGAGTGCGAGACGAGCATGCTAACCACTCCGCCATGCCAGCACGATGGTTTGTAGTGAACAAAGGCGCGTCTAGCTAATACGGCGTCTTCATTCACTCCCATCTTCCTCCCTTCCCTTACGGCGAGGTTCAGGTGTCGACCGAGATATGCGAGAGAGCTACATTTCCTTTCCTCAAAAAACAATTTACCGTCGAGCAAGGTGTAGAGGCGAATGGGCGATGGCGTTCTGTGGACCCCCTGGCAACGCTGCAAGACGCTGTCGCGTTCCACTCATAGAGGCGAACCTTATCTTAACCACACATCAGTGACACCAGCAGCAACACTGCGCTTAAGGCTTCCGCCTCACCGCACTTTAGGTCAACAAAGTGCCCCCTGAATTTTTAACACTATTAAACCCAGTAGACATGCGAAAGCACATGTTTTGCCTGGTTGGCTCATGGCTTTACTTTTACTCAAGTTAAGCTCTGATCGAGGTTAAGGTTATCTGATCTGTTCGCGCCGCAGATGGAAGTTGACGAAGACGACGATGTGCAATGCGCAGCTCGAGAGTGTGCTTCAGTTTAAGACGAGGGCTGATCGGCTGCGGCGATGGCATAGCTGCTCTCACGCAGTGCCAGCGAAGCTGATCTGTTCGCGCCACCGCGGATTAGGAACCCATTCGCGGCAATATTTATTTTTTTCTGCAGCCTCAAGGTCAGGAACGCCACAAGATTCTTGGTCGGGTATGACTCCGTCAAGTAGTGCTTTCGCAATAAAAACTGAGCGAAGTCATGTGGCAAAAGGAAGACGTCATGCCTGTATTTTTCTATTACACTGACTTGTGCTCATGAAAGAACAGATTTTGATTCAGTCAGGCTGGATAACTGGGGCGTACCTATGCTGTGATGCCAAAGGAAAACGCCAGATCTGGATTTTTTTCTATTCCATCCGCTTGCATTTATGTTTTAAAATGAATCCAAGGAGTGATTTTCCCCGCACAAGGAAATACCCTCTCTTCGTACACTGTATTTCCAACCGTGCTTGTTCGCTCTCGTAGAAACGCGCATTTCCTCTCCTGTAGCCACTGCTGGACAACGTTCCCCTCGACAACACCCGCAAAATTAATGTCGAGCGCAGCGGCACCGGGGCTCTCTCTGCTTGGCAGGCTCACAAGGAGAGAAGCTTGGACCTCGAGTGTCAAAGTAGACTCGGCCGTAGCCGAAGCCAAATCCGCCGCCCATGTGGCCACACGGAACCGCGGAGAAAGGGGAGAAAATCAGGGCGTCGTTTGCACGCCGGAGAAGAGGCGAGTGCGGGACGGGGGCGAAGAAGTAGCGGAAGGGGAGGGGAGGAGGAACGAAATCGCGGGTGCCCGAGACGGCAGACAAAAAAAATTGCAGCTAGGGGCAGCGCCGAAATGGCGCCAAGAGCGAAGGCGCAATGAAGGAAGGACGGACGCGGGAAAGGAATCGATCCCCTGCCTTCCTCCCCCACGCGTTCCTTTTTCCTTTCGATCTTATTAACATTCGGAGCCCCCATTGGCCGGCTGTGAGCGGCCCTGATTGGTGTGGGCGGGGCGTGGAGCGCGGGGCGTGCGTGTGCTCCCCTTCCGGCGGGCCCCCCCGCCACCGCCAGCGACGAGGCGCCGGTGCGGGGAAAGAGGAAGGCGCGTGTTCCGTCGCGCGTTCGAGGCGGCCCACTCGAACGCGTGCGCGCCCTGCTGCGGCCCAGGCGCGTTGTTCCGTCGTCCATGGCAAAGTCACCCGAGAGGATGACGGCAGCCGCCAAGGAGGACGGTGGCTCCTGCCAGGCGACTGCTGCGCTCGAGGCCGTGGCTGCCGCCTCCTCGGCTGCGGGCTTCGGCGGCCACCGAGTGCCCCGCGAGCTGGGAGGATCGGCATTCCGCGTGGTCACCCCCAAGCACACAAGCTTCACCGGTGAGCGCAGCCGGCACCCCTTCCACACCTGCGCACTTCTTGGCACTTCTTTTTCGCCGCTAAACGTGCCAGCTGCAAGAGTTAACTAGTCTTTGAAGAAATAGAGCGCATGCATGCCCAATGACTCGGCGGTGAGAGTTGCCCGGTTGCTTCAGGGCTCAGTCGGTGGGCCCTCAAATGAAGACGCGGTGCACTGTCGTCGCCTCTGAAGCTAAGTGATCGGCCGATCATTTAGCGTCGAGGCTGCCAGTGCCGAAACGGGACCGTGAAAAGCAAACTGAACTCGCGTCATGACATCAAAAAAAAAAAAAAACAGTTTATTCTCTCCCAAGCAACGCAATAATTTATTGCAAGTGGCCTCGAGCGATTAGGGCACGCATTTCCCAGCCGGCGAACTTTTATCTGCTACCCTGTGCTTCTGATCGTTTATGTTTTGATGCCTGACAATCGCCTGTTGCTATATTCTTGTGTTCTGCGACATTGATGCGAACAGTTTTTTTTTAATTTCCTTCTGTTTACGCGCATATGCAAGAACATTTTTATGAAAAAAAAAGCCAGTGGAAAGGTTTCCGTGAACATATGTGCAAGTTGGCTCTTGAGGGGACCTATCACGAATAATCTCCGATCTGTCTGTGGCATGTCGTGTAAATGTAGTCCCCATCTTCCCAGGTCGATGGAGTACGTGATGGGTAACAGACCAGTGGGGTCTGCCATGCATCGCCTACTTTGTCGAACTTAAATTTAGGAAGGTTAGATGCCCGTAAAACGGTCTGAGAATGAAGCGTGCCGCGTAATCACGTCACGTTGGATGTCAGCGCCGCGCAAGCCTCA
The DNA here is from genome assembly GCF_055824585.1 of Amblyomma mixtum. Taxonomy (NCBI): domain Eukaryota; kingdom Metazoa; phylum Arthropoda; class Arachnida; order Ixodida; family Ixodidae; genus Amblyomma; species Amblyomma mixtum. The sequence goes on from NC_143014.1 coordinate 243,549,208, forward strand.
GACTGATGTGAGGGTGGAAGCTAAAGTTCAGTTAGGAAGCGTATGCGAAACAAAACATTTTAGGAGCCTGTATTGGGGCATATCAGCTTTTTGTTAGTTACTCTGAACTTCATGCAGTATTTTCTCCCGCTCTCTCATTTGACTCTCGCTGTCTTTGGTGTTTGAGAAAAATGAAGTAACCTGATAGAAGTGTACATACGGCTCATCTTTTCACCAGGCGTAAACACACCAGCATTCCTTGAAAGTTCTTGAGCTGGCCAGGAAAAAGAAATACGCTTTATTTTTTTTAAGAGTTCACCTTTCTGGTGCGTAGCCAAAAGAAAACCTGTGGCATTTCGGTCACATTTGACGGGGGCTATAAAAACTTGTTCACCTTTTTGTTTACTATCAAGAGAGGGTGTGCGCATTCTGAAGAGTGTCCTTCCTCTACGTAAATTCGATCTTATTCGACACCAGTGTCCAGTCACGAGCAGTGTGCTTTTGGAAGTTTTCTTACTCGCCAGCTTTACTTTCAAAGTCGTATAAACTTGTCTCCTGACAGTAATTTTACAAACACTGCACGGTGGTCTAGCGGTGGCCTACTGGTTTGAGGATCCCCATCGTATGCGGAAGGTGCATGGTTCGATCCCCAGTGCCGCCTGGTACCCACTGCTGATACAATGGGTGTAAGCTTTCCTCCGGCCTGGTGCTCGGTTCCTCTGGGATGACGCAGTTGAAAACTGGGTCCTTTACCCCACCTTGTGTGTAAAGGAAAATAACTTGTGCCGTGGTACTCTTTGGCCAAAGCTGCCCTCGCGCCATTAAAATCACAGTCGTCATCATCATCATATTATGCAAAAAAGTAAGATATTCTTTTTTTTTTCTGAGGGCCGAAACCGAAATAAGCACTGCCCTTTCATATGACGCCTCAAGCACTGAACATTCACAGGGGTGTGTGGGCAATCGAAGCACCCCAGCACCCCTCCTTCCCCATTGTTCTCACCTCTGGCATGGCTTTTGCATCCGGTCACCTCGAGAAAATACATGGACAGTTTTCGTAGTAGTACAGCCGCGAACTCCGTACTTATTGATAATCAAAAGGCGAATACGATGAAAATGAGCCTCTAAATATGAGACATACTTGATCTGCCTCTCTACAGCCTCAAGTATAACTGGTCCCAGTATGGCATGCAGTTACCTTTCAGGAAGTTGTTTCTTTTTTGTTTGTTTTAGAACTTTTTCTTTAAATCCGTTGCTTCGCAGCAAGCTCTTGTAACACCATTATATCCTGTACCACCGATGTAAAGACGCCACGCGCGGACGACCGAAACTTTTGCATGACTGCCGTTCGGAGGAGGCAGAGCGCGCGTTGTGTGGCCTATACTCGCTTCCGTCAGCGGCACCTGACCGCAGTGTGCTGGACGCGTGGTGTTTCCAAGCACTATGCGCAAACGCCGGTTCGTGTATGCAGCGCACTTCGTTGTCAGAACTGTGCTGCATGCATGTACCTCTCACCTTCTTTTTCTGTCTTTCTTGTGCAGTCGCGCTATGTTTATTTTTCACATAAAAGAGGAATTAACTGAGATATCAACTAACATTCGAGCTCCCCATTTAGAATTTTAGGTACTAATACGTGCTTAATTCTTTAGTCATTTAGCAGCAGGTAGGAGTGCGCTATAAAATATTCTTTTCGTGTGATATATACCACCAAACTGTAAAATGATGAGCTGCACGCTTATGCTTGCCATTTTGAGGGAAAAAAGCGCTTGTTTCTCGAAGAAGTATGTCCACAGAGCGGGAAAACCAGCCCATATATGCCCGTCCCATGTTAAGTCTTAAGTGTGTGCAGGCATGTTGTATCAACTGCAGTCTGCAGTGGCTCATTTCGTTCGAAAAAGAACCGCATATGAATCGCAATCATTAGCCGCAGTCAGCATGCTGACTATATAATAAAAGCAAAGGTAAAGTGTAGTTTCTCTCATAGGAGCTCGGAGCACTTAGTCTGTGACGCATTAAATGTCCGTCGCAGGTTAAGGATTTGCAGTATGTGCCCACACAGCGATTTTTTTGTTTCATTACCCTTATTTTCAGATAAGACCCCACAGCAGGCATAGTGATATAGTGATCTTTGATACTACAGGCTGTAGAGATCCCTTTATTAATGAATTGGGCAATCATTTAATCAGCGCCTTCAACCACATAAAAAATAAACAGATAAAGAATGGGTGTCTTCGGGGGCGTTGCATTGAGAATCCTTACGTAAAACGGAGGTATGCATCATTGAGAAATTTTATTAAACCGCTTATCGCGCATGATTTGTCATCGTCTGTCTTCAAAATCTCTGCTTTTACTCCTCAGTAAAACACAGTTGCTGAAAAGTGTCCCAATCAAGCGCCATTTCAATGAAAGTGTTTCCAGCTGCTTAGAACACCTAAAAAAATCCCACGCGTTTCGGGCAAATGATTTTTCGCTTCAATGGCATCTACTTTCCAAGTACTCGTGACCTTTCAAAACTGTGCGCCAGAACTGCATCCTCTAAAATCTTGGAATGGGAAGATTTCTCTCTCTCTCTCTAAACACTGCTTTTCGGTATATACTTCCAGCCTGCTGCGTCGCTTAGCCCCGCTCCTTGCTTACGTCCGTGCAGGAGCCAGTCGCACAGTCGGGACATTCTCTCCGCGCCCCAAAATCCCTTCATTTTTATTTTCTCGCTTTTGACACTCCACATATTTACCTCCTACATGCATGAACGGACTCCTTCAACGCATTCATAGCTAGAGGTCAGGGGGTAATAAAATAGCGGGCACACTCGTGCTGACAAGCTCTGGCGTGTATATCAGATAAGGAGGCGGCGAATACGGAAACCATGCAGGCGGATCTACGCCGCACCTCGTTCTGGCTTCAGGTTCGAGCCGATAAGGGTTCCTTTCTTTTGACTCCGCGGCGGCTTGTCAGAACTACATATCCCGCACGGCACGCGCTTTTTCGGTGCGCTTAGGTATATGTTGCAAGAGCCGCCCGCGGAAACCATGTACAGAGGGCGAAACGCTTGTCTATAACACATTCTGGGCGTGTTTCGGGCTGAACACGCGATATCTATAGATAACATTAGGTTAAAAATGGTCTGGATGTAAGCATGCGCAGTTTAACTTATAGGATTTCGTTGTCATTTTTTGACTTCCTGGTCGCAGCGGCTTTGGGAGCTGCGGAACAGGCAGTTCGCTCGTTCTAGGCAAGAGTTTTGCCCTCTGTGCAGAGTGCATGTGCACACGTTAAGACCACTGTCCATGCGAAGCTGTGGTTCCGGACAGCTTCGTCGGCACCGTGCCTATAGGTGTACGTCCAACGTGCGCACATCCCAATGTGGAAGCGTTGGCCGTGGGACTGTTTTCATGCCTCTGCGTCCACTATAGTCGCTGCAGCCGACGTGCTCCCACATTGTTGCAGCATGTAATGCCAGTGGCATGCCCGCGATCGTGAAAACACTTTCTGCCCTTCCTGTCTGACTTTCCCTGAGCACAGTTCTCAGGTTCGACCGCTGGCCCCGGCGGTCAGGTCTCCATAGACGCGAAATGCGTGGGTTCCCGCGTTTACACACATTTCCTCGTTCATTAGACAAACTCAGGTGGTTGAATTTAATTATTAAATGGTTTTGTTATATACTAAAAATAAAAATAAAAAGAGCAGTTGAGGGTGGCACATGATCTTCGGGCTACTGATAGGCGACGGGCGGAAATAAAAGAGATTGGAAATGACAAGAGGGGAAAAAAGGGGACCGAAATGACAGGAGAAAAGACATAGGAGGCAAAGGCCGAAACTGCATTTGCAAGTTGCAAATTATGTACAGAGGGCAAAACACATGCCTAGAACAACCAAACTGTATGTTCCGCAGCTCCCAAAGCCGCTGCGAGCAAGTAGGCAAAAAATGACAATGAAATTAGATGAGTTTAACTGCACATGTTTACATCCAGACCATTTTTAACCAAATCTTATTATTAGTCATCGCGTGTTCAGCCTGAAACACGCTAAGAACGTGTTCTAGACATGCGTTTTGCCCTCTGTTCAAGTAAATACATCAGCACAAACAAGCACACACACAAGCGCGCGCGCGCACGCACAACACACTAAGACGTAAAAAGCAAACGAACGCGTATAAGGGTCCTATTACATTCGTTTATACTTAAGCGATTAAAAAAAATTACGAAGACATACAGACAAGCGCAAGCCACGCACTTGTAGAGTCGCTGTTCACGCTCAGGAGCTCACTTTGGGGAACAGCCGCGGCGGGATCGACGGCTGATCTGGTGTTCAGAAGGAAATTATTCCGGGAACCTCCGCTGCCTGAAGGTTCGGCACCAGAAAATTCACTGAAGCGCTAAATTTTTCCACAAGTAGAAACGTTCATTTCCGACAAGAAGTATAAATGCCAGGTATACGAATGCCTTGTTGTTATCGGTACATGCCACTTCTTGTGGGCTGCAACAAAAAGAAATCGTATGTTACAAGTTTGCCTGTTATCGACGCCTTCTCACTTTTGTCGAAGCTGCATACTGGTTAATTCATAACAGAACTGAGGCATCGGCGGATTCAAAGCTGGAAGAGGTGGTGGCGACTTCAGCCTCTATCCCCCCCCCCCCCCCCCTTTTCTTTTTCACTCCTGAGCAAGAAATTGTCAACGCAAAAATCACTTTGGTCCTTGTTCTTTAGACCGGAATAGTTCAAGAAATGTGTTGCACAATAAGGGCACTCCCCTGCGGCCCCACCACTCTCCCCTTTCTTCAGTCACCCAGTTCTATAGCTTCCCATAAATCCGACCCTGAAGTGAGGATCCTGAAGGTGGAATGTGATTACAACCGCATAATCTGACAGGATAATTATCCTATTCGTACTTGCATTCTCCAGGTTATATTTTCATTCGTTCTGTATCGACTAGTGCTCGCAAATTAGGGCTTGCTAGGCTGCACAGTATTGTTTCGCCTTGATTCGTGTGCATGCCGGCTGAAATGGCAGTATACACACAGACACGAGTGCGGTTTGCGAGCAAATGAACAGCGATTACTTGAGCTTGATTATCGGGAGCTAAAAATACGATGCCCCAAGTTCGCGTAGCAAGAACACTGGGTGCTATCGCTTTGAACAAGGAGCAACAGGAATTTGCACCACGACAACTTGAGGCAGAGTGTCTAGGCTGTGGAGGGAAAAAAAAAACATTTGAATATGATGGGAAAGGCAACTTGCTTTACTTTTTTGAGGGGATATCATGTGAATGAAAATTTTCGAACCTTTGCAGCCAGCGAGCTTCTCTAATTTTGCCTATGAAACAAAATACTCGTGACTGACTTCATATACAACGATTTTTCAATGCAGCTTAGACTTTGACGAAGTGGTTCTGCTGTACCCGGCAGCAGTTGCCGCATTGCTATGGAGGCGAAATAAAAAACAATTTCCTTAAAATCACTTTTCGGTGTGCGTTAAAGAAACTCGGGCAGCTGAAATCCATTAGCTTCCCTCCAAGCCCGAATATAGCCCTGGAACATAAAAGGTCACTTATTTCAGTCTGCAACTTGTCACGGGCCCATATAAATTCTGTTCCTTCTCGTCTTAATGGATGGAAGATCTATGCTGCTTTCATTTATACAGCTTGCTGAGTGGCGTGTCGTCTGCCTGTATAGGTGAACGCCGTGTTTTTTTGTTTTTTTTTTTTTGCAGCTATATATATATCGCAGTTGTACAAGCAATTAAAAAGACCGATGCCAGCGACATGCATTCTTATCCAACTTCAATATGCGCAGCTATAGGTACCACAACAGTAAAGCTAAACTTTTCAGGTTTGCTCAAGCTAAACACAAGCACATTTCTCTTCGAGCAATGGAATCACAGTATAACTGTGGGAACCACGGCCTGAAAGTCATAAGCGCCGTAAACCTATTGTTTCTTTTTTTTATTTAAAGCCTGCGCCTGTATACGTCAGATATCTGGCCCATTGTTTTGTCGTGGTACATTATTACTGCATTTCTTTAGTTAATTATGTAAAACATCCGTACGGCAGTTTACTTGACCGGCTTTAGCTGCACATTTGGGTTCGCGATTTTCTGTTGCGAACTGAACACGCTTTCATCCGTTTTTTTTTTTTTTACTCGTTGCCCACATCGCAAATCAACTGCCCAAAGAGTTGGCGGCATGCAAGCGACGAAATATTTGCGAAGCAAGGAAAGACGCAACCGGCATCTCCACATCTCTAACTGTAAGAGCAAGCAAGTAAGCACGAGAACCCCCAGTACATTTCTGGTCGCAGCCTCTCTACTTTTTTCCAAACGAAACGGACAGAAGAAGGCTGTCGCTGGCTGTGACGCTTTTTTTTTCTGCCATGGATCTCTAATGTAACACTTTGACTGTTATACTGTGGGTGCTAGGTTTTCTGTTATACGAAGCAGCCACACACGAGGGAATGCGTGCCACACCAACATTTGAGCAGACTTGACGCTCAAGGGCTTTGCGCAGACTGTGCTTGAGACAAACAACGGAGAATGTCGTGCTCAGGACACAGCAACAAATGCACTTTCGCTGGTGCACACCTCCCGCGTAATAGTACAGCGTGCAGTTCCCGCAAACTGCGTGCGTGCTCCGTTTACAAGCTGCTCCGGCGCAACAAATTCCGTGACTGTCAGGAACCATCAGCGCTCCGCGAAAGGCCGACTCCTTGATGAAAATTCTTCCCAGAAGTTGACGTTTAGTCAATACCACCACAAAACTGAGTCGTTCTCAATCATAGCGAGCGTGGCGAGTGCGGGACTCAGCGGCAGCTTCCGACCGCCCAGAAACGTCTCGCCACAAAACGCTATACCCCGAAAGCACACTATTATGTGAAAACTGGCGATGCAGGGAGTAATAAGTAAACAGATAAATAGGAATGAAGGACTGGTCTGCTCCATACAAGCAAAAGGAGTCAGTCTTCGTTTTCCCCACTGAAACCGCTCCTACACGCAAGCGTAGCGCGCCGAAGACAACCGCTCCACTTCCGTGCCTGCGTGTATAACTGCCAGGTTGGGGATCTTCGATCCGCCCTCGCTCTCCCGCCGGGGTGTTTACGGTCCGCCAAAAAAAGGGAAGGTCGGCCACCCTCAACGCTTTTCTCAGCTCTCATTTTTTTCTCTCCGTCTGTCTCTCACTTTCTCTCCACCTTTCTTTTTTTACCTATACCCGCGTCCTTTCAAAGCCTGAATTGAGTGATTACAAATCGACGCGCGGACAACGACACAGGCGGAGAGATGAGTGCGCCGATCTGCGGCGCGCCAGGGCGCGCTGCCTTCGGCCCCGAACGCTCTCCTTCGACGCCCGCGCACGTCTCCGTGGCGAGATTGGTTCGTCCATTCGATCTGAATGCTGGCGTGCGCAGCTCCGGCGACCCGGCGCCCCATTCGACGGTCGAGGAAAGGTTCGCCGGGGCCGTTCCCAATCCAGGCTATGCCTGTCCCCGCTCCCCCGCCTGCGGCGTTCGATGTAATTGCCGGGTAATGGCGCCCCCCTCTCCCACCGCCCCCGCGTTGAGTGCTTCGCCAGCCTCGCACGTATTCTATAATAAAGTGATCTCGAAGCGACCGGCGATTTTTGAGACGTGTCGCTGAGAACTCGAGTCGTATCGACGCTGCCCGCCCACAGCGCCGCCATGCGCGAGAGCGTGAAGCGAGATGAACTTGTCCCTCGCTTCATCCCATGGCCATTACAGCGCGGTGGTACTGAAAGAGCGCCCGTGTAGGGGCTTTTTTATTTTTGTTATATTCGTAGTTCTCAAAATGGGGCCCCGCGCAGTTTGCATGCTTATTTAATGACCATACGCACAAGAAAAAAACCTTCCAAATTTAATGCGCGCCCGTTTCAATTTGCTGCTTTCGCTCTGCATGACGATCGCAATTTAAGTAAGGAACCAAGTTTTTCCTCGACGGAGTGCTAGGTGAGTAAATCGGGCAGATTTGTTGCCACCACGAAGACGGGGGTTCAGGGACAGAATTAAGCGGGCCCCCCCCCCCCCCCCCCCCCCCCCCCCCCGTGTTGAGCGCGAAATTTGCTCTGAGAAACTAGGAAAAACCCCAATTTTTCGACGAAGAAAACACCAGAAAGACAGTGCGAAAATAAGCTCCCACTCTCCTCCTTCCTATAAACGCCCCCTCCAAACGTCACCCATAAATGTGCCGCTGATAATTAGTAAGTTCTAAATAGTGTTACCCTATCAGTTAGGGGGATATGGGAATAACGGGGTGCCAGTGCGCAGGCGCAGATCGCTAACTGAAGGGGCGTAAGCGTTCTGAGCAGGCTAGTCACTTAGGCTAGTCCCTTAAGCTGTAGGTTTACCATACTTTAAAAGTCCCTATGCACTTGAGAGTCTTTGCCTGCCGTAAAGCATGTTCTGTTCCTCGTTTATGATCTTTAAAACTGATCGGCAGAAATTTTGCCTCCAGAACTCAAGCCACGCTGCTGACTATTCCTTGTGGGTGGTAGTGAAAAGCTTTTATTGCACAATAAAGAGAGGTGTAGGCCGCCTAGTGGGGAGCCACACACTAGGTGGTGTCCCTACTCCGGGACCTCATTTGTCGAAGCCGCCGTCCTGGCTCTCTCTGCGCCGTCGTGATGGTGCCTTAATTTCATATGAATGAGGCCTTCCTGTGGTGCGCATAACTATACCGGACGCGGTGGTTAAGCACATATTGCATTCGGCTGCCGAGCTCGAGTTTATGGGCTCAATCCAGACCGCGGCAGTCGTGTTCATGTGGGTGCAATGCAAAAACTCTCTGTTTTGGTATAGATGTGGCGCACGACAGATGCGAGAGACAGAACTGGACAAGGTTTGGTTTGGTTTGGTTTATGGGGTTTAACGTCCCAAAGCGACTAAGGCTATGAGAGACGCCGTAGTGGAGGGCTCCGGAAATTTCGACCACCTGGGGTTCTTTAACGTGCACTGACATCGCACAGTACACGGGCCTCGAATTTCGCCTCCAAAGAAATTCAGCCGCCGCGGCCGGGGTCGAACCCGCGTCTTTCGGGACAGCAGCCGAGTACCATAGCCACTGAGCCACCGCGGCGGCCACTGGAACTGGACAAGGGATTCTTTAAAGGCACACTGAGGAGAAATTGAAGTTGGCGTGTATCGATAGAATACCAGCTCCTAAACACAAAGACACCACTCTTTCTGAAAACAAATCTCTTGTAGGGTAGAAAAGAGCAAGAACTAAAATACAGGTATGGCCGCCAGAGGCCAATCTCGCAAGTATACAAACGTGACGATGAAATAGAAGAAAAGACGGCACAGATATCTGAGGCTGACAAACGCGCATGAAGGTTACGTGTTTATTCGATATTGAAGGTTATAAGTTTCATTTTGAAACCACCAGGGCACTTTTATCACACAACGAAGACGGAAAAACGACAACTGAATGTTGGAAGTGAAAGAAAACCTGCAATTGTCGGTGCACAGGCGGCCAGCTGAGTTTCGTAATGCGCCTCGATTTACAAGGGCGGAGCAGCAGAGGACCTCCATGTGCCTCTCTGTAAGTGCTCCTGGGGCGAAGTTCATGCAACGGCACGCAACTGCGACAAGGAAATATAGCTGTGTGTCGCCAATGTACAGGGGCGATGGGAAGAAATGCGAACAGAGCAGAGCCTAGGCGCTTTGCGGTTCGCATTTCTTTTAATCACGCTATTACTTCGGTGGCAGCAAAAAGACGCTAGACTCGTCCGTGATGCATTCTAGAACGATTCTAACGTACTTTCTTCACAACCCACGGAAAAGCGCATTGCAAATAAATTCTAACAGCGCAGCGCGTGCTCGCCGCGTTGTTCGCGTTTCTTTCCATCGCGATAGAACAATGCGGTTTCATGGTAACAAACGTACTGCTCGTCCTACGAGGACTATTATTACAGAATTTAAATATGCCCGCACGCACCAGTCGCTGCGCATCAGTCGTGACGGTGGCTCGGCGGTGACAGCGACGCTGCCGACTCCTCGGCGCTTGGACTTCCTTGCCAGACCCGCCGCTTCAGCCCTCAGAAGCATCGCACACTGTGTGGGGGTGAGGTCGATGAATGCAGGGCGCAGTTCTTTGCGAGAACTTCGTTATCTGAGTCGGGAGGGGGACCCATCGTAACGTTGGTGCAAACGTAAACGGAGCGATGACGACTAATAGATGCCTTCAAAGTCTGGCCGGCAGTAGTTTTCATCTCGGCTGCTGCTAGGCGGGAGCGCAGCGCTCGCTGCCAGCAATCACAGTCTTCGTTTCCGTTTCTGCCGCTTTACGTCACTCTCCTCCTATTTCGTAATCAGAGAGTCTCGAGTCTGAATCTTAACGCCGGAAAAAGTTTTTCAACTTCGAATGCAAATCTCTTAGCGATAAATGTATTTTCGCTGCCGGACAAGCGGCAACAGAGCTGCGAAATGGCGAACTATCGGATTTTGCTAACAAAAATTGGATAGCGTAGTCCTTAGTGTCCCTTTAAGAAAGCGAATGTAGTCCAACCCGGATATGCCGAACTCGAATAGGATGCTGAAGCAGTTCGATATATCGATAATTCGATATATAAAATGGCAATAGATGCGCGTATCTGTAACCTTAAAGCAAGAATGCATCCCACCCGCGCTGGTGATGCGCTTCTTGCAGCGACGTGTCACCCGTCGGCGTGCTAGCAGCGCACCGCTCGTTACGCGTTGCTAGGCTTGATCAGCTTCGCGTCAGAGCCGTAGCGGATGGCTTTTAGAACTACCCACTGCCTATTACAAGATGGCTAATGCTGTTGACAATATACTATGAATAGAATAAGCGCTCAATAAAATTAAGGTACAATTTGTTCCTGTAACATCTTCGGGACCGAAGCAAGTCAAGCACGCCTGCCGTGGACTGCCGCTGTGCTTTAGTTAGTTAGGTTGGCTTCACCGCATGACAGTGATGTAGCGTGTAAAACGAGTGCAAGAGATCGAAGGCCGCCCTAAAGCACACCCTGCGTTCGCCTCGTCACATGGTTTCACTGCACTATAGCGCTGCCAACAGGTGCCTCAGTCTGTGCAGACGCCCCATACCCGCGCGAAAAGAGATCGAAGAGAGCTGCTAGCTTGACGTGTAGTTCGATATAACGAACGACCGGAGAAATTTGAGTTCGATATATCCGGGTTTGGCTTTATGAACAAACTTGGCCCAGCAGCAAGTGTTATTGAGCAAAAACGCCCATGTACTGATGTATCAGCACACCTGCACCTTAAAGAATTCCACGTGGTAGAAATTAACCCGGAACCATCCATTGCGGCGGGCCTCGTACATAGTGCAGAGTTTTTTTGTTGGCAGGTAAAAATTTATTATTAACCATGCTCCTAACTACACAGAATATTTCAGTCGAGTGAGAAAATGTTGCCAGAAATCATGTTACGCGATCTCTTTCGACTGTTTCTTTCCCCTCCCCAACCCACTGTACTAAAAGTACGGCGTCTGTATCAGATCAAGCTGAGCAGAACAGACTAATAAACACTGAGCTTTAATCTCACTCATCAAGGCGCGCTAGCCACCCGCCCCATTTCCGCAAAGGAGCGCCGCCTTGCGATCATCATTATTCCTGTCATTCTGATGGTGAATGACTAAACTTTCACGTGCAGTCTTATCTTTACAGGTCAACACCACTTTGACTTGAGGCTGCCGAGGCTCTAACTAAGAAGTCAGACAGTGCGCAGAAGGGTATGTGCGGTTTTGAAACCCTTCAAAGAAAGCTCGTGCTCGCGCATGACGTCACTGATACATCAGCTGGGCTACAGATTGTACAATTGTTTAAGTTCCCTCAAATCTCTCGCAAGTAGGCACTAAAAAAGAGGAGGCGTTGAAACTTAGCAGCTTGGTGGAAAAAAAAATTACTAATCTGATGCGTTCTGACAGCATAGGCAACAAGAAACGTACCGCTCACTTTCTATAAGGCGATGAATTAACAGATAGGAACGTATTTCTAGAAATCGCCTTTGTACCGGCATGGTGTAGACATGAGCCCATGTAACCTTAAGAAGTAATATCATTGTCCCAGGGCACACATATATGTTTAATCGTGTACGAACGCGTATTGAATAATGCGGCTGTGAAAGAGCAGCGTGTTAGAGTTTTTCTTGTACCAATTTTTATAGGTGATTGGCCTTATGATGAAATATTTTCCTCAAATACTACGAATGGCCTCAAGATTTATATGCATATAGGAAATCACTGCGAATCCCATTTATTCTCATATAGACACCAACACACACACACACATGCGCGCACACAAGCACGCAGACGCACGCACACACAGCATGAAAATGAAATGTAACTCTCATAGGTGTTCCCTGTATACGTGCATGCAGGATAAAAGTTGCAGAGCATGGGAGAGACCACCACTGTTGCATTGATGCCGACCTGCCCTACGTTAAAGCTGCTACATGATTGCAGAGACAGAGCCTGCTTCATTGATGCGCAGTAACGGCCTAATACTAAGTACATCGGTATGCTATTCTTCCAGTGACCGACGACAAAAATTGGCCCTCATAACGCCATTTCTTCAGTGGCATGCATGCCTATAGCGTGCGGACAGGGAATATGACTGATCGGTGCATTGTATGGGCCCGCGTACGCCGCTGCCTGCGCGCGCTTTAGCAACCTGCACTATAGCAGTCGAGAGGGTACCGCCGCCTTTCTGAACGATCTTACCCTTTCCCTTTATGAGCATTGTATTTTAAATTAAAAGGTTCAATAAAGCACCGTTGTTCAATGTTTTCCTCTCCCCTTTGCGCATCACATCAGCCAGCCGAGGATCATGGGTATTGGGGTATAAGCGGGACCACGACTGGGCTTCTGCTTAGGAAGAATGGTATATGGTATATGAAGATCAAAGCCTCAAAGATGCACGCGGGCTACGGAGGACGCCTTAGTGCAGGGCTCCGCATTAATTTCGACCACCTGTGGTTATTCTATTAACGTGCTCTGACATCGCACAGCACGCCGCCGTTCGAATTCCATCTCGCATATGTGACCTCAGCAGCCGAACGCCAAGGCCACAGAGTTAGAGGTAGTACTGAGGAGGGGATGCATGCTTCAGGCTCCCAGCACCAGCGGACTGCGCATTCTGCAGGTTGAGCAGACAGAGAAAACATCCGTTCCCGGAACCTGAGCCAACCAGGAAGAACATGAAGTAGCGGAAGTCTATTTCAGCAAAAGCTCAAAGTTTTCCTGCAAACGGCGCCATAGGACAAACCAAGTTCTGAGCAGCGAAATGTGCCCTCCTTCTCAGCGTCTAAGGCGAACATTCAATAGAAGTTTACGTCCTTCCTTTTTCTGAGATGTGCAGCACACTACGAGACAGTATATTCGCCAAGTTGCGGAAGCACTGCATGCGTTGAGCACGAAAACGAAGCCCGTTAAAACTAAGATGAAACGAAACCATTCGATCAGTTTCTGCCGTGGAAACGGCTGGTTCATTCACTAATTTCATACTTGCCAAAACAATACTGTGTTCGGTGAGACAGAGCGTGAAAGAGAGCTGGAGGTCAATTTCAACAATGAAATGTTTAACGATCACCGAAGTCTTCATACACGTGTGTTTTGAAATTTCGCCTCTGTCCAAGATGCGACCACCCCCTGTCGGGATCAAACCAGGGTGCCCGCGTGCTCAGAAGCTGAATGCCAAAGTCATGCATGAGCCACCGCAGCGGGCCAGCGAGAACATCAGGCATTTTTTAACGGACGACGTGGTGCGCGACCAAAATGGCTTTGAGGCCAATTCATCGGAACTGGGGCAGGGAATGCTCAGAGAAAATAAGCTGCCTCTCGAAATGGCTCCTACTTTATGGAACACGTACAGGCTGAAACGTATCGTAAAAAAATGAAAGTCGATTTGCGTATCACGTCAAATCCGAACTAGGTGCGCTAGCTCTGTGCGGGCCATTGTTTTGCATTGTTTATCGTGGTTGTGCTTTTTTATAATAGACGGACTCCGAGGCCATCATGCCAACAAGTCAGACATCACCAAGAATTGCTTCAGGGCGGTCCTACGTTCCTGCATGCTACTCTGCTGATCAAAGCTTCACCAATAAGGACAGCGACTGGAAGAATGTGGATTTCTGTCATCATCGATGACGGCCTGGTTTCAGAGATTAAGTTCGACAGAAATAAAAAATTAAAATCAGACACAGACCGGGAAAAGCTATGCCAAATAAGAAAGCATCGCGTCGCAATTTCATGTGCGTGTGTAGAATTTCTCAGAGGCTAAAGAAGACGAGTGTTGGGGCAAGCGTCACAGTTCCCGTGCTTGCCCATAATAAACCGCAGAGGGTCGAACACTCCAAGCAGAAGCGGTCTAAAAAATGGTGAGGGGTTACTGCCTACCATTGGTCATTTAAGAGGCTAAATAGTGATCGGCTCTGAACATTTCCAGTAAATCATCCCATAAGGGTGGACCTTTTTGTCCGTGAAAGTAACGGGAGAAAAGAAGGCGACCGTGCTTGCTAATGGGCCGGGAGTCGGACGTGCTATCCACAGTGTCACCGGCTCAGAACATTTGTGTTAGCGCCCGTGTCTGTGTCTTCTTCCTTCGTGTTTTCGTCCCGTTCCTTGCGCTGTTATTTCATCATGGATTACCAACTAGCCCGGCATCTTGCACTTCTGATCTTGCACTTCTGCACTTTTGTGTTAGACGTTGGAATTTTCGGGTTCAACCAAAGAACGCGATAAAACCACGCTGAAATGATTTTTATTGCGAAAGCAATACTACGCCAGGTCTAACCTCTCGTCGCGTGGTCCGTGGATCCCCCTGCTCCTCGAGGAGCCGCCGCAGCGCCTGAGAGATGGTGTGACGTCAGCCTCTCCGTTGCTATGGCGACGCGTGACGTCAGCTTGCTCTCCGCCGCCGCGCGCTCTCCATCGCCTCGCCGACAGTCTCCCTCTCTGATGCGCAGTATCGATTGCGCATCGCCATCTGCGTGGTTTGTGGTGTATACAAAATTGGCAGTGGCTTAGCTCTGCTATGTCAGGATATACGTAGCGTGAGGTGAGGGCTAGGTGTCCACATGTCGGTGGACACTTGAACCAGAGGGAAGGCGCAAAACTGCCCTATTGGAACGGTGGACACCTCAACTATGCTTTAAGCTAAGATGCGGTAGCGACAGGTGTGCGCTGCATGCGTTGTCATTGACAAAGTTGTGACAGAAACGCGGCGCTGAAGCCATAGGCCGTCGGCGTTCGTTGAGTTCATTGGCGTTGGCGTTGACCACGTTTTACACTCCGATCATTTTAAGGAAAGGAAGTGCGCATAATGGCTCACTGGGTCAGTGGACGCCTAAATCGTGCTTATATATAGGTACGTGGAGTGATGAGAGAGAGATGTGAACTGCAGGCATTACAAGGTTATGCCAGAAACGCGGCGCTGAAGCTATAGGCCATCGGCGTTCATTGCCTTCATTGGCGTTGGCGTTCTCAACGTTTTATACTCCAATAATTTTAAGGAAAGGAAGGCGAGCGCGCGCGGCGAGGCACGCCAGCTGTGCGTAGTGACGTCACTTGCTCCTCGCGCATGCCCAGTATGGTCCTGCAAGAGCACGTGAAACGGCGAGACTGTGGGCAGTGTAGCTCACACAACAATATATGGCTACGCGCAGATGTTGCTTTCGCAATCTTCCAGGTTTAACCAAAGCTAAACCACAGTCATTTTTTTAAATGCGGTTCTAACCAATAAATGTCGATATTCCGGAATTGCAAGCCGCAACAACCTGGCTATTACAGTCAGTCACAGCAGAAAAATAAGAAAGCGCTGGAATCAGGAGCGCGGTAAGACATGTATATCGTTCGTCGAACTAAGTATACCATGCTCGTGAGTTTGGAGGCATTTACCTGTGAACTCAGACAAGCTGGTGCAGATCGGGAGGGTCCACCTACGCGTCAAGTGCTGCCGGCTAGCGCTGTCTACTCACAGAATGTCGTCACGCGCTTAGTGGGCGCTGCTTTGTTAAGCAAGTTTTCCACTGCATGTGAGCACACTAACAACTTCTGTAGCCGTAACAAGCCACCGTCAAAGTGAAGCCATGAGTAAGTGGCACGAAAAATGCAATGTTCTGGTTTCCGCGACGGTTAAGCGGTAGTTCCTACGCTGACCACATGATGCTCGTTGATCACTCAGTGCACTGTCTTCTCGTTCAATGCACATCGTACGAATCAGAACATGAAAACCACGTTTTTACAACTAACCTTCCCTTTATGCTTTCGTCTCATGGACCAATAATTTAAATCCGACGGTTTACTTTCTGTTGCGCTGATACGATTTCATTCTGCAAAAACAGCGTTTAGTGCGACCATCTACGTCTTAGTTGCGTATGTGGAGTGGAGAAAAAGTTCATGCAATCTGCTTGTGCAATGCTTTTTCAGTGTTTTTCTGTTCCAATGCTAAGCAGGCCTGTTTCTTTTTTTTTAAGCGCTTCTGGCCACAGCATGCGTTCGTAAGCCTTATAACTTTGTCAAAACACTTATAATGACGTCTTTTGTGTAGAATAAGTAATTGAGCCTTACAGGCATGAACACAGAGTACCTCGCAGACCTAGATGAATCTGCGCAGCCGTGAATCTGTTTCTGACATTATTTTGACGCCGAATATGCAGTTTTATTTCGAGTACCGGATAGCTCAGTGCTGTAACCTGTTAAAAAAACCATCGGAGCTTGTGTAATAATTACATTATCCTTTGCTGGCAAGCAGCGACAGTTAGAATGCTTGACACTTCAGAGCACCTCATCGCTGAGTGTTATACCCGCTTGAACAGCATAAACTAACAAACTTGCGGTGACGAAAGGCAACTGCACACAACCTTAATGCACGCTCACTTAACTTTACAAACAACGCGTTTCGAAGAGCGTCGCATATACACATCTGTGCTTATTCTGAGCTGCCTTCCGATAGCCCCGATTCTAATATGCCTTTCTTGATGAAGCACGAGTCAGCCTAACTTTCTTCCGCGTGGAAAGCTATTGTGCTCTTATTTTGCGGTGGTACCTCGTCAGATTTTGTCGCTCGCTCTGCACTGTTGCCGACTTTGAATACAAAAGGCCACAGTTTCGTTAGCAGCATGTTTCAGTAGCAGTTAATGAAAGCTGTGAGGCTCATTTGTCAAAGGAGACAGAAGGGAAAAAACACGCAGAATGGGAGGTAAAATTAAGTGCAAGAATTGCGTCTTCTGTAATACAACACTTTCCTGTGGCCTGGTATAGAGTTTGGCTCATTGTGCTGGCTGAAAAACGTATCATCGAGCTTTTACGGGGAAGTGAATGTCCACGCAGAGGGCGCCACTTACCGCACGAATAGGAGGGACCTTCCAACGAGAAATGAACAACTTTTTCAGGGTTATAAGAGCCAACGCAAAAGGAAAACAAAAAACAAACTCAAAGCCTTTCACGGATGGAGCGGTCGCTTGCGTTAGGATATATATCTTTCCTATATATATCGAAATCCTCGTTCTTCCGCGAAGTCAAATATGTTGTTTTTCCCCTTCTGAAGGTTTGCAAGAATCCATGTGAACAATAAAATCGTGATAAGACGCCGGTGCCTTGTATGCCCTTCTCGCCTATACGTACCTTACTGCTTGTTATCCCCGCTTTTCATTGGTTCCTCGTCGCCCTGCTCCAGTACTGTAGCTTCTGGTGCCTTTCATAACTAGTTGCATTTTCTTTAAATTGTTTTTACAATGCCTCCGAGAACTTTTGGATTGGCTTTGTTATGCCTTAATATCCCCAACCGCCTTCGACTGAATTTTCTTCTTCAACCTTTGACTGAGTCTTCCTTAGATTCAAACCTCTACTTGACAGCCTCCAAGGGGCCAGCGAGACTCAAGTGCCGTGTCCTCTTTTCGAAGACCCTGCGGTCAGCATCGTCTCCTCCTGCATGTTCATTCCTTGAATGGGCCTCCTCCAGAACTTCCAATGGGCAGCGAGACTCAAACTCGCTGTCCTTTTTTTCGAAAACACTGCGGTCAGCATCGTCTCTTCTTGTGCGTCTACTTCGTGATTGCAGGACACGGATCTCTTTGCATTCAAAAAAGCAATCCACCTCTCCCACGGACGTCCGTCCTGCTCTCGGTGCTATCGCGCGAACGCACGGGAGAACGAACCGACGGACAGCGTTTTTAGGCGCGTCGAGGGCACATGATGTGCTGGTTATCACCTTTAAAAAGAGTTAAACATGACGCAGGCATTTATTCTCCCAAAAAAGTCCCCGCAGCTTCCTCTATTTCCAATTGGAGAGTGGCGCATGTATTCTGACTAATGTAATTCGACACAGGGGCGTAAAAATGAGCATGCATGCGCTTATTTTCACAACACATTTCCGCTACCAAGAACCACGGCACTTTGGGTTTAAGTTCGGGAAGGAGCATACTTCGAGGAGAAAACGGAGCATGAAGACCAAGACCACACTGGCATTGCCTGGCACTGCTTGCACCCCACTGGCAGTCCGGCATTTTGAGTCCGTATTCTAACCGGCAGCGCATCCCTTCCTGGCGTTTAGCGTCGCGCGAGGCAGCGTACCCGTCCTGCGCTTGCTTGCGCGGCGGCGGGGCTGCCAAACGAATGGGCCGAGATTAGCGCGGCAGCGCACGTCAGGCCCTTAGTTTTGGGCGATGGGCATGCGAGGCGCGTCTCCGAATCCCGGCGTCCGGAGCCCCGACTGCGGCGTGCACGCGCGCGGAGAGTGGCAGTCTGTCGCAGGGTGCGCCGCCGAGATCCTCGCCGTAACCCGATTAGGGCGGCCGAGACGGACGCTGGCTTGTCCGACCCGGCGCTTTAATGGCCGTCTCGGATGCGGCTCGCGAGCAAGGCCTGCTGCTGCCGCTGCTGTCCCTGCGCCGACGTCATGTCGTGACCCGGCCTTATATTGCCCTTCTCGACGGGGCAAGCAATGCGTGCACAACGCATGCGCCAAGTGCGCAACCGGCAGGTGCAGCGACCTTGGTCAGCAAAGAGGCCGCATTCTTGCCTTTCCCTCCTCTTCGACGGCAGTCTCCTTCGCCTTCTGTGCACTCGCTCCTTACGCTTACTTTTGTTCTGCGGCCTTTTGTTTTGGTCGATATCGCAGTTCGTAAGGAGCAGACCGTTACGTTACTGGAGGCGCTCTGACTTGCAGTATGGAGAGCGGGGTCGCTAAATTATTCCTGAGGAGATGGCGGAGAACACTGCTCTGGTTCTATCGTCACTCGGCTTGCAGGGCGCAGGCACGGGGCAGGCTGCTTTGGCAATCGTGACAGAATGGATTTCGATATTACCGTTAAACGAAGTTTAGCTGCAAACATCTTTTTTTACCCGAAATGCTGGAAAGAAGCGGCCGAGCTCTCTATTTTTGCCGCTGCGAAAAAAAAAAGTCAAACGTGAATGCAGACCTTTGGTGCTCTTTGGTATACCTGTGCAACCTTACTATAGCACATATTATATTCCCGTTAGAGGCATCTGCCGGCGCTCCTGAGTAAATATATGACGTCGGTGTACTCCGGAGTGAATAGCACAAAAAGGTTTTGAAGATATTTTCCTTTGGACATTTATAGTTTTTAGTGGACGCCTTGCTGTGCGCTACATAAGGGAAGCGTTTATTGAATCGCGTATGGCCCAGAAATGTTTCCATTCAGCTGCACTGCAATGAAGCCGAGCGCCTTTCTTTTAAGTTTTTTTTCAAAGTCGTACAAGAATGCTTCTCTTTTACCAATACGAAATGTTTTATAGGCGGATTCGCCCCAAAAAATGGAATCTTCTAAACGTGTGGCAACATTTATAGTCGGATACAATTCAAAAATGAAAATGACGTCGACCGGTTCCCATGCAGCAGAGGTTATATGGGCAAGGAAGGAGAAGAGACGGTCTTTTACCTCGTGCCGCGAGGAATGGGTTGCTCATTGTTCAGGCTAGGGATGCGGAGGGGTGGAGGGGGGATGTTGGAAAGAAGCTTTAGTGTCGTTAGTGCTGAGGAGCCTACGTCCCAAGGCGCGAGGAGAAAGGAACATGTCCATTTCTTTCCTATCTAGCCTCTGCTGCATCGCAGCCGCGAAGTCAAGGGAGCCGGCATTGGCTCGAGGGCCTCCTTTGAGGAGCATTATTCGCCGCTGCATTCCTGCCTTGCATCCGATGCCTTGCAAATAAACCGACATGTTGTCCACCTTTCCTTAATTTACCCCATTCTTGATGTTACAAGCGAATGAACAGTCCAGACACGCGCAGTAGAGCAGTATATAACTACAGTAAATTATTTCAGCCCTGTTCTAACGCCAAGCTCAGATGGCAGTGAACCCAGCAGTATCTACACAGACCAAGTCTAACAGACGCCGCACATGTGGGGTGCAGTATTCCAACATACACTTCGTGAATGAATCGATGGAATCAACGCTAAAAAGACGAGCTCCCGAAGTGGAAGGAAAAAATAAAGTGGGTGACTATTCTCTTCAAGATCGAGGATGAAGACGTGGATACCTCACTTTGAGCGGCAGTACACGAGTATGGAAAAGAAACCCATACTCTGACATTTAGGTGACCGTCACAAAACTTCGAGATTCTTAAATCCTATTACTTCTCCGGTCCACCAGGGCACTCAGTCTCTTTGCCGAGTACAGCTTTCAAGAAGCAATAATAATTAAACCTTCGGCACCCACGCTTTGCCAAAAAAAAATGCACATTGTGCACGCGCTGCCTTTAGGCGCGTAATGTGTGCAGCGAGACCCTGAACATCTGAATCCCGTTGCCACAACGACTCTCTCGGGTTAGGCGCAACGTGGTGCGCGCGGAAGCTGGGGCTTCGGAACCGAGAAAAAGTAGAAGTCGAGAAATAGGGGAAAACGAAGGAAAGGAAGGAACGGGAGCCGCCAAGCTTCGCACGCTTCCCGGCACTTCCTGGCGCCAGCTTCATTCGCTGCGAGAGGAGCCCAGTGCCGGCAGCACCTCGAGCGATCGCAGCCGGAGCCAGGCGGGCTCCCATCCGCGCTGGCAGCGCAATCGGACCTAAGCGTCCGCGCCCGTGTTACCAATCTGCTGCGAGTAATAAGCTTGTTAACGCCCTGCTTCCCGCAAGCCGCGGACCGCCGGGGCCGGTACGCCAGGAGCGCCGAATTTAATCCAGCACCATCCGCCGGAACCAGCGAGGAGGAACCGGCGGGCCTCTCATCGGCCGGGGAGGGCGTGCGCACACACGCACACGCGGAAAAGAGAAGCGCTTCGCGGCAGCCGGTGTCCCCCCCTCTCCCCTTTGCCAGTGCAGAGCCAGCGCCTCTCTTTTCTTCGGTGCTCCTCATAGACCGCAATTAATTTGTGGCCTGAGGGGGAATCCCCGAGCTCAAAGACAAATCATTCCCCTCCCTTCTTAAGCCCTCTGCGGCGAGGTGAGAACAACAGAACAGGAGGATTTTCGCCGCCGCTCGCGAGGCGCCAGACGAGCTGGGGGACGACGGCGCCCCGGCGCTAGGGAAGAAGAAGAAGAAGAACGAAGAGCAAACTCGCCGCCGCTATCTCGCCACGCGTCTGTCTCGCTCCGCGTCCCTCAATCTCTCTTGCGGTCTAGCGCTGCTCCGCCTTGTTTGCCACCGATCTTCGCAGGCCTTGCCGCTTTTCGCTCTCTGCGTTGTTTTTCGTGCTCCACCGCCACCCACTCCCACATCGACGTTTCACTGCTCTTCGCGCGCGCCGGTTTTCGCGCCAAACCGCACCGCACTGAGGCGCGCATCGAGGGTGCTCTGTTGCGCTTGCCGGCCTCTCAATCTGTCTTTCGCCCCTTTGTTTTCAGTACTTTTTCTTTCTCTCGACACCCCACCAGTCTTGTGGCCGTCGCACTCTCCCCCACCCCCTTTCTTGGCACTGCCGAATGCCTGCCACTGCTGTGTTTCATTACGGCCGTGTGCCATTGTGCATCCATTCTTGGCAGCTCGCTTCTTGGCGGAAGAAATCTTCTTTCGTCTTTTCTTGCTCCACCGCTCCCTACGATCCCTTACTTCCCTTTGCTTTCTCCCCATTATAGAAACTCGAGTATTCCTAAGATCGTAAAAAAAAAGAAAGAACTAAGCAGGTGATCATAAAAATAAAGAGAGCAGCTCTTTTCCAGTGCTTCCCGCTTTCTAGCGGCGTGAAGGCTTTGAGCCCTGACCATCGTATCTGTGCTCCATAATCTCTGCTTGTCTGGGGAAGTCGGCTATGCCGTTTATATTTTTGCTGCGTTACTTGCGGCTTCCCTTTAAAATTTCGGGGCTCATGTCTCACTCTTCTTTTGCGCCGGAGACGGTAGGATTTAAAATGAATGCTCGTCCCTTTTGTTTCGTTCTTTGGGGTCGGAATAAAAAGTACGAAGATTTGAACTTCCCCTTCTAGTTCACTACGGCGCCATCGTATTCCGCTCCGAGTTTGTCGAGCTTGCACACGTCGCGGGACGTTATTCTATAGGAGAGGGATCGGCAGCGTGGATCCTGGCTTGTCTATAGACACCAAACTTTGGGCTTCCGCGTCAATCGCGCATACTTTCGCTAGAGAAAAAAAAAATGCAAGTGAAAAACGGGACAGGCAGAGCTCGATATTGAGGCGGAGGCTGCAGAGCCTTGAAACAATGCTTAGGCCCCGCAGTACGAGCCGCACACAAGTAACAAGATTGCGATCCGCAAATAAGTGGCACAAAGCCGACGTGTAACAGCCTTGTTGCCAAGTTACGGAGAGCGCACGTTCGGGAAAGGTACGTGCTCAAGCTATATGCACGCGGTATAGCAAAACTAAGAGCACTGTGTGTGCTCTTCCTCTGTCTTACGTTTTTCGCCGTTGTTCAAAACACGAAGGTGTGTCGCAAATGAGGGATATGCTCTGCTGTCGGGATGGAATCTGCTGTCGGATTACGCCTTTGCTCGTGCTTCTTCTTGGATCTCTGAAAAATAAGCGAACAGCCAATCGGCTTCCGAATAGAGAAACATCGCTCCCAGTGAAAGCGATATAGACCCAGTTATCGTCAGATTATTCTTCTTTTGTTTCAGTAGCGAGAATCTTGTGAAAAGAGAACATGGTTTTTTACAAGTCTAGTTCACTGATGAGGGAAAGGTTTAAACACAGCGCTGTAACTGTATTAAAGTTTTCTCCTATGGCAGGGGACATGCCCCACTCTCGAAGTCGGCATATACGCCAATCATACATGCACGAGCTGGAAACGGGTGCAAAGCGACGAAAGGTAACGAAAGAGGAGTCATAAGGCTCCCATTTATTGGTGCTGCAAGGAACGAATCAACAAATGAGCGACACTTTGCGCAGCCTTATTATACACAATAAAAAAGAAAGATGGTTCGACAAAGAAGGCAAGAATTTTGTCCCTTTTTCAACCATGAAATGTTTTGATTCTCCCATTCTCTGCAATCTCAGTCAAACAGGACCGGAACTGCGGCGAACTTGACGCTGATACCGAAAGAAATTTCCGTCCATAGTATTTTGATACGCTATAAAAGAAAGAATTTTTCCCTTCGTAAGATAAGAGGAATTCGAACAACGCCTGCACGGCTTGTCAGCTGGTTAACTGGCACCTAACACCACTCGGCCGTTCGTTTTTTTTTTTTTTTGCCTGCGTTCTCTTTTCGGTATAGTAGTGTTTAAAGCTAAACACTACTACACGGGCACATGCAGTGTGTTTAACTATTTTCCTAACCGCTCTCTGAGAGTGTCAGTCACCCGTGATCGATAGATGCGAGAGCCTATATGAAAGCTCTTGCGGCGTCGTGGGACACGTTGCCCTATTTCGTAGATTAAGTTTTGACTAACCGTTCAGTGTTAATGTAGTCTGCTATCTAGCCGCCAGGTTGCAATTTTTAAACCCGTAGTGAAACCAATGCCGCGCCGTGACCGCTAGCGACCATGGCAGCCCAGCAGCCCCATCGCAAGTGCGGTATCGCAGCGCATCTCGTGTTTGTGCCGCAACGTCGACGGACGTTTCTGACTCGGACAGCAGCCGCGCGTTCGATCCGACCAGCTTGCCTTTAGGATAGAGCTTGTGCACCAGCTCCTCGAGCCCGACGACACACCGACCGTTCAGGTATCAAGCACAGAAGGTAAGACTGAAATCTGAGCACACAAAGCACATAACAAACGTCTTGAGTAAGACATGAGAAATGTACTATATATAGTGCTTTTCCACGTCACGAGACTGCTTCGCCGAATGACACGTCGGTCGTAAGGGTTGTCTGGAACTTATTTCTCAATGACTTTGGGAGCTACAACGATTGTTTTTTCAACATACTGTAGTGCTGTGACGGGAAACGTTTCATATATATTCTGACGTCCCGAGCAGACTTTATTGCCACCGGCAGGAATAGCGTACGCCACGAAGGCGACGATGGGAGATGATTATGAATATAGACAAATGAATGTGAGGTTCGCACACAATGCTTATAATATTTTGGGTTTTTTTGCATTTTTTTGTTTTTAAAATTAATGGCCTACATCTCATCGACCCTTACGAATCTGCCGGTGCTAACGGCAGAGGCCCATAAAGGTCGATGCCGACAACTTCAAACGGTGCGAATGGGCAAGAAAGGGCCTGGAGGAGGTCCGCAGGAGGCGACGCTAACCGTTTAGTATTGGCAGGGAACACAGTAGGCGACGCATTTTGCAACGCTGATCAAAAGGCCAGGCCAGAAGCAGCGGCTCTTAAGGCGATCGTAGGCCTTCTGGAAGCCCAAGTGACCAGCGGTCGGATCACCGTGGAATGTTTGGAACAGGTGAGAGCGGAGGGAGCGGGGAACGACAGGAACCCAGGAGGGGCCAGGAGGGTTGTAGTTGTACCAGAGCAGCGTGCCATTCTGTATGGTGAAATTGGTGAGCTGGCGGCGCAGTCGAGCATTCGGAGGCTGCGTAGCACCGGTGAGGCGGTCAATGAGCGTTCGGCAGTAAGTATCGGACAGCTGAGCGGAGACGAGATCTCTGGGCATGGTTGGAGAGACGAAATGAATGGAGGTGGTTGTCACTGCATGAGGCGGTTCATCCTCATGAAGGCCTGGTGACGAAGGAAGCGACCTGGGTTGGGTGGTGGCGAAGTGAGCGGACAACGAGAAAAAGTATCGGCGTACTGATCAATTCGCGCTACAAGGAACATACACACGGAAACACAAACGGACGAAGCGCATATATGCGCATCGTCCGTTTGTGTTTCCGTGTGTATGTCCCTTGTAGCGCGAATTGATCAGTATGAAGCACAAACTAGCCCCCGCTCTTGCAGTGTCGGCGTCCTTATGCTTTCCAGCTTTGTATGTTACTGTAAAATAAAATTCTTGGAGGCGGAGAATCTAGCGCCCGAGCCGTCCAGACAGGTTCTTTAAGGAGGACAACCAGCACAGAGCATGGTGGTGTGTTACGATAGTGAAGGCTCGGCCGCATAGATAGGGGCGAAACTTTTCAACGGCCCAGGCCATGGCGAGGCACTCCTGTTCGGTGATGGTGTAGTTACGCTCGGCTGGAGTCAGTGTACGACTCGCGCAAGGAACGACCTTTTATGCGGAAGAAACTTGTCGCTGCAACAGCACAGCGCCAGGACCATGCCCACTGGCGCCGGTGTGGAGAATTGTTGAAGTAGATCCATCAAAGTGGCAGAGGACAGGATCGGAGGTCAGGGCTTGTTTAAGTTCTGCAAACGCTGCCTCGCAATCGGTAGACCAGAGGAAATTTGTTCCGGCAGTGAGAAGCATGTTTAGAGGCGACGCGATAGACGCGAAGTGCGGATGATCCAACGAATGTAGGATGCCAGTTCAAGAAAATCACGAAGCTCTTTGGCACTGGACGGACGCAGGGAAATGGAAAGCAGCCGCAATTTTATCGGGGTCACTTCGCATTCCAGCCTTGCTGACGACATGGCCAAGCATGTTGATGCATTTGTAGGTAAAACGACATTTTTTTAGAATTGAGCTGAAGGCCAGCCCCTGCAAGCGCAGTTAAGACTTCATCCAGGCGTTCAAGGTCATCTGTAAAAGTCGAAGAAAAGATTATGATATCGTCCAGGTAAAAAAGGCAAGTTTTACATTTGAGGCCCCGGAGAACTGTATCAATGATGCGCTCGAACGTAGCAGAAGCGTTGCACAGCCCAAAAGGCATGACGTTGAATTCGTATAACCCATCTGACGTGGTAAAGGCTGCCTTTTCTTTGTCATCTTCAAGCATACGGATTTGCCAGCAACTGGATCGCAGGTCGAGGCTGGAAAAAAATTCGGCTCATTGTAAGCAGTCAAGGGTGTCGTCAATGCGCGGGAGTGGGTATACGAGGGGGTACCCAAAAGAAACCGGACTTATTTTTGTTTGAACTTATTTGTTCACATTTTAAGCACAGACCTTCAATCTCGTTCTAAGTATTCCCCACTTGCAATGATACGCTTGTCGAATCTTTCATTCCATTTTTCAAAACATTGTTTAAATTCATCTTTTGTAATGCTTGACAGTGCCTCCGTCGTTTTTTTCTTCACCTCAGCAACATCAGCGAAACGCTTTCCATTCACCTATTTTTTCATTCTAGGAAACAAAGAAAGTAGCACGGGGCAAGGTCGGGAGAGTATGAGGGTTGAGAAATAGGGGTCATGCCATTTTTGGTCCAAAATTGTCGTAGAGACAGGGCTGTGTGAGCAGGGGCATTGCCATGATGGAAAAACCAGTCACCCGACCGCCACAAATCTGGCCGCTTCCACCGCACACTGTTGCCCAATCTTTTCAAAACATCGTAGAAAGCCTGGCTAACTGTCTGACCCTGCGGAACAAATTCTCAATGGATGACTCCTCTCACGTCGAAAAAACAAATCAGCATTGTTTTGAGGTTTGGTTTCACCTGACGAGCTTTCTTGAGGCGAGGTGAATTTGAAGTTTTCCATTGGCATTATTGTTGCTTTGATTCAGGATTCGATTCATGAACACTTGAGTTGTCCCCATAGCATCGTCCTTGTACGTCTTTCTTAATATTTAAAGAGTTTCCATTCAGCTTTTACCGAGCAAAAATCAGAATTTCACCGGCGCACGCTGTTCATGAAAATCAGCCATTGCAAAAACGACATTCACACACTCTCGTCGTCACTCTAAAACTCTGCCTAAAATAGTCTGACATCGTTCAACGACGGCACTCGGCTTACTGACTCTGGAATGTTCGTTCTATGCGCTCCTAGTGGCGAAACGCGGTACCACAGAAGCTTTGCCGACCAAAAAATGTAGTCCGGTTTCTTTTGGGTACCCCCTCGTACATCCTTGTGACTTATCTTGTTCAGAGCACGATAATCGACGCAGAAACGTACCGGACCATCCTTCTTCTGCACTAACACGACTGGTGAGGACCACGGACTGGACGAAGGACGTATGATGTGACGATTCAGCATGTCAGTGACATTAGCCTCAATAATCTTGCGTTCGGAACTAGACACTCGGTACGGGTGGCGACGAACCATCCCAGTGCCTGTGAGTTCCGATGCGATGGGTGGCTGCAGTTGTTTGGCCCAGAACTGCAGAATGTATGTCAAAGGAGGCGTGCTTCTTCAAGACGGCAGCCAAGGCTTGGGCCTGGTGTCAAGAGAGGTCGGCGCTCATGGTAGCGGAAAGTGCCTCACCAAAGGAAGCAGATGAGGAAGCTGGTTGCGCGTGTTTGGAAAGGGAGAGAAGCGTCATCGGCTTAGCGCTGGCGATTGAAGCGACAGTAGATCATTGGCGAAGAAGAATAGGCTCAGGCGTAGTGTTTGAGGCAGCCGGGAGAGAAGACCCATGGGAAAAACGAAGAAGTGAAGGAACAATAAAAACTCCTCGGGACAGAAAGCGCGGGCTCGCTACGGCCATGGCGTCCCCATCGGCAATGTGGACGGAAACAACTGAAATGACATCGGCGCAGCCAGGATATATGACATGGTCAGCGGCTGTAACCAAGGGGTGAGGCGTCCGGTCAGAGAGGTCACAGATGTCGGTTTCAGTAACCTCGACGGGTGATTCGCCGCACGTAATGACAGCGGATGCTGATGAAAGAAAATCCCAGCCGAGAATGAGTTGATGAGCAGAGGAAGAGAGCACAGCAAGTTCGATGTGATGGCCGATGCCGTTGATAGTGATCCGAGCGGTACATTGTCCAGAAATGTGCATCGGTGCCTCATTAGCAGTACGTAAACGCGGACCGAAGTAGGGAGTATGGACTTCAAATTTAAGTACAGGTCAGAGCGGATGACGGAAAGAGTGGCGCCAGTATCAAGTAATGCTTCCACAAGAAATCCTTCAACGTCTCCGAACAACAGATTGGACGGGGCCGCAGTAGGACTAGTAGGAGGTTGTGGCGGTGTAGTTTTACCTCCGGAAACTGCACAAGTCAGTATTCCGGGCGGCGGTCCGAGGGCTGAGAAGGTGCGGGAAGAGGCGATGAAGAGCGACGGAAAGATGACGGGGAGTGGCAGCGCAATGCACGGTCGTTCGAAGGTCGACTCGGTCAGGAGGAGGCGGCGGGGAAGGGGAGCGACGATGATCGGGATAGTCGTACTTCGGCCGGTACGGAAACTGCGGGTACATGTCGACGTGTCATGGGTCACTGTAACCGGACCGCTCGTCACGCATTCGCCGGCGGCAGACACGTGCGACATGACCAGGAATTCTGCAGTAAAACAAACGAGACGAGGTGTACGCGGCGCCATACAAGCAGCGACGGGAGGTCTTGAAGAAATAGCTGCGAGGTCGGGCTGCACAGGTTCAAAACGGGAGGGCAGGAAAGGTGACGGTGGAACCGCAGCAACCTCAGCATACGTCGGGGCGCAGCGAGAGACAGGGGGCTCTTGACTAATCGGCCGCGTGAAGGAGGCCAGCTCGTCCTTGACCATGTCACGCGAACTGGAGGCAGGAGTGGGAGGTGGGAAACTGGTGGCAGGCGATGAAAGGGCGCCGTGGAGTTCTTCGCGGATTATGTAGCGAATGAGCGTGCGCAAGTCTGCATCAGCAGATGGGCGGGAATCCCAGGTTTCTTGAATCCGGTTCGACTGCAGGTCGTCAAGACGCTGGCAGGTGGTGCGAATGTCAAGGATCGATGAAAGGTTCTCGGCAGCAAGTGCAGTGAAAGCGAACTAGCCAATGCCTTTCAGGACGTGGCGAACGCGGGCGGCTTCAGGCATGGCCTTGCTCGCACGTCGGCAGAGAGCAAGCACGTCCTCAATGTAGGATGCGTAAAACTCGCCTGGAAGCTGAACGCGAGTGTCCTTTTTTTTTTTTGTAGACTGCAGGGCAAGCGCTGGCGGTCCCAAAGATCGGGCGAATTTGCGATGTGAAGTGGGACCAGTCAGGAATAGAATCTTCATGGTTGAAAAACCAAGTCTTGGCCACATCAGACAAATAAAATGAGACATTAATAAGCTCTACGGAAGTGTCCCAGCGGTTCAAAGAGCTTACGCGGTCTTATTGCTGCAGCCAGTATTCAACGTCGTCGCCACGAAGACCCGCGAAAGCTGGAGAGTCGCGCTGGCGGGTACTGACCGTCCTAGCCGGCTGGGCCGGCGGCGGTGTGGTAGGGGTTCCAAAGGCCATAGGCTGCCGGTGGTAGGATCGGGGCCGACAGGAAACATGCCGGTGGCGGCCGGAGGATGGACGGTGGATTGTTGTGAGCGACGCGAGTCGATGTGCCTCATCGGGGCAGGTGGGCCGACCAGACTGGGACCGGAACGGAGCTTCAGAGGTCTAGGGAGAGGTACAGAGGGACCAAGAGCCACCTACCACGTGTGAGATTGAAAGCGTCAGGAGCAGGCTGTATTGGTTGGTTGGTTGGTTGGTTGGCCTCAAGTAGAATGGCACATACCCACTACGGGGGAGTGGCCAAGACACAGGCGGATTGCCACTGGCAAGAATGGCGTGCGCCACGAAGACGACGGTAGGAGATGATGATGATGATAGGCAAACAAAGATGAGGTTCGCGCACAATGCTTAAAATATTTTGATTCTCTTTCTTTTTTTTTTTGGAAGATTATTAGTCTGCACCACATTAATGCCCTAAAGTAGAATATGCAGCTGCCGTTGGGAACCCACATCAAGAGTACCTTTCTGAAACCACTGAAACTATCCAAAATCACGCCGTTACATTTGTCTATTCCTTTTATTTGTCCTACGCTAGTGTAACCGAACTAAAGAACCGATCCAGCTTACCCTTATTAAAGCACTGCCGAAAATTATCCACTTTAGCCCTCTTTTATAGATTCTACTATTCCCTCCCGTCGAGCACCAGCATCACAAAACATTGCCTGTTTTCAGTTCGTCACAAAAAGAGTTAACGGGTGTCATACCCTTGCCCAAAAACAAATATTTTCGCAGCCTTTCTTTATCCGAACAGCAAAAGAATGGAACGGCCTTGCCAGTGCCACTGCAATCTTAGAAGATTTAGTTAATTTCGCAGATATGCTGAAATATTTTGGCGTATTTTAAGTTTCCATGTACCCTTGTACTAAAACATTGACGTATTGTAATTTGTTTTGTCATGCAGTTTTTATTGTTTACTAATTCGTTAACCAGTTCTTATCCACCGTTCTGCGCCTCTTTCTGTCTTGACGACGAGATAAAACACAGTTGTTGTTGTTTTTTTTTACGGGCAAGAATTTACAAGAAAAATTTTGAGCCTGACAGGAACGAAGGCTAATCATTTCTGCAAAAGCGAACAAAAAATGCCAGTCTGTTAGAGTTACGACAATACTAGACTGGCTTGGTAGTGAATGCGCGGTTTAGCTCGCCCAAAACCAAAGAGCGTCAGGAAGCGCAGCTGAACAAATCTGGCAAGAAAAACAAAAGCGCATGTTACCCACAACACGTTACCCACAGTGAGCCCTGAGACATGTTACACACCAGAAAACGCGCAGGGATTTGAGATTTTCTACGCATCACATTCGTTTATGCAAGGATGTCGCAGAAAACTCACCTTCAGCGCACGAGCGCATCGAAATGGAAACTGCTTTCACTCAGGTTGCGACCACATATTTCTTTTCCAGAAAAATATTTTTCCCCGCTACACCAGCCGGAGATGCCGAAAGACGGACCCACCGAGAGAAAACGACCACACTGAAGAGAACCGCGAGGCGACCGAAAGACGGTGTAAAGAAAAGCGCCCCTGCACAGCGTTGTGCGGGCAAACCTTTTCCGACGCTGGACGGCTCGTCGTGAACGATTTGCTGCATTATAAAAATAACGTTTGCGTCGAGCCCGCGTCCGTGCCACGCGGTGAGCTTAGCGAACAAACAAGTGGACTCCCCCTCTGTGCGCAAGCGGGAGGGGGGGCACACAGCTCAGCAACGCCGGAGCGCGGGGGGACTCTTCCTCTCGCGCGCGGCCGCTGGAAAAGCGTCGCGTCCTGTTACTGGGACAATCTGTTATCAGCGCGAACCGGTGCGCCGATAAACAGAGACGTCGGCGTAGGAGCCCGCGGCCAATGTTTGGGACGCCGGACGTAGCGACTCCTGTGGCGGCAGCGCTTACTCTGATGGCGCTGAATATTTGATCAGATCCAATACGCGCTTCCGTGCTCTCTGCGATCGTCTTTTTCCAAATGCCATTACAGCAGCGCGGGCTGCCCCCCTACGCGCCTGTACGCGTTTATGGCGCGGCCAGCTCGGTCTGCGTCCGGCCCCTCCGAGGAGAGGAGGAGAAGGACTCACACACACACACACAACGCCGGCGGTTGCGGCGTCAACCTGGCTCTTCCATTCCACAGATGCGCTCACACGCCGGAAGCCCTCCGAGCGTTCTATTATAAAACGCCGCTGCTGCGACTCGGGAGCAGTATAAAGCCCGTACAAAAAGGAACCGCTCAGCTTATTGCGAGTGGCTGTCCTTGCGGGTGCATCTCTTCCTGGGGGTGGCATCCTGTTCTTGTTACTTGGCGATGCTTTATATCCGCCTTTGCCGAGTCCAGCGGTTATTACTGCTTGCCTGACGAATGAATTTGTAATGCCACGAAACGCTGGAAGCTTTGTTGTTGCCTCTCTTGCGCATCCTACCTTCTTTATTTTTTCTCTCTCGCGTCCACCCGGGTCTCTGCCGATGCTGAGAAACCGCCGTATTAAGCTTGATATATTGCGTTGCCAAAGGATTAATGGTTGTAGCGATTGAAATGAAACCGCGAAGAACCGGGATAATTGTTGGGCCTAATGATCACGCATCGGCTCAGCTGGCAAACAAGTTCGCATTACGGACAAGCATTTGCCTGGTGGTAACAACCGTTCACACAAAGAAAAAAAAAAAGAACTGACTCTGGAGGAATTTGAAGAAATTATGAATGATGGTGGTGATTTGATGCGTTTTTTTTTTAAGGGTGTAAAAACAGCTTTGACCAAAAAGTGCCATGGCGCTATGTGTTTGTCTTCTCAAGGTGAGGTCAGTGCCCATTTTGAAAGCATTTGCCACACATACGCCCAGCACCAAGCCAGTGGAAAGCTTGTACCCATTGTATCACCGGTGGGTGCTCGGAATCTTTGGGCATTGAAGCACGCGCCTCCCGCATACCAGGAGAATGCTAAAGCAACAATAGGCCACCGCTGCTGTCTTTGAAGAAATTATTGCTGAATGAGATGCAGTGTTCTTCTAAATTATTGGGCGAAGGCTTGCTGGCCACTTATCCCCCCTCCCTTAGGGCATCAGTACAATGAACTGGGCCCCACATAGTGCGCTTCTACATGAGCCGTCCGATCCAAAAGGAGCGATTGCGTATTTGACACAAGACCTCATCGAGCAATGCATGCAGCCGTGTCTCTGCGGCGCCTGTGGTGACTCAGTTCTCCGCACCAGAAGTCTCCAGAGTTAGACCCTCTGCAACCTGAAGTGCTGCTCCCGACATCATGTCGGACCTCTCTCTGTTTACATCACCGCCGTCCATGCATTCGAATCGAATCTTTGTTATCGGCAACGGATCTCATCAGTCACCATATAACCAATCCCTCGTACGTTCGTAACGGCCGACTCCTGGATGCTTGTTCCAGGTCGGGTTAATCGAAGCAAAACGTGCTCATTTCCGTGAGCGCAGACATGCCACGGAAAAATCTCACAGGTTGTAGTGAACGTAGCCAACTTTGATTTGAAAATACGGCGCTAAATAAAGCGCGAATTCGCCAGCAATCATTACTACAGCAAACGGCTACGAACGAAGACCCACACACTGATTCCGAATGAGATCTGTAGAGTAAAGATTGAAAGATTGAAAGGAAGATTGCCGAAATCCTCTCGCATGGCCACCACCCAGTATGCTATATATTTATTTCGCATATTTGGCGTTTTGTTTTCTATTTAGTATATTTCGTAGATACCAGTAACTCATGCGCTGAGGAACGAGGCCGTGTATTTTTGTGGCTCTCCACTGCTTACATTAAGAGGGTTTCAAATTGCGCAATGTTCCCAAACCCTCTTAATGTTCATTTCGTGCACATCGGGTCTCAACATACCATCAGTGTCTCCAATAACACGCATACGTTTTTTCATCGAATTCGTTGCCGACATGTGAAGCTTATAATGTGTGCACATCGCAATAAACTTCAGTTGATAGTTTTCGCACCAGTGTTTGTGTCGTCCCTGTGTTTTCCCAAGTCATTTCAAAAGCGCAATTATGTGTGACCATGTTAACTACCAACTAACCCGATTTGAAACCCTCTTAATGTTCTTCTCTGCCACGCCCGAGCTGCGGCGCTCACCGCTGCTCTCGCTATTCCAGCCGAGGTTGGCAGGAATTTCGTATATCATTCGCCTCACCTGTGCACGATAGAGAATTTAAAATAACTCGGCCAAGACATGCAAGAGCTCAGATTAAACTATGACATGGATTCAGCATACCTACAAGCAACCGCTGACCCGTCTCTGGCAGAGCAAGTATTAATTAAGAACAATTATTTTCCCAAAGTTACGTCGAAAAAAAACCCCTCTGCCCTGACACGTTCTTCAAACAAATCACGTGAAAATTTTTATCCGCCACTTTCTCATTTCTCAGTTTCACTGCTAGTATTGCTAACTACTTTTTACTTTTTTTCTTGTATTTTTTATTACTCTTGTGCTGAGCCCAGATTGCGTGGGTAATATTTCAGAATAAATCAATAGGTAAACGGAAAAAAATATATGGATAGATTAATTGTCCGTTCAGCATTTCATGTATTCGAAAACTGTGTGCCTTAACAAGAACAGCATTAACGATTCAACAAGGCGTAATCTACTGGTAAGAAGAAAAATTGTTTTCACTCGGCGTTTCAACCACAGTGGACTGTCTTGTTTCGTTCCCTGCTACCTCAGGAGGCCTGCCGACACTGTCGGGCCTTCCCCGACCGGGAAACTGGCTCCTGGACCCGCTGTTGCCGCCCTTGTGGCCGATCGGTCTCCGGGCAGACCAGCCGCCCCCGCTCTGGCCCT
The DNA here is from genome assembly GCF_055824585.1 of Amblyomma mixtum. Lineage (NCBI taxonomy): Eukaryota > Metazoa > Arthropoda > Arachnida > Ixodida > Ixodidae > Amblyomma > Amblyomma mixtum. Next base: position 243,583,551 of record NC_143014.1, read on the forward strand.
TCCTCCACTTCTACCCGCCTTCGGATGCCCACCTGCTTTCGCCCGGTGAGCAGCGCTGCCCTCATATACACTCGCTCGCATATACACAACAGCTGGCGTCTGTTCGGTCGCTAGATTTTCGCGAGCTGTGTTCAGCCGCACGCATTTTCTCTAATAAGCGCTTAACGGCGAGCTGCTGTGCTATTACGGCAGTGAGCACGGCAATTATTCTGAAATTTTTGGCCGGGCAACTCTTTTCTTTTTTATTTCTTTTCTATGGCTAACAATGTAGATGCCGAGGAAGATTTATGCCCCTATAAGATCACCGTGCAATTCAATATGTCCACATTACGAGCATTGCATGCACACTAAAATCGAGCAAAGACTTTGGTGCGTCCAAACCGAAAGTTACATGAGATACTATAGAGACTCAGCTCCTTAATAAATGTTCAGAATGACAGCTACGCTTCACTTAGATCGCGGCGCTTGCACAGCATGATTGCAGCAAGCATGCAGTGTCTATTTTTTTACATAGCTGTGACATGAATCGCCACAAGGCTGCTTGGCAAGCACGTTTATGCGTAGCAGGCTTGTGTTTAGCAAGCTTCTTTTACGAATATCAAACTGGTACTGCTTCAGAAATCACGAAACATCTCAGCGACAAAACGACATCTGCAGCTTAGTTTGAGAGCCGGTCCCAAGCGTCGTCTTGGAGGCCACACTGCTTTGAAAGAAATATAAAACCGTCTCGGTTGTTTTCAACTGTAAAGACGCTCTCATTATCCCCTGCAGTTAATCACGAGTTGTGCATATTTCGAGTGTTTAGGAAGGTTGAGTTGCTATAGTGGCTTCTCGTGCACTCTGATTAGCAGCAATCAGCCTATCGTATCATTAAAGGGTACCCATTATCGAACTGATAGGCATAGGTCTCCTGACAGCTTCAACCCAACAGCAAAAAATGTGCATGGATTAATGTCTCAAACGAGATAACATGAGCTCGGCACGCGTCAACAACGCATGTTGTCTCATTCCCACTTTTCTTGTTGCCATCACACATTTTATCTCGCAGTTTGTTGGCAACGCAGCCAGTGACAGCTAGACAAGCGCAGCCAGCTAAACAGGGGCTGAGCTGCACAGGCGTCCCGCGTGTAGCAACGGCTTTGAACTGGCTCAGACTCTTTACCTGAGCGAGAGTACGCCCGGTTTACAGCAGTAAAATGTTTTTACCAGTAACCCACGATACTAACGGTTCAACAGCTTTGCGAATTTGAATGCTAATTTGTTGCTGCCCGAATTATCTTCGCCCTTCAGTGTCAGCTAGCTGTAACCCAGAAAAGAGAGCAGTGTTTGCCCTAATTTTTCGATAGATGACAAGGTTCTGCACAGTCAGCAGACGGGTAGTACCTCTGTCACTCCTTCGGCCCGAGGCATGTACCAGAAATGCCTGGGAGTTTCTTCGATCCTCGCATTTTTTACGGGCTACGTTCATTGCTTTCTTTCGTGCATGTTTCGTTTATTGATGCTCTTTCCGCAGAATCGCTCAATCATTCGTGAGCACACTGCATTTAGGTGATTTCTCGATAATCTTATATGTTTCCAGGTGGAACAACGTGTGAGAGATTGAAGCCTGCATTGCGAGGCAGCCTCAATTTGTCCCGAACGTACGTTCTATTCATGATGAGAGGTCTATATTTTTCTCACCACATTTCAGAAAATGTGCTTTTCTATGCTGAATAGGCAGCAGAAAAAAAAAAAAGTCAGAATCCTGCATTCCAATACTCCTACGCCTGTTTTCAGACTGCCGTTATTCCTGCGCTCGGGACGTTGAGGACTACAATCTTCCTCGCCATCTTTTGACAGACGAGGAGGTGAACACCAACACTTCAGCAACATTTCAATTGCTTGATGCAATACAAAACCGGAAGAAGAATATTCATCTCAGCGCGGCTTCTGTCGGTTTAATTTTGAACATACTCAGTCTAAGGCCAAGTACTGTGTAGTGACCCTGCAGCAGTTTAAGCTGATAAATTAAAGTGTACCGCCGCCGCTCACAGTTCGCGTGAAACGGCGATGTTAAAGTGGCGCTCCGGTCCTGCTCGACCGCGGTATTTATAATGGTAAGGTGGGCTTTGATCAGAAAGGTACCACGCTGGTCAACAGTAGGTGATGGCTGCGTATCGGATATTGTGCTTTGGGTTTTTAAATGTGCTTGAATTTCTGCATATACGCAGGGTAATTCACGACCAGGCCAACCAAGCGTAACCTCAGACACCAGCACTCCAGGCTCAACTCCATATTGCTTCTGTAACAACCATAAGAACATGTTTCGTTGTCTGCACTGACCAGAAATTTCCTTGCACCACGGAGGAGGGTGCAGAACATCCTTTGACATTTCACAGTTATTTTTTTCTGATACTTATGCAATGTAGCTTCTATCTACGCTTCATTTCTCAAAGCTCTGCTTGTTGGCTTCGTTCGTCACGTAAAATATGACGCAGTAAACGACTCACTTCGTCGTGGGGAAATGTACGCCCGAGGGGAAGTTTGCAAACACGACCACCCCTCAGATAAGTATTCACGAATAAATCTGTCGCGCGTCCATGTTCACCGCTCGGTCCTTCATCGTCGCTTTGAATGAGCCCGACAAAAGTATCCAAGAGCGACGAAGCCGGCGTCCATAATCTTGCCCTCTACAAAAGACGCCGCTTCCATGGGACTGCCTAAAAGACAACGCCTGGTTCCCCACTATGCGTGCTTTCGATAACCTTGTCAGTTCCTTTAGCTAATCTAGCTTTGCAATCCTGGCGCTTACTCACAAGACACGCACTAGGTTGTAAATCCTCGTCAGCTCTGCTTGCGTATGTACTAAGGCGGCAAGCAGGATTTCGTTTCGAAAGCGCGTGCTTGACGGCACCGGGGCGTTGCGGAGTGGTGCCGCAATCTTGCTGCTAACAGGACAGAAAATGTGCGCCATTTTTTGTTTTTATTCTAATACTTATCGCCGCAGGTGCAACCACACAGACGCTGCAGCGAGAACTGGCATTTTGCTCCTAGATAACCGGAAGCGGGAAATTTTATCGGGCTTTTCAAGGACATACTACATCGCACAGCCCGGATTCGCCATCATCGTGAGCCTAACTACGTCTACTGCAGGGCAAAGGACTCTGCCATAATCCTACAATTAACGCTTTCCTGTGCCAGCTGCGGTCACCCTACCCCTGCAAACTTCCAAACCTCAGCCGCCTCCCTGACATTCTGCTGCCTCCTGCTACTCTTGCCCTCTTAGAATCCGCTGTTACCCATAACGACCATTGTTTTTCTTGCGTTCGCATTACATGCACTGCCCACGCCCATTTCTTCTTTTAGAGCGCAGCAGCTCTTTGGCGCCCGATTCTGCGTTTCGCGGCGTCGCCGTCACCGTTGTCCGTCGCCGTTGTCCGTTGTAACCAGCAGTGGACACCTTAGTCGCGCTTTAAGCTGCGAAACCAATGGAGCGGGAGCTTGGAAATCAGAGGGAAAAATTATTAAATTGGTTTTTGAGGAAAGGAAATGGCGCACTATCTGTCTCACACATCTCGGTGGACACCTTAACCAGAGGGAAGGCGCATAACTGCCCTATTGGAACAGTGGACACCTCAATCGTGCTTTAAGCTACGTGGCGGTAGTGACAGATGTGCGCGGCATGGTTTGGCATTGACAACGTTGTGCCAGAAACGCTGCCACCTGCCAGGGTGGCAGGGGGGTTGGTGACTTTAATGCAGGGTGTCGAACCGGAATTTTTTCGCGTTCAGTTCAGGTTCGGGTTCACGCCTTTCGGGTTCAGTTCCGGGTTCGGCTCCGGAGCGACATTCCGCTCCGGTTCGAACCGGTTCGGGTCGCGTTGAACCGGTTCAAACGGGTTCAAACGGGTTCAGGATATAAAAAATTCTGAACGTAGATTGTTTTTATTCAACCTTATTTTTTTGTTTACTTTTCTTTGTGATATCACCTTATAAAACAAAACTGCAAAATTTGCTCAATGCGAGATGTTCTGACTTTACTCACTTTAATTTATTGCCCGCGGCAATAAAATTTAAATTTAGGCCAGAGCAGCGAAATCAAATGAACTCAGAATTAGTGTATATCGTCTATGTATACTAGACTCTATCTGATGAGGTACATAAGAAGAAAAGCTGATGAATTTTTTTTCTACAAAACCTTTCAGCTTCAGCAGTTTCAGATACCCGGTCAGGTGAGTAATAGGTCTCTCCTGTAGCTCGTGTCAATCGGGAATTTCTCCTGCGTAGAGTGCTTACGCTGGAGCCGTCACGACCGCTGCATACGCCCACTATGAGGGGAAGTTGCCCTGCATTGATAGGTATGTACAGCCAAGACATCTTTCTTTCATCCCAAAAACGTCTTGCCAGTCACCCTTCCCCCCGGCACACCTGCAGCATGCATCTAGAGAGTTTACCAAAAAATATTTTATTTGCATCACCTGCTCTACATTGCCTTTGAAAACTAGCATTATATATCTCGCTCACCTATAGCTCAGTTTCTTCAAAAACATAGCTAATCGTGGCTTGTCGCTAGTACAGTGTAAAATTAAGATTTTGGCCTATGCTGGTGTCGTCGCAATCTCTTGCTCTGATGAAAAGAATAAGATAAAAAAACAGGCTTGCATTGGTTGGGGGCACTTCGTGTCTGTACGTACACAAACTTGCGTCGTCTTTTTGCGACATCGCGTTGTGACACTGTCGCAATTGCTGCATTGTGCGATGAAGAACGTAAATTCGTTACATAGAATTTTTGTAACTTTTCTGGGGGCTTTCAAAGGGAGCCCATGCGCGGGCAGAATTTCTTGCTACCTTGATACAGCCTGGTGAATCTTTCGTGGAGTTTTTGTCCACTAACCCTCTTCAGGATTTTTGCTTTTCAAAACCGAAAATCGCCGCTTCCTGGCAGCTGTTCTTATTAGGTGACTAAATGCTCATCTGTCTTTTCTGTACATAGTGATGAGAGAATGTTGTGCTGATAAATTTGATTTCCTCAGTTTTCTCTTTTCCTCAGAATACCTGTCCGGGTTCTCCAGTAGGCAACTGATGAAGTTCCTGATCGATCATTACTTCCTCTACGTTCTGCCTTGCCTAGCCTTTCATGACGCCAGTCTATTAAGGCGAGTTCAACGGATGTACTATCAGCAAGAAATGAAACGCGAACAAGACAACCGAACCACGGACTGCAAAATACGCAGCTCTTTGCCGGGGTGAGCTCTATACTAGCTCCTACTATATTTATTTTGAAGGCGCGAAGACTCTTCTTTAGATGTGCTATTCAACCTCGCTTGTATTTCTTATCCAGGAGCTAAGATATTGTTGTTTTTGTGTTGCCACCTCAGTTTTCTTGTTCGCGTTTCATTCGTTGCTGATGGTACATTAAATGGGCCCAAAAAACCTTTCATAGACTTCAAACATGGCCCTTACGGGGTAGGACATGCCATCTAGCCAAGAGGACGTTTGTTTCGGGTCACTGAATTGCTACATCTGCAAGCAACGTGAAACTATTGAACAACAAAATTATTTGTGACGCTATGTTCGTTTGGGACATAGCCCACTTCAGCAGTCTCATAATAAGGACATTGAGGTCACACCTTTCACTATTATACTTGTGCCTGTAATGAAGGACACCGGAATTACGTGTGAACTTTTCCTGTTAATAAAACTTCCTAGCGTGCGGAAAAGCTTATGACTAATAAACACGCACAATCGCCGCTTTCAACGAGGCCACTGTTCAGAGGACAGTGCAGTTCAGCTCAGAACGTATATGCTGCGAAAGTTCAACCTCCTGACTGGTCGCCCTTGACGTGTGCGCCTTCAGGAATTTTTATGTACGGGCAGAGTAAGGGAGTGATAGTGGCATGAGGCCGTATGCCGGGGTCACTGAATTCGACCCAGTCAAGTAAGGCAATAAGAGGTCAGGAAGGTTCCTGATATTTATCATCATCATCATTTATTTTCCCTCAAAGGCCCCAATTGGGCATGAGCGAGAGGGGGGGGGGGGTGCAAATGGTAATAACGGGTCACAAAGGTAGAACACACACACACACACACACACATATATATATATATATATATATATATATATATATATATATATATATATTAAGCAAACAAGGGAAGGGGAATGAGGGGCTCGTTATAAATATGACAGAAGCCAACAGCCACAGAAACCAAGGGGCACAGGGGATTTTTTTTTCCAATTTATTTATTTATTTCGTGGTGTTGATCAATTTAGAATATTACTGAATATGTTATCGCTTAAAGAAAATTGATTAGAAAAGCAGAAGAAAAAAAAAGCAGAAGAAAAAACAACCACATGCCGCCGGTGGGATCCGAACCCACGACCTCCGAATTACGAATTACGAATTACCGAATTTTTTTCTTCTGCTTTTCTAATCAATTTTCTTTAAGCGATAACATATTCAGTAATATTCTAAATTGATCAACACCACGAAATAAATAAATAAATTGGAAAAAAAAATCCCCTGTGCCCCTTGGTTTCTGTGGCTGTTGGCTTATGTCATATATATATATATATATATATATATATATATATATATATATATATATATATATATATATATATATATATATATATACACACATGGTCTGTTCTGAAAGTAGTAGGACTCATTTTTTTAAACAAAATTTATTCAAGGGAATAGTACAAACGATTACAATTTTTCAAGGTAGCACCCTTCCGCACCTACTCACTGCTGCTAATGAGTTTTACAATTTTCGTACGCCTCCAGGAACGCCTGGACCGGAATGCTGTTTAGCTCCCTCGTCACGGCCTGTTGAACCACCTCTACCGATCCGTGATGTTTCCCCTCGAGCGTCGATTTTATTCTCGGGAATAGAAAAAAGTCTGGCAGGGCCAAGTCGAGGCTGTAGGGGGGCTGGAGACAGCGTTGCCGCATGTGCGGGACAAAAAATCGGGGTCCTCATTCAGATGACGAAGAAGATCCTACCGGTTGGCCTTTTCCTCCTCTGACAACACTCCCGGCACCAACTTCGCGCACGCTTTCCTCATGGGTAAGTTTTCTGTCACGATCCCAAAAACTTGGGTTTGAGGAATGCTCAAGTCATCAGCAATCATTCTGATAGATCACTGTTAAGTAAATGTTTCCCTCGCTACACATTTTCGTTGGTCTTGCTGGTCGAAGGGCGTCTGAAGCGGTCGTCTTCCTCCACTCTTTCCTTACCTTCTCGGAAAAGCTTATGCCTATCAAAAACACCTGATCTACCCATGGAAGCGTCACCGTAGGCCTCCTTAATCATGTTGTGAGTCTCTTTGCCCGTTTTACCAAGATTTACTCAAAATTTGATCGCGTATCGCTGATGCAGTAAACGCTCGACGATTCTGCATGACGAGACGTTTCGACAGGGGTTCACAGTACAAGCGACCTCCTCTTTTTAACGGCCGAGAGCCGACTGCCGATTTTCCACAGCATTCCCAATATCCCCCTTCAACGATCCTGCACGCGCAGACCACCTCTCGTCCGCCCGTTCGCCCAGGAAAAAACCAGCCCTACTACTTTCAGAACAGACCATGTATATATATATATATATATATATATATATGGCAAGCACAAATAAACACAGTAAACACATTGAAATTAATAAAGCAATAAATAAGCGAATAAAAAGACTTTCTACTGGAATTGAGGAGAAAAATAAGCGATCAATACGTGTTTAAATTTTACAGGGTTGATTTCATTGACAATACCGGCCGTAAGTACATTCCACTCGAATATAACAGTTGGCAGAATTGAATTATTGAAAGCGTTAGTGGTACCATGAATGCGCTGAACACTACTGCAATTAAGCAAACGTCGGGAGGATCTCCCGGGGGGGGGGGGGGGAGTAAGGCTTTCACATAAATGCGGGAAATTAAGACAGAGTTTGTGAAATAGTCAAAGTCTTGCTATCTTACGTCGTGATGACAGGGGAGTTAGACCAATGGAAGATATTAGTAACGCTCAGCCGAGAATCATATTTGGATGTTATAAAACGAACAGCTCGGTTTTGGATTGCGTCTAACGCCTGAATTAAGTTTTCTTGATGGGGGATCCAAATAGTTGATGCATAATAAAGTTTGGTACAGATGAATGTTTCATATGCGATTAGTGTAACGTGGGCGGAGAAAATGTGAGTGATCGTTTAATGAAACCTAGCGATTTGTAAATGTGTGCAGCCAGTGACTTGATGTGCTTTGACCTGTTCAGATTACTTGTTATTTCGATGCCAAGATACCTGTAAGATTCAATTTGCGATAGCGCGGTCGTGTTTAGCGAATAAGTGTAAAGCAAGTTAGATCGTTTCCGGGACACATGCATAAACTTACATTTAGTCGCATTCAACTTCATGAGCCAGGTAGAGCACCAGTTTTGGATTAAGTTTAAGTCGTCCTGCAGCAGAGACTGATCACTATTAGTACAAACACAACGGTAGAGCAATGCGTCCATGCGACAACAATAAAAAGATTCTTCGAAGATGGCCGAGTAACCTAAGGCATCAGTAAACGCAACTTCTCTGTTCCGCCCGCCGCCGTTGGCTCGATTCCTACTCAGGGTTAGAGTATTGTAGTTGTTTCTTTTTACTGCGTTAACAGTTTAGCCGCCTTTCTCTAAAATTCAACAATTTCCGTAGGGGGTGTTGTGCGTGCGTGCGTGGTCCGGTAGACACCGTGTTCCTCTGTGTAACCACTGTTCATTGTTCTAAGCATTGTACCGCTGCTGCATGCCCGACTTTAATTGCGTATTTCTGTCACGTGCAACAAAGTATGTTGGGATTCTTTAAAAAGAAACATCAATTTATATTTCTTTGTTTTGTAATAACAGTGTTAATATCTGGGGTTTAACGCGTCAAAGCGACGCGCAGTCTATCAGGAACGCTGTAGTGGAGGACTCCAGATTAACGTAGACTAGTACGGGTTCCTCAGATTGCACTCACATCGCACAGCACACGCGCGTTTTTGTATTAGCCGCCATCGAAATGCGGCCTCGCCACCAGTATCAACACCCGCTACCTTTGCATCAGCAGTCGAGCACCACAGTCACTGAGCCACCGTGAGAGGTCTTATTCATTATCTGTTGTCTGAGACAAGGAATGCCTCAGAAAGTAAATATTGCACAACGTGATCGGGTCATTGCGCCTATGCTTCACATATTTATGGTACACGACACAAAGAAACGAAAACAATTCTCACTCAGTGCTTTACGAGTTAAAGCAGTGCTAACATTGTAAAAGTAAAGGCGCCAAAAAACCACACACACACAAGACAAGAGAACGGGACAGAGCGCCTTTGGCGCCTTTACTTTTACAATGAATTACCAACTAGCCCAGCAAGAAGTTCTCTTCAGTGCTAACAATTCGATTAAAGCTGTACGTAAGCATGTGAAAGGGGGATAATATAAAATCCAACATTTCACATCAATCTGGCGTAAAACACTTCATAATTACCAAAAGCACATGGCGGAAGCGCCAATTAGCTTTCTTCGTAGACACGATCGAGACTCCCTTCAGTTCTGTTGTCGAACTGGATGCCGTTTCGACTGGATGCCATTTTCGCACTACATAGCACAGACAGCTTTCGGTGGGTAAATCTACGCGCTGGCACATGTCATTTTGTCTGAAAAGAAAAAAAAGTATGCCGTGTTGCAAAAAATGTGCGGCTGAACCGACCCCCGAACCGGTTCGGAACGGTTCCTTTGAAGGGTTCCGGTTCGGGTTCAGTTCCATAATGGCGAAAAAAATTTGGGTTCGGTTCGGTTCCAGTTCCGGGCGAAAATTCGGGTCCGGTTCCGGTTTCGGGTTCAGGTTCAGTTCCGGTTCGACACCCTGCTTTAATGTAGATATGAGGACAAACAAACAGGAGTTCCTTACCACTCATGTGGTAGAACATCCCGTTCCTCTCGCTCGTAAAGCCTCCCACGGCTGTGACAACCTCGCGAAATACTTGCATAGACCTCTTCTTTGAGAACCAAGCATTGGTGCAGCAAGTCGAGAATATATTTATCTATTTCTCCGACCACAAAGCTTCCTTCATAACAATAAAGAACTGCTAGCGGAGTGTTTCAGGAGGAAGGAATAACAAGCTGTCTCTAATTGTACACACATGTCTTGCTCGAATTGTTTGCCTCAATCTATCGAAAAGCTGAAACAGCTGATGTGCTGCGCCCAAATTTCGCATTAGGAAGTAACGTAATCGTCGGTAATTTTTTTATTTCGACTCAAATGTCATTAACTCGCGTTTCTGCCCTCATCCCACTATGCCTATAGCGGAGTAAATGTTCTCATCTTTTGCGTTCACTATCAAGCCAGTAGTAACACGAAAAGTCCTGAGCATCTGGCACACTCTGAATGTGGGTGCTCTTTGCATGAGAACCTGAAAAATGTTGATCCCCTTTGATGTAGCGATCAAATTAAGCAGACGACAATAGCTCGCTATATGCCTTTTTGTCAAGAGTCCAGTTTTCATTGCAAGACGCCGAGGAATAGGATCTACAGCTTTCCGCAGGAGTTTGTGGAAGACGGAAGCCACGAAGAAGCTCCACTTTCCCAAGCATCTGTACAGAGGCGTACATAAGCACAGAAGACGCATATCCACTTCTGCGCAGTCCAGGCCGCCTTTGCTCACATATGCTCCGAAAACATTCAATAATATTAGAGCGGCCACTTCCAATATTCCACAGTGTTCAAGCTGGACGCGCAGGCAACGCCTGACACAGTGATCCCAATAGGATGGCAGGTTAGTACCTGTGGTTTGGCGGCCGCTTTCCAAAATGTACGTGCGTGTCGAATTTTGCCTGACTGCAGGCCATGCCGGCGATCACAATCTTTAACGCTGGATTAAAGCGGTCAGCAATCAAATGCATACCCCATTGTAGAAGGGCCATGATAGTCGTTAGTTTCTGTGTGGTTTAGCTTGAGTATTTTGCTATAGGAAGCTACATTATCTTGCCAGTGGCTTTTCGACTAGAAATTGGGTTTCACCTAATCTGTATGGAATATACTCATGGTGGAAAAACCCTTTAACATCGAGATTTACTCGAAACCATAGAGCACTATGTATGAAAATTGACTTGAGCAGTTTGTAATATGAACTAGCCTGTAGCAGTGAGGCACGTAAAGTAACAAGGATAAGAGTTTACAGTTACTTGACAAGAGTGAAAATATTCGTGAATACGAACCAAAATCTAGGTAAGTGCTATACACAGAAGACATTGTCATGAAATACCACTGCATTAACGCGTTTCACATTGACACAGCAGTTTAATGCTGACTTCTCTTTATTTTTCTTTCCTTTAACACCTGGCTTGCTTCATTCGTTTTTGCCTTTTTCCCTTGACTCGCGTGCATAGGTTAAGAATCCAGCCTCTTTTAATAAGGCCTTCTATAAGCATTATTTGCTATGGCTGAAGAACAAAGAGCTAGGCGAAGTCCCAGCTGCCAGAAAATTAGGATACCGGCGAAAAAATATCCCTATCGAAAAGGTGAAATACCTGTTTTGTGGGTGAGGAGTCTCTAAGCAGCAACTCGATGAGCGTGAAAAAAGAGCGACGGGACAAGGACCGCTTGTCTATCGCCTGCGTCGCTTCAAGGAGAAGTGGTGCCTTTCGGTGCCTCGCACCCGGGCTTAACATCCTCGTCATCTGTAAGTAGTCGTAAGTGAGTTATCATCAGCATTAGCGCCTCAAGTGGTTCAGCCCCAACCGCCGAGGCGAAGCAGTATCGGTGGATCGAGCACCCACGTACCCGGCACAAGACGCACCACACCCCGTAGTGCACCGGCTGGCAACTCGTACGAAATATCACTTCGGTTAATGGCAAAGACAGTTTTCATTCTCTAAATTTTACACCTCAGCCTCACAGCCACGGCCAAATGTTTGCTTTTTTAAGGAGTAGAGTGGTAAAGCAGCGATGATCAGGCCAGCGCGCTTGCCGGGGCGAAGACCTGCCTGCTGCACCACACACTAAATGAGGAAGAGGAATGCTCTGCTCGGACAGTGGCCGTTCAATTGGCTTGTCGCGCGCGATACACACACACAACACACACATGCGTACACGCACGCACACACACACACACGCGCGAACACACACACACACGCGCGAAGGAAACAGACGTGAACATACACTGTACTTGACATTTCGGCCGGCCTCAACGTCACGTACAGTGTTCCTTCACCACCACCTTTTTTTCTTCGAGTGTAATGCCAACCCAGCCCTAGGAATTTTTTCTGCCCTATATATATATATATATACATTCATACATGGTCTGTTCTGAAAGTAGTAGGACTCATTTTTTTAAACAAAATTTATTCAAGGGAATAGTACAAACTATTACAATTTTTAAAGGTAGCACCCTTCCGCACCTACACGCTGCTGCCAATGAGTTTTACAGTTTTCGTACGAATCCAGGAACGCCTGGACCGGAATGCTGTTTAGCTCCCTTGTCACGGCCTATTGAACCACCTCTACCGATCCGTGATGTTCCCCCTTGAGCGTCGATTTTATTCTCGGGAATAGAAAAAAGTCTGGCGGGGCCAAGTAGAGGCTGTAGGGGGGCTGAGGCATCGTTGCCGCCTTGTGCTGGGCAAAAAATCGGGGTCCTCATTCACATAATGAAGAAGATCCTACCGGTTGGCCTTTTAAGGCGGAAGCCTTTAATGCCTCATCGTTGTAAGCAGGAGCTGTCGACAGAAATGTCACGCTTTTCAATTGGTCGAAATGGTCGTGACGTCACAGTGCGCGAATTTCAAACGGGGCCAATTATACTTCTACTAACCATGCAATCAATTAAAGGGATCGTATAGTGATGCTCCAAGCAAGTTTGACTGAGTTTAGTTAATTGCTTACTTAACCAATTAGTCTAATTAACCTTTCTAGTCAGACCAGATAAATAAATAAAACCGAGTAAGAAATCGGCCGAGCTTGCGAATCGAACACCGGTCTCCGGAGTGCCAGTCGAGCACGCTACCACTCCGCCATGCCAGCTCGATGGTTTGGAAGGAAAAAAGGTGCGTCTAGTGAATACGGTGTCTTCGTTCACTCCCATCTTCCTCCCTTCCCGTTACGGCGAGGTTTAGGTGTCCACCGAGATATGAGAGACAGATACATTGCCTTTCCTCAAAAACCAATTTACCGACGAGCAAGGCGTATTTGTCCGCGTTTCAGATTGGTCCAAATTGTCATGACGTCACCGCGCGCGAATTTTGACGGGTGTCCACCGAAATATGTGAGACAGTTACTGCGCAACTTCCTTTCCTCAAATACAATTTTTGACTAGTGTCTACTGAGATATGTGAGACAGTTAATGCATAATTTCTTTTCCTCAAATACAATTTTCATTTTCTTCATTACGGCCCCTCTTTCTTCTTTCACTCACACTTCCTCCCTTCCTGTACGGTGCCGCTCAGGTGTCCACCGAGATGACAGAGAATTATAGCCCCATTTCCTTCCCTCAAAAAGCGTTGCGTTCCAAGGGCAACGCATCGCGCCGAACGGGGGGTGGCGTTCCTTGGACTCCGTGGCAGCGCTACAACACGCTGTCGCATTCCGCTCCTAAAGGCGAAGCTTAAGCATCATTAATTGGAATTTAATTAATGCACCAACAAAATGTGCAGTGAACAGTCGCGTAGCATAATGCTGCACTCAGGCTTTCGCCTTTCACCACTTTAGCCGCTAAAGTTCCTCGTAATTTTTGCTCCTCTGACAACTCTCACGGCACCAACTTCGAGCACGCTATCCTCAAGGATAAATTTTCTGTCACGATCTCAAAAACTTGGGTTTGAGGAATGCTCAATTCATCAGCAATCAATCTGATGCTCATTCTATGATCACTGTTAAGTAAATGTTTCACTCGCTACACATTTTCGTTGGTCTTGCTGGTCCAAGGGCGTCTGGAGAGGTCGTCTTCCTCCACTCTTTCCTTACCTGCTCGGAACAGCTTGTGCCACTCAAAAAACACCTGATCTACCCATGGAAGCGTCACTGAAGGCCTCCGTAATCATGTTGTGAGTCTCTTTGCCCGTTTTACCAAGATTTACTAAAAATTTGATCGCGTATCGCTGATCCAGTAAACGAACGATGATTCTGCGTGACAAGACGTTTTGACAGGGGTTCACAGTACAAGCGACTTCCTCTCTTCAACGGCCGAGAGCCGACTGCCCATTTTTCCCAGCATTCCCAATATCCCCCTTCAACGATCCTGCACGCGCAAACCACGTCTCGTCCGCCCGTTCACCCAGGAAAAAACCAGTCCTACTACTACTTTCAGAACAGACCCTGTATATATATATATATATATATATATATAAAGCAAACAAGGGAAGGGGTAAGAGGGGCTCGTTATAAATATGACAGAAGCCAACAGCCACAGAAACCAAGAGACACAGGGTATTTTTTAATTTTATGTATTTATTTCGTGCTGTTGTTCGATTTAGATTATTACTAAATATATTATCGCTTAAACCTAATTGGTTAGAAAAGCAGAAGAAAAACAACCACATGCCACCGGCGGGATCCGAACCCACGATCCGGAGGTCGTGGGCTCGGATATATATATATATATATATATATATATATATATATATGTGTGTGTGTGTGTGTATAGCACCCTCAGTGTCTGTCGATGTTTTGGTACTTTAAAACGTGTCGCTGTGTTCAGATGCTTATCTTTGTCGTGATGGGAGTCCACTTAGTGTTCCTTGCTGCTTTCGCTGCTATGCGCGTCGTAGCACTCTCCCGCTGATCTTCAGCTTTAGCAACTTTCCAGTGGCCTTGGCCGCCTTTTCACCTCAATGTGTGGTCACACAAAGCCGTTAACGACATAGAGGAGCTTTCCTATTTTTTCACTCATTTGACTCTATCGCATGACCACGGCTGCAGCGCTACTTTCTCCTGGCATTTAGAAGAGCAGAGCGGACGTAGGATGGCGACGATGACGCCGACCATTTAGTCATTAGCAAGTGCTATATAGCAATTTGAACACATAGCGTGAGGCTTCAGGAAACGAAGCTGCTCTGTTTGCTTAGGCGTTGGCTAGAACACCGCTCGGAGAGCTGCTGGGATGGCAAAGTTTGTTCTGGCGGGTACCGTTCGAACTAAACGTTCCGGACAGTTTCGGCTTTAGTTTTGAGTTCAATTTCGACTGCGGCTTCGGCGTAGTTTCAGGACGATGTTCGTCTAAGTTTGCCGAGGGTAGGAGTTAAAAGCGTTTCCCGCTTTAAAAAAAAAAAAAAGCAAATGAAGGGACGCACCAAAATCGGTGCGTTCAGTTGGGCGAGCGCTGTGTGCACGGGCTCTTGACCCACGGCTTTTCTCGTTTCTTTTCGCCACTCGTGCGCGTGCACACACACGCGCAAAAAGAGAGTTGCCTGCAGCAGTGGTCGCACCTATACAGAGGCATGTATCTGTGCTACGTAACTGGGTTACGATCGAGAGTGCAGGGCTTGTAATGCGGTTACGTAGCAGTAACACTTCGCCAAACACGTGCGTCACTATGGTGGCGTGCCGGGTGCAACCAAAAGGGAAACGGGCGTCCAAAAAAGAGCCCTCTCTTCTCTTCTTCCCCGCAGGCCACGTGTTTGTGTGCTTTATCTGTGGTTTTCCCGCAAGCAAGGGGGACAGAAAGCCGATTAAAATGAACTACGCCACGGACTTTCCCGAACCGCGAACAGCCCAACGCTGCCTGTATGGGCTGAAGTACAAATAGCGTGACCGAGGGAGATGCCGAAAACCGTCAGCTTTCCGCTGTCCCGCTGACCTTACTCCCTCCTCATTTTTATTGCGATATATAGAAAGCGATTCACGTACGCCGCTTTTTCCAGATATGAAGCGCTTCATCATGAGCGGATTCAGAAGAGAATCAATGCGAAAGACTTTGAGGGAATACGAAAGAAAACATTTTAAGCAAGTGGAATACGAAAGTATTAAAACCCGACCTAACCCCACAGATTTAGTCCTTAACTCAGCGCAGCTTGTAGGTGCAGTTAAAAACCATTTATTCGTGGATGCGCTGGCATTCTGCATATATAAAGTGGGAAAATAAATAATTAGTACATTCGAGAGTTATGTTCATTCCGCCGAAAAAAAAAACGAAACAAACATGCCTCTGGCACAATTCCGCTGAGGACCAATGTCAAGGAGCGTTTGTCTCGGTTACGACTACAAGACACACATTTATCATTCGGGCTCTGGACGGATCGGAAGCCAGTTTTGAAGTACTATATTATTTTGACGAAACTTTCTTTGGACTGGTGAAGGTAGCCGGGGCTCAGATCAGGGTGCAGTCCCCCTTTTGTTAAGGAAAAAGTGGAGGAAGAACTATCCCGTAAGACGCAGCAGGCGTTGCCTACGGCCACGCAAAATATGTGCGTAACTGATATTGAAATTATCAGACCTAGCCATTTCGAGCTTAATTTCACTTTCAGCATTCATATAAATGGCTCGTGTTTAACCCTGTAAAGTTAAACGCCCTGTAAACCCGGGGAATTGACGCGTTGGCTTTCCTTCAAGGTTCATAAGCTTCCGTCGATCTGAAATACATGTTCGGCAATTTCTGTCCTTATCTAGACCAAGGAGCTGCAAGAAATTATCGAAAGAAAACTACAGCGCACAGAAGACAAACAAAAAACAAAGATGAGAACAAGCAGTACGAGCGCAACCAGGGCTAACGGCAAGACCAGGACCCTCGTCTTCCATTTTTTTTCTATTTTCTTTCTGCGTCCTTTCATTTTCTTTCGCTAATGAATATACAACTAGCGCAGACATGTTCACTTCCAAGACATGCCTGTATAATAGGCTTTGAAACGATTCCCATACCCCACTATATATATATATATATATATATATATATATATATATATATATATATATATATATATATATATATATATATATATATATATATATATATATATATATATATATATATATATATATATATATATATATATATAGGTTATTTCATTCTGCGGTTTTCTAACACCTGCGGATATCACGGTACAGACGAGCGTTTCTCGAAGCATTCCGCTGAATTGAGCGCTGTTTTCACTTTTTCCCATGCGCAGATTAAACGTTCCTCTTCCGCAGCAGCGAGTAAAAACAACGTATGGACGCAAAAAGCGTTACAGTCAGGATACCAACAAAACAAATGAAGGCAGCGTATAGCTTGAAGCTCGAGGTTTGTTACTAGTCACACATATTAAGGGATTGGATGATATTCTTCGTGAGCTCGTTCTGCTCTTCCCTATCGCGGCGCTTTTACCGAAAGGCGCATGGAAGACTCGGTCTCTGGAGTGTATTTCGTGATGTCCATTCGAGACGCTCCTTGTCGTTTTTATAAGGCTTGTGTAGCCGGTTGCTGACGCACTGCTCAGTCAGCATGATTAAAATAAGTGAATTTGAGAACTTCTTCCGCAATTATTAGGGCAGTTTCCTATAAAAATGTCGCCGCCACCACCACCTTGCCCCTGCATTCAACCTCGACCACTGCAGCTGAGCCTCCATGTGGGCGGGCGCTTTACATGCGCCGTTTACTTGGATATAGTTTAGGAATTAACGAGCACATTAGGCCGTACACAGCACCTCCTGAAGGGCGAACGGCTTTTTGATATTCCTTTCCAGGATATCTGGAAGATGTTGGGGAAAAAGCCGCCGCGAACAGCCGTTTTTAATAGCGTGAACTCGGTCAGGCAGAATATTAGACTTCTGAGAAAACCGGAGAAAAGCGATTATACATCCCACACACGATATAACCATGGCCTGAAACCTTCTTTTAGAGCCAGTGGAGGAAAATGGCGATGACCCGCGGAGCAGACTACGCATATGGCGCGACTGTCTTTTCCATAGAAGGCCTCGAGGGGACAAAGAAATCTAATTGTTGCTGCTGACCGAGAGGAGCATGCTTCCTATACGCAGCGCCTTTCAAAAGCATCCCACCAACTCGAACGAGTGGAACTCGAGTGCATTTGCTGTTGGTCGCGCGCGGGCAGATCGTCGGGTTGGTTAGGGCAGCAGGGAAGGGGAGCCGCGCCAGACACAAGAGAAAAAGACAGAAACAAGAAGAAAAATCGCTAAGAAGAGATCCTAACGCCCCGAGATCAGGTCTCGGCGTTACTCCTCTTCAATCTCCGGCCACTCGCTCTACCTGGGGGGGGAAACAATAATATTATCTTTCGATAAGCGCGAAACGGGTTCGTCGAGATCAGTCTACACAACGACGCGTCGGTGTTGGTGTGTGCGTGCGTGCTCGCCAGCGCAGTCGCAGCCTCTCGCGACCCCGACGGAGCGACAGGGCGCGCGGAGGGTCTCTCCAGCCGGGCAGGGAACAGAGAGCTCGGAGCGTTGTTTTGTGCGCCCCGCCGGCTGCTCAACGCGAATTTGATTGCCCGCCCACGCTTGTTTTTGTCTCGCCCGCAACCGCGCACCCCGTTTTGGGCGAGTCCGTCTTGGCTGGAGTTCAAGGTGGTCCCGAGACACTGAGTGCCTCAGTGATCGGCTGCTCGTCTTCAAACTTCAAGTTCTGTATCATTTACCGTTGTATTTTCGCTGTATAGACAAATTAGAGTAGAGAACTTTGGAGTGGGCCAGTCAGAAGCTGCTGGGTTTGCTGCAAATGGAAGACATGCGAGCAAGGTGATTAAAAGGGTTCCACACGTTCTACTGAAAGCGCAGTCGTCTTTGCACATATGACACCGATGGCATTAGAGCCAGTGTGTTCTGCCAAACAGGTGGACCTTGGAGACGTGTGTTGTTTGGAGGAAGAGCAAATGGTGCTTTCACCTCTCGTTGCCGTAGTCCGCAAGCAACTCGACAGAGAACGTTTAATGCTATAGCATTAATGACATCTTTGACGGGGGACACAGGCTCCCGGCAGGTATCTTTTTTTTTTGCTTTCTTTTGTCGCGCCAGAGGGCGGATAATCGTCCACAGGAAGGGCCGTCCTGTCCTATGCGTACGCTGCTGCCATCTGTCGGCTCGCACCGCCAGGCCGACTGGTAACTCTGTCGGGAAAGGAGTCTCCGCGTCACTCGGCCGGGCGGTGTAGCCTCGGCGACGAACCCCGAGCCACGGAACCCAAGCGCTGGCAGCGCGCGCTCTTTTCTAATGTTGTGTCAATAGCCCGAGGCGAGCCTCTGGGACACAAAGCAGGCGCACGACCAATCCAATCAATCTCTTCCGTTACATAGCCCCGCTCCCTCTCAGGCCGCCGCCCGAGACTCTGCTTTGTTTCTTTAGGCCTCCCTTGAATACACGCCGCGGTAGGCACCGCTACTGGGCCAGGAAAACGCGCTGACGACGGTCGTGCCGCTTCTGTTGCGGTTCGCAAGGAGGTTCATCTCGTTTGTTTTCCTTTCATTAAAAAATCTAGGAAAAACGAAAGGCGCGGAAGAAAGGGGAGGTTGGGGGGGGGGGGGGGGGGGGCAGATTGTAGGCAGTGCTGCCACTGGAGTTGAGGTTTAAAATCAGCGGTCTACTTTCGATGATTCTGGTTTCTCAGGCAAGTGACAGTTGAGGACGTACCGTCGTTGTCAAAAGTAACCAGGCTGCATGGTTTGCTTCTAGCTTGTATAGTGGAGCCTTTGTGGCTTTCCTAAAGATCGAAAGGTGTTGGAAGGTAAGAATACCCTCAGTCCTTACCTTTAACGGCCATTTCAGCTTCAGGGAAGCTGTACGGGCTCCACTGTACGAGCTAGAAGCAAACCATGCAGCCTGGTTACTTTTGACAAAGACTGTACATTCTAGTATACACTTGTCAGCAAGGGCAACAGTACGTACACCCGCTTGAGGATGGCAGGCGCCAGGCAACGCTGGTAATAGCTTCGTTGACATCCTTACCTACGGCCCTTTGTTCCACCTTTGATAATGGTTTGACCTGGATGTAGAGTACGCATGCCCTCCGAATTAATCTTCGACCAGTTCAGCCTGATTTTGACCGTAAGCGTGCCACTGAAGGGGGACTGTATGCGATAAGAAATTATCATTGTGCTGGCACAAATATTTGCAATAACAAAGGAAAATAAATGTGATAGAAGTGTCCTACGCCTTCTCGCAGGTACTTGGCAGCCCAGGCCTCCAATTCCGAAGTAAGTTCAGTTATTTGAGCATTGCCGATAACACGCGCGATCATGGCATATGCAGCAGAGATGATGGTTTTCTTGAGCCATTTCACTGTGCTTATTTTGTCGTGTCTCCGCCAGTGTTTTAAAACATGAAAATAAAAACAATATCTTTATTGTCACGTGACGTCTGCGATTAAACGGTAGGCAAGGATGATCTAGAACAAAGCGAATAACTATAGCAAAAACTGAACAGCTAGTAACGCCGTGCGAATTGTAAGCTCTCCTCGTTGCGAAAGAGTTGGCGCCAATGAATGGTGCTCGTTTAAAGTTAAAAGAAAAAAAAAGCTCGAAGCATTTTCTATTTCAAACCCGTAACATGCTGTCAGTCATATATCATTAATACAAATAGCGAAAAGGAAAGAATAAACCCATGTAGGTTAAGTCCATGTTTCTATTTTTTTTTCTTTTTGTTCAACTTCTGCTTGCGTTTCGCAGCAACTCACCGTGCAGGTAGTATGCTATCAAACAAATCAAGATGTTCAGCCCTGAATCGAACGTTTTTTACCGAAAGGAGTAGATATATGATATTTGTCACCCATTGCAGCAATCGCATGACTAACATAGTCACTGCAACGTTGAGAAAGCGGGTTTGCTAAATATATATTTTTGCCAGATTAAACCATTGAAAACAAAGTAGATATATTTCAAATAAATAAGTTTACTGTTGGAAATAGAGGGCATAATGTTCATCAGGAAGAAGTTGATATGTAAGCAAGTGCTGCTAACTTCGTAGTTAGTAGCGAAGGATTTAGAAGAAGTTGCTAACTCATGAAACTATACGTTCAAACTAACGTAATATAATGCATAAACAATGTTCACCGTTCAGAAAACTCGTCATCTGTTTGTCCAAAGGAAGTTGGTGACTCCGACTAAGCTGACGTGAAAGGAATATTCTTTCGATATACGAGAAATTCGCACGCGCATTCTGGACGTCTAATTTCTTGCACGGTTTAAAAACATTTCTGTGGTTGAGCATCATTTCTCGTGTGCGCAGAACTTCCTTGATGTGTTCTCTCGGCTATAAATAAAAACAAAACGATGTCAAACCTGAACACAAATGACAAATAGCAGCTTATGTCGTGTAAACCCACAGCTCAAACACTCAGGCCAACACATTGTGTGAATTAAGCGTAGAAAAAGTTTCTGAAGCTATGAAATAGGACAAGCAACCTTATGCGACGCATACCAAGCCATGCGAAACCTGAGAATCCCGAACCAGGAAGAGTCAAACCGCTACCGCCACAATGCTCACCTTTACTCGGCGTTGATGCTCGCAAACCTCGGATATCTGACAACCCGTTTCCACAGCGACACGAATAGCTGCAATTGTGCTAACTGAATGACAGATATCGAGCATATCTTTTTCCTACTTAGCACTGCCCAAACCATATCTTATCTTCCTAACCTCTACCCAAAATCTAGAGCTCCTGGTTGCAATCGGTGGACCTAGATAACCAGCGAGCCTTGGCTCAGCTGGCAAATCATTTCCTGGGGTCTTAATCAGACATTTTGGCATAGTTTTTGTGACCTTACCTGACAACCTGCAGGGCCTGTATTGCCTACCTCTTCCGCAATGATATCTTATACATAACTGTTAACCTGTCACGTAGCAAAAGGTAAGTACAACTTCGCACATCAAGCTGCATCCATCTTTTATTAGAAAGATCGGTTGTTATCACCGCCATCAAGTTAACCGCAACAAGTTAAAAACAGATGTTCACTTTTGTTTGTGTTAGTGTATTAGTATAGTTAGTGTCAATTTTGTTGCACTGTTTTTTAATAAAACCGAACCATTGCTGTTCTCGCTTGCTTGTTAGTGATGAAGTGTACAGTTGTGTTACATCCACAAGTATTCATTAAGCTCAGATCGAAAAAGAGAGTAAGGTACCCATAAAAATTATCGGAAAAGGCAGGTCGAGTTGTAAAAGCAAGTGGTAGAGGGGGCGCCAAAAAAGAACGGGTCAATTCCACTCCACCCCTTATTTTTTTTTTTTGCATGTACACCCCCCCCCCCCCCCCCCCTCCTCTACTGCTTCATAATAAACCCCTCGAGATTGAGTGCACTAGATGAAGCACTCGGTAATGAAATCCCATAGCTGACCCTCGCCTACGAGTGTGGAGCTGGGCTTCACGCACCCCTGCGGGACTCAGATTGAGAGCTTGCGCCGTTTGTTGGAGGGCCTTTTGACCTTTGCTTCGTTGACACTAGCCGCAGTGTTTTTGTGCGTGTGAGAATTACCGCGTCCTTTGTGTTTACTCTCGCTCTTGTCAGTGATATATAAGCTTGTGGTAAACTCGGACAAAAAAAAACGCACTGGTAATTTATTGCTCTCATTGTTCTCCCTAAAACAGACCTCATGCCCCATTTTTTGTTATCTTCGAAAAGTTGCCAGAATCTCTCCGCCCGAAGGAAGGAGACAATATTTTGACTAAAAACATTTTGTAGAATAGAAATGTTACGCTCGGTGCCCGTGACGTAACCTCAGGCGAGAAAAATTAGGCTTGTACTAAGTGTTTTATTAACTGTGCGTAATTGAATTACACATAATAGTCGGGGACTTAGCTCGGAGGAAATGAAGGGGAAATGTTGGAAGTTTGAAAAAGTGCTAGAATCAAATCTTTCGCAAGAGCACACGTACATACTAATAAGTCGGAACAAATTTATTTTTCATGCAAGCAGTTAGTGCTACTTCCTGCTGCAATAACCTTTCCGGGTTTCGGTCAGCGCATTCAGAAATAAATGAATGGTAAACTACTTTGTTTCAAAAGCAGTATTGATTTGTATTGGTGCAGTGTCCGAAGGTTTTTTTTTTTACATGCGTAGGCCAACTAAGCAGCAGATTTATCTTTATGGGCCACTCCCACACCTAGTTATTACATCTGATTACATATATTACTTAAAAGAAACGTGCTTTCACACTTTACTGGTGTTTCTCCCTCGAATGTAAAAAATGTTCTCTGCACGATTTCAACCACGCAACTGGATCCTTTCATAAGCATTTTTTATTAAGTTCATGTGAAATTATAAAACCTGCCTCGATGTGGAAAAAAAAATGTTTTTGCCAGAGTTTTGTCTTTTTCTTTCAGTGCCTGCCCCTTACGCTAGAGACATGAAATGTACTTGACATCATTTCGCCAACATTCATCTACCCTGCAAAATTTGGGACTCTGTTCAAACGAAGTCATTTACCTTTCCTTGTGGTCATGCGTTCTGTATTTCTAATATATATATATATATATATATATATATATATATATATATATATATATATATTTATGGAAGCTTTCTTTTTTTAAATTTCGTAAGCTCTATTCGCCAGAAGAACCCGCAGAGCTCGCTAGAACTTTCTTCCGTAGAGGAGCTAGCACACTCAAAACACGGAGCAAGTTCTGTTGCGCACGGTCCAAATGAGCAACAGTGCCCCTTTCAGACAACGTCGGAGGACAATGAGCGCCTCTCACTTCGAAATTCAGGCTTCTGCAGAGATGCAGTTTGCGGTACCTAACTGCAAACGTTCAGCTAAGGGTGTCGAAAAACAAACCTACATGAGTAAGGCTGTTCGCTTGCATCTTGCGTCGGGTCGCAGGCCTTGTTCTTTCTGTCACGTATTTATGAGAAATAGTAAGCGTACAAGAAATGCCAGAGAGCGAGACATAGAAATAGAGAAGCCACAGTTTATACAGTGTGTTTCGCTTAGGGTTGTCAGCAATGTTTAAAAATAGTTTTTGGGGGGATAAATAGAGAGCTTGTTCGGCATAGCATTGTTAGTAGGGTTAGGGTCAGAATACCTCTAAGACGAGCTAACTAGAAGCTGGTCAACCAATACTGAATAGTTAGCTTTTTACTATGACTGTTGATTAGGCTCCTTATTTACTGAGATGCTTACAGCCTACCGGAAGTAATATCCGTGTCAGTTTTTGAAATTTCGAAAATTCCATTCTCGTCACCGCTGCAGCGCAAGGAATTTCGGGGCGGCAGAAAGGTGAAAGCGCTACCAAACCTTTGAACGCGCGTAACACAGCGGAGCGCCTGTCTCGTGCTCTCTGCTCACTCGCCGATCTCTGTCGGGCGCGGCGAAAGGTGCACGTGACACCCGCACAGAGACGTGATGAGCCATTCGTAGGCGTGGCTAGCGCTCCTTCGTGCCCCATTGTTTCGTTTTCACCTTTTTGCGGCCTCGAAATTTCTTGCGCTGCAGCGGCGACGAGAATGGCTTTTTTTCTAAATTCCAAAACCTTATGCTGATATTACTTCCGGTAGGCTACAAGTCTCTCAATAAATAAGGAGCCTAACTGCAATATGTTAAAATTAACTATTCAGTATTACTTAACCAGCCTTCTAGTTAGCAGGTCTTAGCTGTATTCTGATGCACTACAGCGCTCACAACGCCATTCCAAAAAAAAGTGCTATTCCAATTCAGTTTTGAAAAATTGCTGACAGTCTTAGGTGAAACGCCCTGTGTGTATGGGACAAGGGTTTGGTCCGGTACCCTGACGGTTGGCGAAAACACAACCTGTCCTGTCCAGTGGCGAGAGCATACAGCGCGCGTGCGTCCTGTGCGCGGTCTCCCGGCAGCTGTGCCTCCACCGGTGGTGCGGCAGTCCGCGGCGTTCCGGCGTTTGCGCGCCTCGCAGCTCCGATCTCGGCGACCCCCACGCGCCGCGGCCGGCGTCGGCCGTGGCGGCAGCGCGTCCGTCCCCTGGTCCTGGGGGACCCCTGGGCTGAAAGCGATACTGCTTTTTGCTCTCCCCGCCAGGCAGGGCGCTAATTTCATTGCACGCCGGTCGGACGCCAGCGCGGCCCGTCTCGCGAGGGGGAGAGGTGCGCGGGGAGGAGACGCCTGTTGCTGGAGTGTAGCGTTCGCGTGATTAACGTGGACGTGTGGACGTCCGGGCAAGCGCCAACTTTTCGCTCCGACAACCTGCTGCTGCTGCTTCTCTCGGGGTTCGCGCGGGGCGACTCTTTTGTTCCACATCCCGTGCGCGCACTTCGCTCGATCACGCCGTCTCCTGGGACGGCGTGGACGTTGCCTGCGAGCGCACTGCTTGATTTCGGCCTCTCCGCTTTTTCTCTTCTTCTTCTTCCTGGCTCCTTTCGTTGCTCCTTTTTTGACCTGGCTATCACTTTGTATTTTTTCGTTTCGCTGCTACATCTGCGGCAGCCACACGCGACACGATGCACGCGAGGTTGTGGCAGGCTCTGTCCTGAGGGCGATTGATCGATTATACACCTGACTGACTGCCTTTGAGAGCCCAGTGACTCGAGCTCTGGGTGCGTGTTTGGTTTCTACGTCATGCGCTTTTTTGTTAACTGTTTATACCAGTTTCATTTTATTTATTTATTTATTTATTTATTTATTTATTTATTTATTTATTTATTTATTTATTTATTTATTTATTTATTTATTTATTTATTTATTTATTTATTTATTTATTTATTTATATGGTGTGATCCTTGTCCTTGCGCATACTCTCCTCGCGTCGATGTCGATACTTTTTTTCAGCTTGAAACCCTGCAAAGCGTGCTTTGCCTGCATAAGAAGCGCTTAGTGGCAAAGCATTGAGTTGCGAATAATAAACAAAAAAGCATCCGTCGTATTGCATGAAACTAAAAAATCGTAGATGGTGATTAAAACGCCTCTTTCAATACTCTTTTGGTCGGGCACACATTATATCAGGTGTACTTTGTAATGAGACCACTGGACGCGTTTTGATAAGGCATCTTATTCAAATTATAACCATCAGTATGCACTATCCATCATGCAGAGAACGTTGACGACCAAGTCGAGGTCCTACAAAAGCGGCTACCAGTAAAGTGGCATAAATTTGTTCATTTATGAATTCATAGCTCAACGGCAATCTTTTAAACTTTACCTCATTGTTTTCAGAAGGTAGTATTACAGTCAATCACGCGTTCATGTGTACGTCCTCTCTCCCCCTCCCCCCCTCCCCCCCCCCACCCCCAAAAAGTAAAAATAAATCCTCCCGTGATTTTTGAGCTCCCCGGACCAAACTCGCCACAGCGTGGACATGGTGGCCAGGTAGCTGATCACCCTGACACCAGACTTACCCTGACTCAGATGACAACAGCTGGCCGGCTCTCGAAAACGTCCGCACCCTGTTTCTCGTGCTTCGTTCTGTCCCTGATACACATGAATAACTGCCTTCTTGAACAGGAAGTGAATGGCACAGTTTTCTACTACGACATGTCACGCCGACGCCGACGCAGTGTAGAGCAGTGAAAGTTCACTCTGCTGCTATCACTGTGAAGCTCATTTTGAATATGAAGTCTGGGTAGCAACAGGACACATTGGCTGTTCATATAAACCACTAATCGCCACTACGAGGATCTTTAGCATAATTAACTGAATAGACTAATTAAATTAATAAATAGACTAGTCAACTAAATAGAAGACTGTTTGATTGTTTATGCTGTATGGCGTCATCCCAGTGAATCTTTTATTTTATCTTCTTTTCTTTCTTTATAGGAGCCTTTTCTCAAACCGTGCGGTAGACACATGCTTATTGTTACATTCTATTTTTTTCCCCGGTTAGGCTTCACCGCCCATACCACAAACTAGAAGGAGTGTCAGTCAGTCTTCACAAGTTATAGAACAGAAAGCGAAGGTGCGGGTGTTTTTCAGACAATGAGAACGTATCCAGCCTCATATGGCGCTTGTGTGATTGGTTCTTGCCGGATGTCGGTGAGACACGTCCACTATTGCAGCGACTGTTTGCTCCATGCAAGAATATTCCTCAGAAGGAAAAGAGGAAGCAGTAGAGAGAATGCATTAGGCAAGAAGTTTCTCATGAGAAGAATAAGGCCTCCTATAGCGCCAGAGCTCGAACCTTCAGAGGTTTCAATCTGACAGCTTGCAAGTATGAGCCAGAAAGTTATAAGTCCGAACATCATCTGACATAGCCTTGATCATTAAGTAACACTTATCGCTGTCATATCAGCGTTTCCACAAAATACAAACTAAATTATCTCAGAGTCTCAAGAGTGCTCCGCCTGTGGTCACGCGGTCCACGTGGACATGGAATCGGATGCACTCAGGGGGAAGATGCTTCGGTGCGTTACAGCTGCCGCGATCATTTCTTGAGCCCGGGGAAGGGCGAGCAGTCTGGGAGTCGTTTCATCTCTTCCTCTCTCTCGCAGCCGAATATGAGGGCCTCCCAGCGGCCAATTCTTCATAGCTGTACCTCCTGCGACAGCCCGATTTACCCGAGTGGCACCATTTCTCGTTACAGGCGGAGGCAAGGCGGGAGCCGCGGCAGCGGATTCGGCCAAGCTGTTCGGTGCGGCGCAAAGTCTGTCGGCGCTACACTTCCGGCCTTTCGCCCTGGGATCGCTCACGTGCGACCTGCGGGTAGGCGCCGCCGTCAAGCCGTGGCTCTTCGCCGACGCGGTCGCGCCACCTCCGCCCGCCGCACCGCCTCCTCCGTCGGGCCTGCAGCCGTCCTCCGCGGCCACCTCGAGTCCCGGAGCCGCCGGCCAAGGTCCGCTGGGGCTCAGCGGCGCGGCATCGTCGCCGTCGACGCCGTCGTCACAGGCGGCCAAGGCTTCCAGCCGCCAAGCCCTCAGCCCCTCCTCCAGCGAGCCCGCCAACGGAGGACTCATATCCACCATGGTGGGCACACCCTTTCTTTGATTTCAAACGCTTGGTTTTTTCCTGTTTTCTTTCTATCTATGCAGTATCCGTTGGCTGCACCAACACCATAAATTTTTAAAACGCCACCATAAATATTATGCTTTAACCCAGCGTCATTCAGTTACGATTCAGCTAGTATATGGTGGTGTATTTTCCCTCGTGTAAACATCCTATTAGGAGCTGGATGTAAAATAAAAAAATAGATAGGAGAGGGCACAAAAATCAAGCTCTCCCCGTCTATCGGCAGCCAATGAAAAAAAAAAAAAGAAAGTGCACTGTGCTTTCAGTCTGCCACTCAAGCCTGCAGCTTTCAGCATCAAAGTAGTGTTGGGCGGCCTTCCAATCTAGTGATAGCAAGCACCTCACAGGCACACCCGGCTTCCCACTGTCGCAGGAGACTGGATCAGCTGTTGTATAAAATGTGCACACAATGGGCTGAATGAACAAACCTATTGAGTAGACCGCATGTAAACGTGCGTATGTGTGCGTGTGTGCGTGCGGTCATTCTCAAACGGTCCAAGCATGCATGAAGCGCTTGTAGGCTATTTACCGAAGTTGAAGCAATATGGGCTTAATGTGTGTGAGCGGCACATCCGCTAGCAAGTAAAATGAGTTCTAGTTTGCTCAGTAACGCAGAATAGTCATCGCAAAAAATAATTATTCGTTCCCTCCCATCGGTGCTACCATGCATTGACTCCAATTCTCAAAGGAAAAAAATACGGTGTCTCCGTAAACTCATAGTCGCTAATGAGCAAGAAGCAATAATGAACACTACAACTTAGAAGTTACAAAACCCTACCTTCGATGCAAAGAATGACTTCACCTTGCGATACGAAACATAGTGCCAAAAACTGTTAAGAGTGCAGAAAGAAGTCTTACAACGGCTCGATGATGAAGCACATGTCATGTCCCCCTCACCGAGTAAAGTTCTTTGAGCCGGAAATCGGCCATTTTCGAGGTTCAGAATATCAAAATCAAACTTTCTCACAGTCCACCTTGCTACAGGCACCTGACGTGTCCGAAAGGGGAACTCTCTGCTCCCGCCCGGTCAGGGCGCTTTGGCGTTTTTCAGGGAGCCTCGCCGATTCTACAGGCACCACGGCCTAACTTCTCCGCAGGCCCCCTGCAGCCGGCTGGACCTGGGCCCCCGGCTGAGCCCGCAGACGCTGTCGGCGGCGGGCCTGCTGTCGGCGCACCACCACCACCACCACCTGCATCACCTGCACCACCTGCACCACCCGCTGTCGGACGTCTACTCGTGCCTCAAGTGCGACAAGATGTTCTCCACGGCCCACGGACTCGAGGTGCACGCGCGGCGCTCGCACAGCGGCAAGCGGCCCTTCGCCTGCGAGCTGTGCAACAAGACCTTCGGCCACGAGGTCAGCCTCAGTCAGCACCGCGCCGTGCACACCTCTGAGCGTACTTTCGAGTGCAAGCAGTGCGGCAAGACGTTCAAGCGCTCGTCGACGCTGTCCACGCACCTGCTCATCCACTCGGACACGCGGCCTTACCCGTGCGAGTACTGCGGCAAGCGCTTCCACCAGAAGTCCGACATGAAGAAGCACACCTACATACACACCGGTGAGCGCTCCCTGATGCTGACGCCGCGGCGCCTGGCAGGCACTGCGGCCAGGTGTCGCGGAGGCACCTCCGAATCCCAGTGCGACCCTCTCTACTCTCTTACGTCGAGGATTGCATTGTTTCGTTGCTCTATCAGGCTTGTTCGAAACGTCGGGAGAAACACAAATCTTCCTAACCATACATTCAGAACTTGCTGTTCCCGGTACCGCAGCCACGTCAGAAAGTGGCAAGTTCCAAAAGTACGGTTAGGAATGTTTGAGTTCTTTTAGGATTTCAGTGTGGCTCCATTTGACTAGTTGGCAAAAAGTAACGCCCTGTAACACCTGCAACGCTATGACCATAAACGGAGCTCGCCTTACGCTTTGTGGCAATATGCTGAGCAGGACATTTACTGCTTACGAAATAAGGACGCCTGCAGCAAAAAATTATTTTTGTGCCATCCGATGCCACCGGTCTGGACCAGTTTTGCTCAATGCGCTTCGCCAAGAACGCGCAGTATCTCATACGCAGTGACAAGACAGTCACAGTGTGCAGACATAAACTACTTTGACTTTTTTTCTGTTTGTTTCATATATATATATATATATATATATATATATATATATATATATATATATATATATATATATATATATATATACATATGACAGAAGCCTACAGCCACAGAAACCAAGGAGCACAGGGGATTTTTTTATTAATTTATTTATTTTGTGGTGTTGCTCAATTTAGAATATTACTGAACATGTTATCGCTTAAAGCTAATTGATTAGAAAAGCAGAAGAAAAAACAACCACATGCCACCGGTGGGATCCGAACCCACGACCTCCGAATTACGCGTCCGGTGCTCTACCTCTGAGCTACGGCGACGGTTGTCAAATCTTCTGCTTTGGGGGGTATTTATGGTTACAAATAACCTAAATTTGAGTGTTGATCAGCGCCACCCACGTTCATAAGCGGCGGACGTAGAACGTCCTGAGTTACAGCAGTATATATATATATATATATATATATATATGTATATGTATATATATATATATATATATATATATATATGCCGGCCATGACACGACATTCGATGATATCTCCTTGCTGCTGACTCACGTTGGAGATTTCATTTCCTTCCTTTGCTTTGCTTTGCCTGCTCTTGCCAAGACTGCAGCCTATTGTTCGTTTCATATATGGCGGTGATAAGGGAAGTAAATTTCAAGCATTTAAATGGTTTTGAAGGTATTTGTTTCACGATAATGAAAAATCCACGCACTCGTTGCTTACTTGTCCCTTTTGATAACTTGCATTATTCTTGTGCTAAAAATTCACTTATAAAATTGGCATTCAAACCTTACAACACTCTTTCACTTCAAAATCAAAGCCCACGTGATCGCAATCTCCCTGTAGCTATGGCTACGACGAAGGCAAGTGCACCAGCTAACCCAGAAAACTACTGCTCAGGTTACAAGCCAGCCGAGTATCCACATCAGCCTAAAGCAGATATGGTGTCCCGTAGTTTCTCAAGCTAAAATATGGCGCTGCGCAGGTTCGCAAGCAGTGCAGTTTCTAAATTGCTGTTTCCGCTGCTTCACGAATGAAACTTGGAGTCATTGGTCTGAAATTCTGCATTCTGAACTTGAAGCAGTATTTATCGCGTTAAAAAAAAGTGTTTCTTGAACTTAAAGTTGCAGTATGCTGGAAGTTGTTGAAATGAAACTTATTTGCATTGAATCCAGTGGTTTTCCGGCAAGGGGTTTCACAAAATACCGTCTATTAGTGCCACGGGCACAGTGTCGACGCCGTAGCGGAGCAGAAGAGCGTAGAGCTGCAGAAGCTAGTCGGCCTCCCCGTGCCGAGCCCTCCGTTCCCGTCTGAGAACGTCGTAAATAAACGCCTTAGTACCTGTCATAGGGACGCATAATATCATCACTTGCGCAACGAACCCTAGGAATTCCATGTATTAGCGTCAAGTCACTCGTCTGTACTTGTTTATACGTGCGTTGCTATACGCCGCACAAAAACTACGGGACGAATACAACTTACGTTTATTTGTTGATAGGAGTTTGTCCACTAATTCGTTTCTTACGATTCAGCCACAATAACTAGGGTAAGAATTCCCAACAATTTCGGACAAAAATTAAGAAAATTTGAAAATTGTACGATACTTTCTCGGAAATATTGACGGCAATGCTCCATTCTTCTGATATGGAGCAAAATCTTTCTTTTTAAGTTTGGTTTAGGGTTTGGTTTAGGGGGGGTTTAACGTCCCAAAGCGACTCAAGCTATGAAGGACGCCGTAATGAAGGGCTCCGGAAATTTGGGCCACCTAGGGTTCTTGCGCTGACATCGCACAGCACACGGGCCTCTAGAATCTCGCCTCCATCGAAATTCGGCAGCCGCGGCCGGGATCAAACCCGTGTCTTTCGGGTCAGCAGTCGAGCGCCATAGCCACTGAGCCACCGCGGCGGATTTTTCTTTCTTTTTAAGTGTTTCCATCATCGCATCGAACAGCTGAGACTCCCATAGAAAATAAATGGGCAACGCTTTTGACGATAGCAAAAACGTTAATAGAAAAAAAGAATTCTAGACTGCCGTCGGATGATCTGCGGATATATTGATTGTTATACTGAAATCTTACATTATGTGAATAAACTGCGTTCATAAAAGGTTTCCCGTTGAAAAATGCGTTTTGTCCAGAATTTTTGGGCTTGATTCTTTTCCATTTAGTGCCTCCGTATTGAATTACCACATCAGGACAAATTTCGCCTCAGAAATACTAGTGTTGTAGAGGGCACCGTTAAGGCCAATCAATGCACCAGTTGTTTAACTAACAGAAATTGCGCGTCCTACTTTTTTCTTTATTCATGATACCCGACAAAGCTACCGGTTGTTTTCAAGACGACGACGGCAAGTTGAGAAGAGTAAATTTGAACTCCCCTATTTTGTGAAAGCATAAAATACGCTGCCAACAAATTTTAATCTCGTAATAATACACGTACACTTACCCTTCAAGCGTACTATTCCGCTTCACAGTATATAGCTGCCTGTAGCGTTCACCTTGTTTGTCTTTCTGGTTCTTCTCCTGTGACAGGAATCTAGCGTCCAAGTCTTGAATATCAGTCGCAAACGAAAGTTCCAGCTGTCGGGAAAAAAATAAAAAGAGAGGAACAGAAAGAGCGAGAGTTTCTCCTGGCCTCCCGCATATAACAGCGTTTTTCCGTATTTGCCGGATTCTTCTCATTTTTGCTCCGTGAAAGCTGTAGGAAGCAATCTACTCCCGTCATGCGAATAAAGATGAGCGTCGAGCACGCCGGGAATAGAATCCCCGGCACAGTGCGAAGATGAGCGGGCACGAGACAATCATATTCAGGCGCGCCCTCCGTCCGTATTCTCGCCTACGGTGAACTGTGTGTAGAATATAGTGAACCTCGCTCTCGGCGCGGGGAAAAAGGCGGAAAGAGGTGAGAGAGGGGAGGGGTTGAGGGAATGCTCGTCGCTCTCTCTCTCTGCGCGGAGCAAAGCATTCTAGTTCGCCGCCGCCTCTGCATTCTCCTTCTATTGAAGGGCGCCAGCTCCTTCACATCTGGACGAGAGCGGCATGACGACGCCCGAGCGCGAGGGCGTAGAAGAAAAATCCCGTCGGGCTTGAGAAAGTGAATGGGAACTGAGCGAGGGAAGGAGAGTGGAAGAAGTGAAAAGTTTTCAGCACCCATATCAGCCACCGCCGCCGCGTCGGCGCCCTTACACAAGCATTCTCTTCCCCCACGGCGGAACGAGGTGCCCGGAGGACGCCGGGAAGGGGGCCCGGTTGCGAAGCGCAGCAATGACGGGCTCACTCAGGAGCTGCGTGAATCGGTCAGGCCTGCGGCACTTTCGGGGATCGCTATAGCGCCCGCGGAGAGAAAGTCTGAGAAAAATACCGCGCGCCAACGTGAGCGCACGCGATGATGATGGGCGGGAATGAAAGTGGCGCATAACGCCTCTTCGAATCTAAATGGGAGGCACTGTGCGACGGTGCTTGCAGAGAGTGTCAGCACTTTGCACGGGAGGCGAGAAAATTGCAAGCAGCTTGGTGCCCGGGGAACTGGCGCTCTACGCTTCTATGAGCTGACGCGGCACGAAAGTCCAGAGCCAACGCCGGAGGCCCCCATTGGTGCTTTCTATCAGTGTCAGTTTGCAAAGTTGAGCATCTAAAACGCATATAGGGAGATAAAAGGAACGAAAAGAAGTGACACGTCACTACGTACAACGTGCTGCACGATGTCCTTGCGCGACTGCAAGTCTCTTGAGTCATGTAACTGCAGCAGCCATTCTCGTTAATCTGCACACGAGACCAAGCTTCCCATTATTTGCGTTTCTGGTATTCCTTTGCCTGAACACTGGGAAGGAATGCTAGGCCCTTAAGGCTAGCTGACACGAGTTTAGTTCTAGCACAGCAACAGAACTATAGTAGGTGACACTTAATTATGCAATTTTCTGAAAACAAACATACAGGTCGACTATACTGGCTAGCAGCTACGAGCATTTAATCCTGTACCGCGCTGTGTAAAAGCTCTACGACAAATCGGGACACATGACATGTGGTCGAACTTATATGAGCAATGTGCCAGTCAGTGAAGATAGAGTCAGTCATATACGAATGCTGAAGTGTTTGCAAGCGGACTGCAAGGAGTGACAAAGTATTGTAAGAGTACAAATAGCATTTGATGACTAGACAGGTGCGAGACTCTGAGAAACCGTTATCCCAGAAGCGAGCGTACCCTCTCTCGCATTGCGTCAACAAAATTTCAGACATTGCTTCCCAAAATCACGTGCGTGGTTTACCCCTGTCACCTGTCGTGGCGCTTGGAAAACAGGCAATAGTTTCAAGTATCCACGTTTATGGATTCACCTGCTCACCCATCTCCCTCCTTAGTTTGTGTTTCTCCCCACACTTTTTATTACTGCTTTCCATCGCGAATCTAACTCTTTAGAGGAGAGGGCTGATGCTTCGATGTTGAAGGAGAGCTTTGCGCTTGATGTCGTTCTCTGAACATTTTTGTGCGTTTCTGATACATCGTTAACGAATCGAATTGTCTGAGCATTTCGCTACAACCAAGCATAAGCTCGAAACGTCGCCATAAAAGGCGCTGGCGCAGGCTAATCCACAAAGCGCCCCTTTTCAATGCTTATCATGTTCTTATGTCTAATGGCCTATTCCAAACGGCGATGTGGAGCAGTTCCCCGAGTCCGTGAAGAAGCAATATATTCGTCGCAACCGATGCAATAGGTACACAACATCTGAATTCAAATCGGACTTGGAAACACGCTCTTGTGTTTCGCGGAGCAAGAAAACTTGCTACGGATCGCCGATTGGAACACGCCATAAGCTAAACGAAGAGCGTGATGCTTAACTCAGAGGCACACTGAGGACCACTCCTTTATTGTTATCAGTAGAAATTGATTCTCTGCCCCTTTACTGCTAAGCTGACGTTTGCCCACCAAGCAAAATACGCATTTATCGGCGAGAAAACTGGGTTCGAAAATCTTCCTGCGAGGCGATGGAAATTCGTGACGTCCTTGGCGGAAAGCTCGGGTTGCCACCGCACTGAAGTGAATGGACATGTAGCGAAGTCTGTGGGATGCGCGCACAAAAAACAGTGTGGACGCACGCACTTTACATGCGAGATAGGCCGGTGGCGGCGACACGTGCATTTTGTTTATTCGTTTTTTTTTTACGTATAAACGCTTTTTTTTAGATTAGAGTGGACTCTCTGTCAGTAAAGTTTCGTAGCCTATCAATAAAGGCCAACTTCTATTTGTACTTGATGTCCGTTTAAAAGCACAGGTTCGCCTGCTGCAAAATGGGCACAGGATCAGATCGCCAGACGCGAGTGAAGCATGTAAAAAAAAAAGAGCAGGAACCGTGACGCTTTCCGCGCTGCCTGCACCTGCTGGTTGGTTCCCAAGTAACCAACATACGTATACGAGGGGGTACCCAAAAGAAACCGGACTAAATTTTTTGGTCGGCAAAGCTTCTGTGGTACCGCGTTTTGCCAATAGGAGCGCATAGAACGAACATTCAAGAGTCAGTAAGCCGAGTACCGTCGTTGAAGGAGGTCACACTAGTTTAGGCAGAGTTTTAGAGTGACGACAGTTTTGTGTGAATGTCGTTTTTGCAATGACTCATTTTCGGGAACAGCGTGCACCGGTGAAATTCTGATTTTTGCTCGGAAAAAGTGGAATGGAAACTCTTGAAATATTAAGAAAGACGTACAAGGACGATGCTATGGGGACAAGTGAAGTGTTCCTGAATCGAATCCTGAATCAAAGCAACAATCATGCCAATGGAAAACTTCAAATTCACCTCGCCTCAAGAAAGCTCGTCAGGTGAAACAAAACCTCAAAGCAATGATGATTTGTTTTTTCGACGTGAGAGGAGTCATCCATTGACAATTTGTTCCGCAGGGTCAGACAGTTAGCCAGGCTTTCTACTTGGATGTTTTGAAAAGATTGGGCAACAGTGTGCTGTGGAAGCGGCCTGATTTGTGGCGGTCGGGTGACTGGTTTTTCCATCATGGCTCACATCATGCCCCTGCTCACACAGCCCTGTCTCTACGACAATTTGGGACCAAAAATGGCATGACCCCGATTCCTCAACCCTCATACTCTCCCGACCTTGCCCCGTGCTACTTTCTTTGTTTCCTAGAAGGAAAAAATAGGTGAATGGAAAGCGTTTCGCTGCTGTTGCTGAGGTGAAGAAAAAAACGACGGAGGCACTGTCAAGCATCGCAAAAGATGAATTTAAACAATGTTTTGAAAAATGAAATGAAAGATTCGACAAGCGTATCATTGCAAGTGGGGAATACTTTGAAGGAGATTGAAGGTCTGTGCTTAAAATGTGAACAAATAAGTTCAAACAAAAATAAGTCCGGTTTCTTTTGGGTACCCCCACATAGTGTGCATTCGCGCTCACTCTTGCATTGATCGGCCGGGTACACAAGGGAATATTCATATTTGAGCAATATTTTTTTGTCAATACAAGCCACCTTGTAATAAAAAAAATATTGCTTCACAAAAACGGAAACATTCCAAACCACTTAAAGAAAAAAAAAACTGAAAACCTCTCGTTCTCTCATCGGAAGCTCCATACTCACGACGGAATTCCTAGTGACAAGCGTAATAAAGCCGCCGCTGTGGCTCGGTGGTAGCGGCGCTCGTCTGCTGACCCGAAAGACGCGGGTTCGACCACAGCCGCGCCGGTCGAATTTCGATGGAGGTGAAATTCTAGAGGCCCGTGTACTGTGCGATGTCAGTGCATGTCGTTAAAGTATACCCCAGGTGGTCGACATTTCCAGAGTCCTTCAATGCGGCGACCCTCATAGCCTGAGTCGCTTTGGGACATTAAATCCCCATAAACCAAACCAAACCAAACCAAGCGTAATAAATTTTGCCTTTTTATTTATTACCACTGAATTTATTAGTACGTTAGTATCGCTTTTCGAGCTGTATATGACGATGGAGACAGTATGATGATGCTAAGGACAAGGAGACGTCGCCGCATAATTCATCATAAATCTTCTATTTCATTTGCCTTAGCTACCAGGTAGGTATTTGCCAGAAGTAACCGGGTAACTATGGTTTGTTTCTTAGCCTCGTAACGAAGTACCTATGGCAGCCCTTAAGATCTGAATCTGTGTAAAGTATGGTGAGCCCTTTTCCTCGCGTTCTGACGACACCTTTCGGTCTTTAGGGGTGCCGTAAAGGCTCCGTTGTACGGTTGAGAAGCGAGAACCTGCTGCTCGATTACTTCTGGCAAAGGAGGTACTACATAGCTGTCCACACCAAAGTTACCATCATAGTCGATACGCCAAGTACCGCTGCGCCTAAATTTTATATCCGCAAACTGCAATGGATTTGATAGACTATAGTCGTGATATTCCTTCTTCCCACTCCTCTGTGTCATTGCATGCTGTCAGAGAAGCTGTCTTCCATTTTGCGCAGTGTTTCTACGCTGCGAGCGAAAGGTACGCTTCGCACGAATTCCACTCCAGAGACAGCGAACTTGCGTGATTTGAAGTGTTTCGTGGGCGTTGAGGCTTAGTTGATGCCACTCTATAGGGAGCAGCTTTGTCGAGGAGAGAAAAGAAATTGTGACAGAGACCGTGCATTGCGGATTCCAAAAGGAAAGCGCTCCCCGAGCAAGGCCGGACGGGCAATCATTCCTGAGAATCCGGCAGGCATCACGCCGCGAGAAAATCTCGCAGAAGAAGAAGAGGCGGGGGAAGGAGTTGGACGGGGGTGGGCGAGAGAGGGAGGGACCAAGCAGTGTAGTGTTCTGCCGGACTCAATGAGAGGCAAACACGACGCCGGCGCTCCTTCCCCACCCGCTGCTCCTCTCCGAGGAGACTCGTGTAGTCTCGCAATAAGAAGCGGCCGACTATTCCCGCGCGCGCTGGTTTCGGCGCCGCGCTGCAAGCAAACACAGCGCGAGACAAGCGAGTTCGGCGCCGCAGAGAGCGCGCATGATGAACCCGGGGGAAAACAAAAGCGGCTGCAAATTGTAGGGAAATCCGATTGTGTGCGCACGCCGTCCGAGAGGGGACCTCGGGGAAAAGCTCGCGCGGCGGCCCGGCAGCTGCCGCTAGGGAAGAGGATGGGGGGGGGGGGGGGGGGGGGGGGGGGATCCAGGGAGGAAGGCGGCCGGCTTTAAAATTTGATCAGACGTCTCGCCCGCTTTCTCGGCGACCCTCTTGCTGTCTGCCCGGCAGCGTCAGGCAACCGCTGCGCGACGCGCAGAGACAATGGCGGTGGCTATGCTCGCCAACGGAGGTGGGGTCGCCCATTAACAATTCAGTGACCAATTAAGGCCCGGAAAAGTGCGCTTGGTGTCTACCCCACTTGCCGGTGCGCGCTCGCCACACCGCGTTAAGGGCTCGCACAGAGGCGCGAGCGTCCCGTCGCGTTTGTGCGCGCATCCGGGAGAAGAGGAGGCGCGCCGCCGGCTCTGATTCTGCAGCCTGCCGCGGCCGGAGTCATCCACCATCCTTTTACTGTCGCCTCGCGTCTCGTCCCTGACACGCCGCGGACTGCGTTTAAAACCGCCCCCGTCGCGACAGCCTCCCTGCGCGCGGGCATTCCTCTCCAAAAACCGGGGTACGCGCGTATCTCTCCCCCCCACCCCCCCCCCCCCCCCCCCCTAGTTGCTCGGCGGCCCCGAACAATCGCAAAGAAAGGCCTCCTCTGGAGGGAGGGGGTTGCTTGCGGCGCGTGCGCGCTTTCGAGAGGCGCGCACACACAATAATCGCGGCCGGAAGTCATAGCGGCCCGACCCGAAGCGCACACAAATCCAATTTGGTGGGCCATTTGTCTTGCAATGGCCCCCGGAACCTCGCAGGGCTTCCCCGGGGCGCAGGTTGGCTCCCCTGTCGGAGGTTTGAGCGGGTCGTTTAGCCCCCGTGGCACGCGCGGCCCGCGCCGGACTCGGGCTTTTAGCCCCGGTATAAATTATACAGGGGCCCGGCCCGGCCCCGATTGCCGCGTGGGCCGCCGGGCGGCGCGCACCTTTCGCGGGCGCCGAATTCCGAAATCCTTCTTTGCGAGCTCCAAGGTACACACGCGCGCCTGCGCCGCGCCGTCGGGCCTATTTAATAAAAGCGCGCGGCAGCCCGGAGAGGAGGCGGCGTCCCTCCCGCACTGGCCGCCACTGGGCCGGGCAGCCGCCGCTTAAGGGCCCATCGGGCCGATATCGCGGGCCGCCGGACGGTTTGTTGTCTCTGACAGCAACACCAGAGGCCGAGCGACCTCCGGCTGACTCAAAGCCTGGCACCCTCCCTAAGCGTGGAAATTGCGGGTGAGAATTACGAGCCGTGTTCTGTTCAGGACAAACGGATCGCGGCTGCCTGTTTTTCCGCGGATTTATTCCCCGATTCCCGGTGGACGCCTTATATATACTGTTCTCTCGTTTCCGCATTTCTCTGTGCCTCCGACGGCCCCTCCATCTTGAGCCATCTCACTTTTGGCCTCTTGTCCGGTTTTATTCTTTTCCCGCCGCTAACCTCGTTATCTGCTATAGCTTTCACTCCGAGCTGCACGCGCTTTTCGGTAGCAAATCGATGTGCGGGAGGCAGGAAGGAAGAGCCGAAAACAAGCCGGCGTACAAACCCTCCCGCGCTTACCCGCCGTGACCTTTCATGCGGCTGTGAGCATGCCGAAGAGAGACGATGCTTGTGTGACAGGGTTCGTTGTTTTGTCGATCGGCGCGCCTGTAGTATACCGCCGTCGATACGAAACCACACCTCCCCATTCTCTTCCCCCCGCCTCCATAAAATAGCTATTTTTATAAGCCGCGCAGGGAACCCGCCGGTTTCCAAGGCGATCGCAGCGCCATAATGTTTAGCCTGGTGAGCGGAGAAAGAATTTTTGACCAGGTCGCGCGCGAGCGGTTTCATGACGTCACCTCCTCGAGGCAGCCTCTATAGGACCTGAACAGTGGACTAAGTGCCTCTCATAGTTCAGAATGTAGTTTCGTTTATGTTGCCGCCCCTAGTGGCTGCCTGTGGTACCTTTTGGTTACGCATACAGCAAGCCCTGCGCCGCCTGTTCAGGACAGGATCTTGATTGCTGTACACAAGCGAGCAGGCTGCTCTGGAGCGCTGGTACGGTGTGCCGTGAAACAAATAAAGCGATATTTTAGGGCAACTCCACTGTTCATTGCATGATCCTCCTGAATCTGGTTCTTGTAGGCATACATAGGGATGCACTAGAGTGCAAAGAATATCTGTAAAATCAAGTAATTCCGTTCGAATTCCCTGTATTGGTTCCGCACAGCATAGGTCGAGAGCAATACAAGCCTGCTCACAGTCGTGCTCTTATGCTGTGTGGTGTAACGCAATTACAGAAAAAAAAATTGTTGGCAGGTAAATATGTACGGGGTGAATCGTTTTAATGGTTACATATTTTTTATCTTAAAAACCGTGAGAGATGCGTCATCACCGCGGTCGCGCACGTGGCTTGTACAGCAATGTAGGCATGATGTTACACTGCTAGGGACAGAAGTGCTCTGGGCGCGCAGTTGTTGACTCAAAAGCATCTCTGCATCACCAGAGTTACCAAGTGGTCTGAGAATGGCACGTCCATTTCGCTTGCCAAGGAGTGCTCATCGGGGGCCGTATTCTATTAGCTGTCCATTTTCCGTGGTCCATTTCTCGTCCATTCGGTCCTCTGTCATCGGTCACTCAGATATTCCCACGCCTTTCAAGCGTCTGTAGGAAACGGCCCGGCCATTCGGGGGTTGGTGACTGGGCCTCACCATTGGCTGTAGTTGGCTGCGATACGCAGCCAATGATGAGATCCAGTCGACAAGCACCCAATGACCGGGTTGCGGGTATATCTGACTGACCAATGACAAAGGATCAAATAGACGTGAAATGAACAATGTGAAACGGACAGCTTACAGATTACGGCCCCTGGAAGCGACAAGCACACACGATGAGTCGACAAGTTGGTGCGTTTCCCGGCGTACGCCGCCACTCTTATAAGGCGCCGGCAACCTACATTTCTTTTTGGATTTTACCAGCAGCTGGCTGCTGCGGGCTTCTGCAGCGTTGCTTCGTTCCGGGGACATCCTCAAACTACCGCCCTCTCTAGCGGGGATGGTCGCGGCGATACATAAAAGTACCGCCGCCAGCGATACCATTTTTCCGGGCTGTCGAGCATCCTGCACACTTAAGTCCCCGATAAGAACGTGATAACGTTCAGTTAAAGGACGATTAATTAACTGGAATGAACTAATTAGCTTTTTAGCTTTTGGTTTGAGGCTGCAAGACTATGTTGAGAAATTGAATATTGACAACATCAAAGACGGACCGTTATCAAATTTTGAATCGGCATCGTATTTCGAAAAACCCAAGGTGAAAAATCTGCCTTTGCAAGATCGTTAAGGTGGCTTTCTGGCGTCTCACATTGATAAAATGGCGCCGCCAGAATTTCTTTAGTAGGTTACAACTTAAATAAGCAGCAATCGTTAACAGTTAGTCATGGTCTGCGACGTTCTGTATTACTCCGCTGTCCAATCACAACAGTAAACGAAATCAATTTTTAATGTTTGAATCTATCAAAGAAGCTAGAGGCATCAAAATGCTCGAGCTTTTAATTTTGTCTAAATGAATAGATTCTTATTTAGGTAGCTACAAAAGTTTTAACGACGGACTATTTTTTTTTTTTTTTGTGCCGGAGGTATTGTTCGTGGTGGTCTTGAATGGGAACGGAGCTTCACTGCAGAATTCAGTTTCAGTTCAGTTTATTTTCCTTAAAAGGCCCCCTTGTATCGGGGGTATTACATAAGCTGCATCCGACTGTAATGCACCAAATAGAGAATCAGTTTGTGTGTTTTATTATGTAGAAGATGTAACGCAATTTAGGAGACGATACCACGCGCAGCTCCGCCATTTTATTAATTCACGACGCGGGAAAGCCAACTAAATGAGCTTTTAACAGCGTATTTTGAAGCTAAATGCTTCTAATTGCCTTGTAGACTCAGAAAAGTTTAAAATTGGGCTAGCCTTCGATGTTGACGGCCTTCAGTTTCCCAGTATAATCCTGCGTTCTAAACCAAGAAAAGCCAAAGATTTTAGTTATTTAGAAGTAACCAATTGTCTTTTAATTTAGGGCACATGTTGTTCGTCTTGCTGAACACTACACAAGCACAGACAGCATCAACTTTTCCCTCACGTTTTTTTTAAATAAAAATCTTCGAAGATTAAAATCACCCGGTATAGTCAGGCTTCTGCTAGCAGCTAGGCATCATGTAGACCAACATATTCGTCCTTAATTACGCTAGTCTGGAATCATTTTCAATTGAAAAAAGGATGACTTACAGCCATGCACACTTTCTTCGGCCACTCTGTGGTGGGGTCCCGAACAATCATAAAGTGTCTGAGAACTTCAGTCGAATCGAGTGCGTATTTCGCGTGAAGGTATCGCCCTTTTCTCTCGTTCGCGCGCGCACACGGGTGCATGCTTGTTTCCCTAACAGTTCACGCAATATATCCGTTATTCTCTGGAACTTGAGTAACTAGTGCGCAGACCTCTAGCTGCATCATTACGTTCGCCTTACCGATGCAATGACGCGGCTGGAGCTGTGTGCCCTTCCGGTCATTTCGTACCTACTTACGCCGTGAATGGTGTCGACGGCTGCCACTGCCGTAGCGACGAAGAAGCGCCTCCTGTTTAATCGGTCGGTCGCTGTAGGCGGCTTCTTTTGCCGTTTCTGGATGGTCAGTGCAGTGAATCGGCCGCTATACTAGATCGTGACAGAGGCCGATACGAAATCCACTCGCGCGCAGTATCACGAGCCTCACGCTTTGACGCTGTCGCAGTATGCAGGAGATCTTGCGGTCTTATGTACTGTAATGGCTTTAATATGAGCGAACAACTTTATCTTTTACTGTATATTTTTGCTTCCCAGATGCTTATCTTTTCTAGAGTGAGTAAAGGGCTGCTTAGCGCTGCAACATGCTCATAGTGAGCACTTCTTTCTTTTTCCCGAGGAACGCCAACCAAAAAACGAAGGCGAGAAAGTTGATAAGGGGGAGAAAGTTGTCAGATGTTCATCTCAAAGTTGATGTTTCGATGCGTACATACGGAAAACATTGCTCGGGCTTAGCTATAAACTAAATAACGGGTGGAGTTAGGAGAGCTAAAATATAACAATATATATTAATCAGCATG
Organism: Amblyomma mixtum; assembly: GCF_055824585.1. Taxonomy (NCBI): domain Eukaryota; kingdom Metazoa; phylum Arthropoda; class Arachnida; order Ixodida; family Ixodidae; genus Amblyomma; species Amblyomma mixtum. The sequence continues at coordinate 243,626,628 of NC_143014.1, forward strand.
CACGGATACCTACCTCTCATCGGCAAAAGCGCTAGGGCAGCTAACTCGTTAGCTTTGGCTTCATTTTCGGCAGGCACGCCTTTCTGCGAGGAACGGGCATCTAGCCCTGTTTATGAAAAACTTGGTCCGATTTGGAATTTGGAAAAAAAAAAGCTGGCTTCAACAGAAAGCGAAAGGCTCTGAATAAACAGATATGCACTGCTCATTTGCAATGGATTAGGAGCACTCAGAGATGTAGAGGTCAAATGTACGCAGGCTGTCATGTACCCGCTCAAAGAACAGCCCATTTCAACGTAATCAATGACAAGTGCAGCAAAATATGGAGTTTTATTTCACTCCCCACCTTTCCACCCCTCGCTTTTTATTCATCTCCTCTTTTTCCCCGGCTTGTGCTTCCGCTTACTCTTTCGCATGCTGCATAGCTCGAGTTTTGCCTCATAAGTTATTTCATTGACCTTCGCGTGTGGTTCTTATGAGTAGTGTCCTATGGTGTGTCTGTTCAAGTCAAGAGTGCCTGCTGCGTTCTCTTCGGAGCAGGCTCCTTCGCGTGTGCTAAAGTTCAAAACAGTGAAGAGTTGAAGTTCCACTTGCTGTCTAGTTTACGTACTGATGAGGAAATGTCGTTCTACTATAGTACTTTACGCGAAATTCCGCAAGTGGACTTTGCAGCATACGACAGTTGACGAAACCAAGATGTCGAAGTTGTGGCTAGAAGGGTTGGCTGGCACCAAGGGTGTGGATAGGAAGTATGAAGCGCATAGTGGAAGGATAAAAAAAAAAAAAGCCGCGCCGTCGCTCTGTGACTGCCCGAGGCGCATGGTCGGCCACCTTGTTTAGGTCAGCTGAGTCTTGCGGAAACGTCTGCTGGTAAAATTTTGCGTGACGTCCTCCATGTGACAGTAAAGAGCAAAACGGCCACACATGGGCTCCGAATATAGCTTTATGAAAGTGAAAACACTGGCTCTAATCTCGATGCCAAGAATAAAAATGAGCATGTGCACTGCCATTACTGCACTGCACGTTGCTTCGTCCTCTCGATGCCAAGAATAAAAATGAGCATGTGCACTGCCATTACTGCACTGCACGTTGCTTCGTCCTGTGATGTCAGGCTAGCAAAACTGTGCTTTGCTTCATTCATTCATCGGTGATTCCATTTGTGTCACCAATGTCATCATCCTCGTCATTGCCGTGGTCTTTCTCAGTATAACTACCACCGGTCATGATTGTGTAGTCCCTAATTGCCCAGCCACTTGATCTGCATAATTGAAATGCCCTCCGTCCGTTTTAATGCCGTCTCTGTCGTGGGTATTGGACGGTAACGCTCGCCTTCCGAGGGTTACCTGCCTCGGGTCATAAATCAGAGATGTATCTTATTTTCTACGCTATGTTCGCTAGACCCGCTAGAAGACTTGTTCGCCCAGCGGCTTTGGTGTCACGTATTTTGCTACTCGGCAGCAATGAGTGCTGATTCCTCATTCCCACAAATTACGCGTCTGCACTGTACCAACATCCGGTGCTTGTAAGCGACGGCCTTTGCGCAGCTCTATTCGAGGTCTTTTTTGAGGGCTTCGAAGTTAATTTTGCGCGTGACACCGTCGCCCCAGCTGGCGTTCCTTCCGTCGGTCGCTTAATGGTGCTACGCATAATAGGGGCCTGTCACCCTCATTGCCTCGTTACGCACAGGGTAATTGGTAACGGGGTAAATTTTGTGCATGTTACATGTCTTCAACTTCTTGGCCAAGGTTTTATAACGATCTTCACGACGCATCAACACAGAATAACTATTAGGCACCAAAAGTCACCCTTTTCCTATCCGATGATTAACTTCCGCTAGATTCTTTTTGAACAGCATTAAACTGCAAACGTTCGTTCAGCCTTTATGCACGCTCCAACCTCAGAAATCACGCTAATGCAAGCTAACGGTGACTTAACTAACATACTTATATTCCTTTGAAGATTGAATGGTAGTGCACGCTGAACTTCGGCATTCAATCTCAGCTGGGTGCTAATGAAAATGTTGAAGATTTGCGGGGTCGCAGCGGAGCACCAGAGAGAGACGACCAGCGTGGCAGGCTTCTAGTTCCGAACTGCCCGTGCCGGGCGTGCGCCCCGACCACGCGCTGTCCAGCTTTATTTTCTTCTAGCGCGCGCTGTAACGCCGATCTCAGCGCCGGCGCTTTATAGCGTCGCCGGGCGCTATAGGGCCCCCCGCCTAGACGGAACGGCGAAATTTGCGCGCCGACGGGGCAGAGATGGAGTAGCCAGAGATGGAGAGTCCGGTAAGTGCATGTCAGGTGCCGGGAAGAGCCGTCGGGTGGAGTGCACGGGCTCAGAGGGACGAGCCTGGCTGCTTCGCAACGGGCGAATGATGCTGGGTGCCGAGTTGACAAAGGACATGGGGGCAGGAAAGGCCATGGTCGGGCCGTCACCGACTGTGGTGCTGCCCGCGGACACAAGTGTCGTCGGTGTTGGGACGTTGGAGCTGGTGTCGGTGGGAATGTGGCGCGCCGAGTACGTCGTCACAAGCGCTGGAATGGGCGAAACGGCTCCGTGGACTGACAGCAGCTGTGCTGCGACAGCAGCAGCTGTAACAGTATTTGGCACAGGTGTGACCGTCGACACAACGGTGAGAGCCGTGACGATGGCGGAGGAAGTTGCAGGGCTCAAAGTCAGGTGCTTGGATGAAGCGGGATCGACAGTCCGGAGCGGTTGGCCAGGGATGATGCGCGTGTGAGCATGGTCGGCGGTAGGTGGCTGCAAAAAGGATGTTGCAGTGACAGGCCATGCAGCTGAGACTGCTACATCAGATTGCTGGCTGGGAGCAAAAGACACAGCTTTTGGATGGACAACTGCCTGCCGCACTACTCGGTGTGGGTAGCTCGACCATTCGGTGCCGAAGGTGGCTCAAGTCAGGCACCAAAGAGCATACGCTTGCAGCGGCGGTGCCGAGCTGCCAGGGTCAGAATCCGAGAAGCGGTTGACCGTACTGAGGGCTGGGGGTGGGGCATCTTGGGCAGGCGGTGTGGCCGCCGGGGTAGTGGGGCTGGTATGTGGCATATGCTGCGGTGGCGGCTTCAACCTCACAGCAGAGGCCTGCAGAGCTGTTGGCGGTACTGACGAGGTAGAGGGAGATGCCGGAAGCCTCGGCACGGCTGCTGCCGCAGAGTCGTCCTTGGCTGCAGGAGGCTCTGGCGACAACGCCACTGAAGCGCAAGGAGGCAGAGCCAGAGACGCAGGTAGGACAGTAGTGGGAGCAGGACACGAGGCGAAGCTCGTGCGGATCCCACCTGGTGTGGCGTCGAGAGAGACAGCCGGGCGGGAGACGCTGGACTGGAGTGGCGGCGAGGCGGCGAGGGGCTGCTGAGGTGGGCCGGATTCTGATGAAGGCTGCATGGGCGCGAGCGAGGCCGGTGCAGGGCCAGAGGCTGGCGGCGGCGAAAACCGGTCCGCTGCGTCGTAGAGCGGCGGCGGAACGTAGTAGGTGCCGAAGTCCGCCAAGACGGCCGCCCGCAGCTCATCGTATGGCCGGCAGCCCAAGGCAGAGTAGGTGAGCCGACGCAGGAGGTCGGGCGGGAGGATGTCGCAAAAGACTGCGTGTTTAAACGGCTGGATGGTGATGCCGTTCAGGTACATCGCAGCCTCCAGTTGGGCGAACCACCCGCCGACGCCAGCGGCGGGTCGAAACTTGGGTGCTGCCAGTACGCCATGCTAGGACGCCGCTGGGATAGAAGGCACGGTTCGCCGGGTCACCACTGTTGAGGATTTGCGGGGTCGCAGCGGAGCACCAGAGAGAGGCGACCAGCGTGGCAGGCTTCTAGTTCCGAACTGCCCGTGCCGGGCGTGCGCCCCGAGCACGCGCTGTCCAGCTTTATTTTCTTCTAGCGCGCGCTGTAACGCCGATCTCAGCGCCGGCGCTTTATAGCGTCGCCGGGCGCTATAAAAATATTGCATAACGAGTTCAACAAAACCTGAGTGAATTCCGTTTCTGTGAAAGAGAACTTTTCACTGCGCCGCACATAACCAAAGCCTACTTTGAGCCGAGTTCGGTTGAGAGAACTTGGTGAGTGGGTAAAAATAACAGCGTCATTGATAGGACATTTTGAACCGTGATAAAGAATCTCCTATGACGATAACCTCTCACCGACTTAGTTCGCCACTTCTTTGAACCGGTTTCGGTATAAAAGGGAACGCCCGCTTCGTCGCCCGATATTTACAATAAAGATTTTGATCCCTCAACCGATGATCCCATTCTACTTGAATAAATTGAGTCATTTCGAATGAGAGAGAAAACCTTTTTGGTAAGCTCACCTTTCTTTACACTTCCATCATTTCTGTGACCTGATTACGTAAATTCTGCAGAATGGTCGTACAATTCTCTAGAATTCTAGAAAACATTAAGAGGTAATCCCAGTGGAATCGTGAGTTAACGTACATCGACGTTGAACCTGCTGCTTAGTGTTAAGAAATACTTTTAGGTGGAGCAGAAATATAATCCACCGTAAAAGCCTCCCTAAATACATGAAAAACATCCTTCCAGATGTTCATAGGTTCAACCTGATTCTGATCACTTCTAACCGCTCCGGTTAGGTTTGCTGAACTGCCCACAACAGGCACTTAAGGGTTCATGCTCTGGAGCAGGACAAATTTTTATTTGACTGCGAACATTCTGAAAAGTCTGCATAGCTTTCTTCTGTAGATGCGCTTAATATTATGCTAAGGATAAATGTTGCTCCCTTAATTGAAAGTTTAATATTATGGCCTTGCTTTAAAATTTATTTTTACCGGGCTGTTGCACTGAATGCACGAATAGGCTGCCCCACATAATGAGCTACTCTTTCCTCCCAGCGACAAGCGGCTCTAGGAGTTGCCTTGCCGCTTGCATCGTTTTCATATTAGACGCCAATGACTGGAAGATCGCTTTGCAGCATGCTTTTTCTAAGCACTTATTCTTCATAGATGACTGGCTTCGTAATGCTCATTTCGTAATGTTCAAGAGCGCCGGTGTTGTGTGCGTCTTTCTCTGTCCCTTGTCCCGTTTTGCACTTTCAATTTAAAATTTACTGTAGCTTGCTAGTGGACAAAGGTACAAAACATTTCTCACCGACAGTTTACTCAACACACGCTTTCCATTTTTTTTCTAGTGCTACAAAAACTTATGAAGCGGTTACGATTTCAAACTTCAGAAATCCCGGTTGTCGCCTCTTGTTGATCCGCTTGACATCAGCCTTTTTAAAACGTAGGAGACAGCTGCTGTCTCACGTATCTGACCATGCGAAAGAAACAGCCCATGTGACAACGACTAGAACATAGACTTGCAATCTTGTTTTTTTTTTTTTTTAGTTACAGCGCTGCACTGAATGGCCCGCGGGATGAGCGCTGATTAGTAAGGGTCGCAATGTAGTTGTGGTCACTATGTGATCACCGAGTCACAATGCAGTCGGCGACAAAAGACGTCACCCAACCAGGAATCGCACTCGCGTCAATGTGGCTTCGAAAACCTCCTCTAAATCAGGGCAGGTTGCGCAGAACGAAGGTTTAGAAGGTCGCCTATGTCGAAACATGTAGCGCACACAACCACGTGCACCTCGCAACGTAGCTCATTTCAACTTAGATCTTCCACCACGTGCCACCGAGGCGATTTTTGTGACGCAGTGTTAGCGACTAAACCGTGCATTCAGCCGACTCGCAAAGCGCACGGCTTATTCCTCCAACTCGGAAAAGGGTGCGGCGGGCCTGTTCTGCCCTGTCACAGCCGCCGCCAGGAGCGTATGTCGTGCCCGCGTGGGCGGCTTGACTCATCGCGGGTATCGACGTTGACGCAGAGTGGCCGGCGCACCCCAGGTTGTGCGGTGGCCGCCGCCGAGCAGGACAAACAACGGGAGTCCAGATCCGTTAACCGGATTACAAGTCGCAATTTGCGCGCGCTCTCTCTCAACCCCGGGAGCCTCGGGAAAGATTGAATTTCAGCGCGGCCCTTGGAACTTGATTCAAAGGAACCTCGCTGGTGCTGTCGTTGCCTTGGGGGATTTTGACCGCACACTCTCGAGCAGAGAGACAGGGATGATGTGCTGCGCACCCTCCCTTCTTCTTTGGCCTCTCGTGCCTCGCCATGTTCTTGCTTGGTCTGCCGCGCGCCCTTGCTGCTGAGAGCGATTGTTCCACGACAGGCGCGATGTGAGCTTGGACCGCGCTTCTGGCAGGTCGCTATAGAGACCGCCATGACTTTGTTTGCCTGTCTCTCGCGAGAGCGGGCCTTTGGATGGGAGCCATGATTACGGGCGTGATCCTTTGTTTTTCTTTGCTGCCTTTCTCGGGACACGTGCGGGAATTAGGTTGAAAGTCATTGCTTGTATACTGGCCGAAGAAAAGAATGAGAGCTTGATCGAGGAGCCTCCTCCGACAGAAGCTTTCGACGAAGATCAAAATAAAGAAGAGGTACAAAAAGAGAAATAACAGCATAGAATTCTGGCACAACCAGAAGAGAGAAATTGGAAAAAAATTTTGCCCTGAATGAAAGCCGTAAGTTTTTCGTTACTAAACAGAAACTTTTCGGGCGTTAACAATTGGTACACCGATGATAATTTTGTTGGCAGGTGTTATTACGCTGCTTATTAAACCGCGTGAGGACAAGTTACTGCAAGAAAAATAGTTGAATGAAGCACTATAGCAGTAAAACGTTGTATACACTTTGGTATATCTGTATAGATACACGTCATTACAGCTGTTGCAGCGACAGCGTTATCCCAACAACTGCTGAAGATTAACAAAACCTAGTACCAATAGAATTGCGATACAAAAATATACTGCTGCTAAACCTTCTTCAGAAGAGTGCTAAGAAAGATCTTGGATAAAACTAAACAGTAAAGTAGGTCTGAACTCAGTGACCTCATAGCATTCGAGCCAGCATGAACGCAAAGCTCGGAACTCTTCTCTTGTGTGCGTATTTGTGGTGGCAATGTCAGCTTTCAAACACACTAGGTCGTTATTACTTAAACTAGTGCAACAGAAAAATCTTGTTTTCTAGAGGCAATGAAATTAGAGTGCACCACAAGCCCAGCACAACTTTTTGCAGGTTGAAAGCGGAAGGTTCGATAGCAAAGAAACCGACTTAGCAGCCGGAGTGGAAGCGTTGTGGTCGTATTTGTATGGTTATATGGTCTGTTCATGCATAAATTTGCGAATTCAAATTCTCCTCCCGGGAACGTAGAAAGAAAGGATATACTTCGCTGTCCTTACTGCTTCGCGCATAGCTCACTTTATCTGTGGGTGCGCACAAACATAATTGTAACAATTACTGCAGAATGAGAAAAAGTAGAAACTTTGGTTCAATAACTGCTTCAGTATTTATGTTTGAACAGTTTGCGCGAAGGATTCATAGCCATAGCAAAAAAAAAAAAAAAGATGGGGTGTTTTCTAAGCTAAATAAATAAATAAGAAGCCTATCGGTAGAAATAAAGTAAAAGCAAAAAAAGACTACTGTCACCTTTGTATAGTGGGGCACGTTGCAATGGCAGCACTCTGGCAGGATGGTCACTTTAGAATTTGTTGGCGGCTCGCATTCTGTTATCTATGTTTTCGGCTGCTATAGGTTAGGATCTGTGTGTACTTCTGCTTGAATTTAATCGGTGACTCTTCCTTCGCAAGCACTATCTCTTCAGTGACCTTCCGGAAATGTAAATAGAATCCTTTCACATATCAAGCACAGTATGAAAGGTATAGGAACTGACTTCATGAAGCCTAATCGGGATTTCTGTTTTGTTTGTGTGTTGGTGGGGGGGGGGGGGGGGGATGAGTGGGGGCTAGAATAGTTAAGGTGAAACAAACAATGGCATGCGCAGGCGCTATAGCACAACAAAACTATATTACAGCTTGATGAAAACGAAAGCAATAATATTGTCGTCAACTCATTTCCGTGCATAGAAAATTAGGTGCATATCGATTTTGCCTATTTACGACAAAGAAAAATGTCTACTGGATTATACAGCCCAGTTAATATACTTCAGAAACAGTGACAGGCACAAACATATCAAGGCCTTTATGGTCTTGGGAAGCATTTGCATTTAGGAAGAAATTATCGCTTATTGAAGCGGCCTGAACTGTTCTGCTGAGAGGTAATTCTGCATGAGAGCCCTGGTACTGCGCTTTTATTAGCTCAAGAGAAGCTTTTAATTTCTCTGCTGCGAGCCGCAGGCGCTAGCGTTACTACACAGAACTTGTCCATGCACTGCTTGGCTAATTCTGGCACAGTGAACCGCAGAGATCGGTCTCGCTATGCGCATAAAGAGTGCGTTGAACTGTCGCGCACTTTTGTGCTACAGGTTTTCCTGAGTTCAGGGAGAAAACAGAAACATGGAAACAAAAAAAAAAACAGAAACCCGACAGGAAAATAAATGCGCTTCGTAAAAAAAAAAAGGTAACTAAGCAAGGACGCAGACGAGCCAGAGGTAAAATGCGCGCGATGAATAAACGAAGGGACAGCGCAGCGTTACCGGTGGTGCGTTGCGCGCGAGATTGGAGAACTCGTTGATGAAGGCGGAGAGAGCCCGCTCATCATCATAATCATCACCGCGGAGGCGTCATTAGCCGTCGAGGGCCGCTGATTAGCGAACATGCAAATGCACCGCGCTAGATTTCAAGCGACGGGCTCGCCCAGGCGTCCAGGGCGGCGGCGGAAAGTATATACAAAGACGAAGCGAGGAGTGCGCGAGAAGGGAGGGGTGGGCCGGTCATTTGCATGCAAGTGCGCTCGGGAATTGACCCGCGCGTTCCGGTGCCCGCAGCTGCAACCCCGGACCCGAGCGGCGGCTCTCGCCGGGCACGAGCGAGAATCTGCCGAGGTTCGGAGCAGGCCCTGGCGCTGCTGCCCCGACATGGGAGGCAGGAGACGCCGTTGTGCAGACGCGACGCGAATCAGGCAGCGCTCATGCACACCACGGGGCGCTGTTTAGGCTGTGGAATCTTTGAAGGCGTGTATAGAAATGACCTAATTGCCGCCAACAGGGATATACTAAACGTGCACGCACACAGTGCGCTCAGTCTAGGTTTTTTTTCTTTCTCTTTCGTAATGACGGCGAAAGTTGCTTGTGGAAGCGCTGATTCCTTCACTGCCATTGAGTGCTCAGTCATGAGGCTACGAGCGTCCAGAAAAAGCTTGAAAAAAAGAGAGAGAGAGGGAGAGAGAGAGAATGAGAACCATGTGTGCGCATAACAATACCTGGGATGAGAGGAAAAAAGATGCACAAATGGTAGAACGTTTTCATTTGCGGGTTTTTCTCCCATTCTTTGCTTTATTTTTTTTCTTGGATTTCTCGTTCTAGTGGTCGTGTCTTCGTAGTGGTGCGTGTGCGGCTGTAAGTACGTAACACTCCCTGAACAACAGAGCAGCTACAAGCAGCCGTCGTCAATCTCCAGACGGCGTAATCGTCGAAACATATTCCTTGAAAACTTGCCCACGCGTAACTTTATTTAAAGTAAAATAGGCTGAAAACGGCCCTCATTCAGAGAGGTGAGAAAAACGTTGGCTACCCTATGACATCTGCCGGTCTTGATAGGCCTTCATTTCTTCAAAGCCAACAGAATAGTTAGAAGCAGGATTATGCCGTTTGTAGCAAAGGCCCCCTGTTATTACTTTAGCGCATGTCTCGATCCAGGAAACGAGAGTACGGTTTGACAAAACTCACACCTGCCACACTGCGCACTTAACTACCTTGAGAAGAGAACAGAGGAGGAAGAATTTAATCCTTGCAGCACAGACTATAGCAAGGGGAGGGAAGCCCGCTGACCAAAGTTTCGTCAGCAGGACTCTTGTTCTCGTTCAAGTTTGTGCATCACTACACAGAAGCGATTTTGGTGACCTCCCGCTGTCAACATGTTCGTACTTGAGGCTTCTTGCGGGCAGTTTCCGTCACATTGAAACCTAATATAGCAAAGTAAAACGAAAAAATATTTAGACCCTTTGTTATACAGTGCCAACATGGCGGGTAGCTTGTGATGTCCCCCGTTCTTGTGCGTCTTGTTCCCGAACGAACGGCAAAACTGTTTTGCATAGCAAGCCATGCAGCATGCATAAGAAGCCATACAGCTTGGGCCAGGAGCAAACCCCTTGTACTCTATTCTTTTGGCGCTTAATGTACTGACAATAAATGATTCTTGAATATTTTTTTTTTCATTGCTGTAAATCAATACAAGGAGCTGTTTTTTTTTTTATTTCGATACGACTAGCTCAGAAGCTGTATTTTGGCCATTAATTTATAAACGACGAATGTCAGATATGCCATGGAAAACAGCTAGGTCAAGAAAGGCGCAGGCATCCTAGTTACCTTTTTTTCCTTTCACACGTCAGTACACCCAGCTCTAAAACAAGGAAGAAAGGGAGAACATTTGCCGCATCACACACCTAAAAAAGTAGAGAGATCCGCAACTGCGGATGTTTCTCTGTTCTTGGGTGTAAAAAGTTTTTTGCATCAGGTTTGGCAAAACACCTTTTCTCTTCTTTTTCCATCAGTTTCGAACGAAACAAGCGCGAACAATACTCGTAGCTCTCGTCTACCCTGAAAAGAAATTCATTAAGAAAATATCTTGCCCGCGTGTAGTCATATTCTGCATATTATGCATCACGGCGTAAATTTTCGCGTTTCACCAGTGTTACTGAAGCTAGGTAACAATACAATAAAGACTCTTGGATAGCGAGGAACTCGATTTTAGTAGAAGCGTTTTCTAGCGGGCTAGTTGATGATTGAAAAGGTTAGATCTAATGTGTTGACTAGTCTCTTCGTTTTAAAAGCGAACATTGCAAGGTTAGAAAGGGTAAACACGTCCTAATTACAGAGCGCAATCTCGACAAATGAACCAGCTTAAAAGCGTACGAACATGCGATACGCCTCAGGACCTTCCTAATAAGCGATACTGACACTGTTAGCAACTTCATGCGTCCTCTTCGTATACTATTGAGAGTTCTCTAATTAGCCAGTTTCTGTACACCTGAAAGCCGCGAGAACACGAGCCGAAGCAAAGCTGCATTCAATCATTGTTTTCTTTTTTCGCCGAAGGGCACCAGTGCTCATGCAAGCCACTCTTCGGCTGCTGTACAACGACGTTCCGGCGCTGTCGTACACTTGTATCGGTATACCGGTGCTAAAGATCGCTCTTTGCTCACAAACGTTCCCCCATTCCCTTCGAGGTCCTGTTTCACTTTAGGCGAACCAATTGTATTCACTTCCACTGTAGCTTATTCGAACGCCTGCCCTCATTATAACTGGGTTTCTTAATCGCCTTCTCTCTGGCACGACACTTCTTGCCTGCTTCTGCCGCATAGGCCTAGCATTATCTTCAATTGCTAAACCACGTTGACTCAAAAGAGTGTTGCGTGCTTTTCTCTAGCGGAAATGTGCGCCATCGTCGTGTAACCTTCTGCAGGTTCAGTAACGAACGACAGGCCAGATGTCTGCCGCAGAAGACCTAGCCTCGGTCTCGCGTACGACGAGCCTGGAGCACTAATTACTCAACCTACGAGGCTGATTTTTCCCTAGCTTCCCAAAGCTGTAGCTTTCCTAGCTGTAGACGAGTCGGAGCTGAAACTACACTTCAAGTTCGTACCAAACCCACCGGGTGATTTCTTTAAGTTAAATACAAAATTATTCAAGGGAATTGCAGCACTGCAGTTGTAAAAGAGCTTTAACGGTTGCCGTAGACGAGAGCGGGCCAGGCGCTCGTATTATCAGGGGGCAAGCTTCGAGGAAGTATTTGAGAACACGTCGTTGCAACATACATCATCATCATCTTCATCAGCCTAATTACGTCCACTACAGGACAAAGACCTTCCTCACTGAGCTCTAATTAACCCTTTCTGCACGAGCTGGGGCCACCTTATCCTCGCAAACTTCGTAATTTCTTCCACGTGCAACCATCCTCCAATCTCCATGGTAACGGCAGGCTCATTCGCGACGACAATACGAAGCGATCAACGTGCTCGTCGTGAAGCGTCAACAAGCGCTGTTCGAGTGCACCCTTCGCAAGCGGATAGATTTGGCCACCTAGAGACGCCAGCGGTAAATCGCAGCGCCGAAGCGACGCAAATTAGTGCGCGCAGACCCGGCGCCGGCACAGCGTACGCTGCTGGCTCAAAGATAGGTGCCACCGAGTCGCCTGTTTTCGAGACGGATCGGCGGCTGAGCATCAAGGCGGAAGTGCGGGGCGGCACTGCGCAGCGCGGCTCAGGCATGTGAGTGATATGAAGCGGGCGGCCCCGGCGTGCCTCGCACCCGAAGCTCTCAATCACCGCGGCGCTGCGGGCTTCTGCGCGCGCTGTAATAATCTCGCCAGCGCCAACGACGACAGACCCCGAACCGCAGGCGACGCCCACGAGAACGTCGCTGGAATCTCGCCTCTTTCCTGCACGCTTGCGAGGATCGCACCCTGCCCACGACGCGCCGCGGAGTTTCGATAAAAACTTTCCTTGTGCGCTGAAAATAGAGGAACGAAGCAGAGAGGGGCGGGGAAGGCAAACGCGAACGGAAATATTACACTTCTTGATTTATTGCCAATAAGACGCGCGCCAACTTTCACGCCTTCAAATTGTCCCCATTCTAGATTTCCTTTCTTTCGTTTCTCCCCCTCCCCTCCCCCCCCCCCCTCTCTCTCCGTCCCTTCGTCTACAGTTTTTATTTACTAAGGCTTACAGAACCATTTTTCTTTTCGTCTTTTAAGCATATCTTTTTGTGTGCATGGCCGCAGACAGAGCTGTTCAAGAGGCGCAGCGCGCGGAAAAAAAAAATTGACAGCGAGAGAGAGACAGAAAGATAAACTCTACGAGCATGAAGAGATTCCGTAAGCTGGAGAAAGAAAAAAAGCGAATCTTTTCCGACTTTTTCTTCTTTTTTATCTTTTCCTGTTCGCCGCATCACCTCGGTCAAAAAGAGGAGGATATAGAACGTAGACGATGTGCTCTCACATGAGACGGGGTATAAGTGGATCCAGGCTGCGGGATTATGTTTTATTGCTTACTCTAAACGCGCTTGCCGCATCCTATTCCTCAAAGAGTGCTCGTCTAAATGTCGTCTGGAATCTCATTTCGACTCTCATCCTTATCGCGGGCTTATAACACTGACTCCTTGGAGCCACTGGAAATGGAAGGAAATCGAGAAAGGAAAGAAAGAGAGGGAAAATAAAAACAGCGGCGAAAACTTCTCCAGTGCGCCTCCGCTGTCCCATTCTCTCGTTTCCTAGCAGTGTTGGACGAAGAAAGAGAGACAAAAAAGGAAGACTTTTTTGGCGGCATCGTCGCCCGAGCGCCCACACAGCAGCGGCGGCTGCTCTCCGCACTGTGGGCTTCACTGCGAGGTGATTCTTAGTGCGGCGAAAACCGCTTCTGCGGTTGAGTGCCTCGCTTTGCGGCGGAATGGCAGAACATTGGACCGAGAAGGCGGTCCTGCACCGAAGCGGAAGAAGAAAGGAGAAAGGAAGAAGAAAAAGAGGAGAGGGGGTGGGTGGAATTTCCCGCTTCTGGAGTGAAACAGGAGAGGGGGCCGAGAATTGTCTTCAAATGTCCCCCCCCCCCCCCCCCCCCCCCAACCATTCCCCGCGTGCTTCTACGTACCTCGGAGGGTCATTGGCTGCCTCTGGCGCCAAATCGAAGGCGCGCACGGCTGCATTCCTCGAGCAAAAGCTCTTCTTGCGCCAGACTCAGCCGCTATCTTGAATAGTTCGCAAGAAAACTGGGCCCCCGTCGCCGACATTGAGGAGAAGGGGTTGCGACATTCATTCGTTGCAGTAGGGGCTGTTGTCAAAGTGAAAAAAACATGACGGTTAGGTGTGCAAACAAACATATAGAGAAATATATATTGCACTGAAACTACCCATGGATAGTCTGCCCGTGATTATTAGGAGAACATATTAAATACTCAGTCCAAAAGTTCAGTCCAAAAGGGCATCTATTTTAACCATGCAAAAACGCATTCTGGGCATGCAATCCCACCAACCAAACCTTTACGGAGGCTCGTACAGTGAAACGCGACTTGAAGGTTACCACTTCAGGCTTAACTTGCTCGGAATAAGCTCCTCTTACGCGGCTTGTTTTCGCACGAACGCTGCAATGAATGCATGAGCTTAGCTAGCCGAAGGATTCCTATATCTTGCGCTGCCATTTTTGATGCGAGCTAAGTGACCATCACGTCAGAAAAAAATTATCGGTCTGTTTCAGCCGGAACGAACGTGACAACCTTCAAATCGCGTTAAACTGTACGTATTAATCCCAGCAGGGTTTATTGTGGACCTCCAGGGCACTGTGGACACTGTAAGCCCATGCATTTTTATTTTCTGAAAGATAAAATTGTTGATTCTATTCATTCAAGAGTAACCTGCCAAGAAAGGTAGTTTAGCCTGACGTATCTGAGGATCCCGAGCAAACATCGCGGGCGGTGCGGTCATGCAGTTCCGTACACACACTCTCATAAAAAAACAAAAAAAACAGCACTACTCTCAATATTTCGACACCGGGAAATGAAAAAGAACATTCACAAGAAAAGCAATTATGCTTCAGTGAAACCAGAAAAATGTACTCAAATTAAGATTGTCAATGTGGAGCGCTGTACACTAGAGCTGCTACTTTAGGTGCAATACGACCTTATTGTAGACATGGCCAGAGCTGATTCCTGTCCTTTGAGCAAACGTAATTAACTGTTAGCAGGTAGGATTTATCTGGAACAACCAGATGATAATGTCGGACTGCGTATAATTCAAATAAAAAATTAAATATCTTTAATATCGTTTTGGTTTGTTATTTTCACATAATTTACCTTGCTTTCTGCGCAGTGTTGACCTTTATCAAGGCGCTGGCCGTAATGGGGCGGGAGCTTTGCGGGTCCAGTATTTTTCAGGTGTACAGGTGGGCGGCGAAAGTTGTGTCCACAATGTCTTAGACGTTGTCGTCGTCGGGAAGGCGCTGGAAAAAGTTCTCACCCAAAATCAAATTAACATCACTAGGAGCCAACACTGGCTGGCAGCGAACGATGAAAAAATCCGACCGTCCTTATGAGATGCTCTGCTTTTCGGTGGAAGTGTGCGCAACCAGAAGGTGCAGCAGACAGCCCCGCAACGTCACTAACGCGTACGCAAGCTAGGCATTTTGTTCCAATTGCACAGCATGGTTTCTACACTTTCTTGCAAGAACAAGCTACTGTTGATTCGTTAACCTTTGGACAAGTATCAAATGAATGGTTCTTTTTTCTGGCCTCCAGAAGTGCTCACGTGGTTTTTAGAAACAAAAAAAAAGGAGCACATATTTGACTGTCATAACCGGTGGCATTGTGTTCATACTATGAAAGCTCGTGTTTCGTTTCGAAATGGGGTTTAATAATGATGGACTGCTATGCAGAAAGCTAGGCTTAATTAGATGTAACTAAAGAAATACAATACAACATAGAAAAATATATTTTTGTGTGATTCACTTGTATTCAAATATTCTGCAATATTATGGCACCTTTCTGGCTGCGCTTCGCAGGTTAACTTTACCGCTCTTAGCATGTCGCCAGATACGTGCAGTGTATATGCAACTCTTTGCCACTAATAAAACAGGAACACACTAAGCACCACGATTCGTGCAGGGGAAATTTTGTACTTCTGTCCCCGTCGCAATCTTCTATGCACTCTCCTAAATCTGAAACAAAAGGCATGTTGCTCTCCCTCACAATTATGAAATTACCATGCCACTGTATGTTAATATTAAATGCATTGTTATAATGTATTTTTACCTCCTGATATCGTAACCTTAAAAAGGTTAGAAAGTCTGTAGCGATAAGGCGACCTCAACTCGCGCTCAACGGGGTTAATTGGAGGTTAATGGCAAAGGCATTTCTCCTGCACTGTACAGTCAGACTGATGACGGTTATGGTTATTTTTATTTTTATTGTCACCTCACCGCCATGTAAAAACATGTAATGTCAAGCTGAATGTATAACGTCTGCTACGGGCAACATATATCTATTTGGCGAAACAGTGCAACGTTGGTCAAAAGACCAGACCCTGTTTACTAACGTCTCTTTTATGGAACTCGTTGAGAAAGGCGTTAAAAGGCCTGCAGTTATATCGGACCGCACTGAATCTTGATAAGCGAAAGTGGAAACACCCCGGATGGTGCCTTTGTCGATGGAATTAAATGCATTGGATCAGTCACGCCTGGCGCTTTCAGCGTCATTGACAAACTAAGACAAACTGAGTATAACAAACAAGATTATGTTAAAGACAAAACATAAGCGGTCCTCGTAACGTGAGCATAAGCCTGAGCAGTAAGAATCGGTATCTTGGGGGACGATTGCTTTACCTGCGAGAAACTGTTTCGAGGCCCGGTTATTTCATAAATGTCATGTATAAGTTGATGCATTCAGAAGACAGGTGTTGATTTATACTGTATGTTATCATTAACATGCCGCATAAACTGAAAACTGCTGTTGTTATATACGAAAAACCCCCTAAGTCCATGTGCTGTGAGCGCAAAATTATCGCCTTATGTGAACTCAAATAGAGATAAAGAGTTGTTGTCTCCATTTGGTTCGGCATTGTTCAGTCCTTTGTGCTTTCATTCGCCAAGGCTCAATGGATGCAAAACTCGCCCAAAAAGAAGAGCTTGCGTTTTTACCTTTCTCGGCTGATTCTGAAAATAGCCTACCGTCACCACCGACCACGCCTTTAATCACCCAACTGCGGAAACGAGGAATAAACTGGAGAATGCCGAACAGCCCCGGTAAATAATTGATTGGGCAGTAATAAAGGCCAGTGCGAGAATGCGTCGAAAGTACAGCTCACGGGTCAAAAACGCAGTGACGCGTTTCTGCCCGGTGCCGCGACCACGTGAAGTTTGTGTTTTGGCCTCTGCGCCTGCACCGCCCTCGGCCTACACCGCGCCCCGAAAGAGCCGGTCCCTGCTCGCCTCTCCCCCGCGCGTTGTACATACCGCGTGTGATTGAATGCAGATGGCCAGATTACTTAATTGCCCTGGGGACGTGTTGCGCCCCGTAAGGGCGCTGCTGGGCCGCACGTTCTTCGCCAGCCAACCCCTCTGCCCCGCTGCTATTACGCCATCGGCGAGGCGCACACAATCAGGCTGGCCATTAACAATGCACGCCACCAGGGGGCCCTGCCTGCCGCGTCTCTGGCAGCGAGGAGGGTTAGGCCGCTCGCCAGTAGGCACGCGCCCCGCCGGCGGATGGGGATGTACAGTCACGGTCCCTCTGCTAGAGCGGATGGCGCCCCGTGACTTACCGCATCTTCAAAACTGGCGCGCGAAGCTCTCGAAGTTACTTGTCGCCTCACTTGCGCAGCCTCGATTATAGTGTCACTTTTTTGTGTGTATCTCGTGCCTCGTTGTCACATCGCTGCTGTGTTTAGCTATCACTAACCACCTCTCCTGTCTTCTTGGGTTCGTATAGGCGACAGTTTTCTTATTCGCCGACTTTTGCAGTTAGGAAATAATGGAAAATATCCGTGAAAGCTGGGAAAGCGATTGTTCCGATTTGATCACCATGCACTGTGAGACTTAATGCTTTTGTACGCTACTTGTTGTTTTTCTCTCTTACTCTCAGACTAATGCCTCATGAAATAAGCTTTGCTTCTGGTTTGAATTAAGGTATGTCCGAATGGTACTTTTTCGCAGCCGAATCGAAAACGAATAAATGTGTTGAAAACGCAATCAAATACGAATCTAATAGTGATAGAGTTGAATCTAATATTTTGACGAATATTCGCTACGTGTTCTGAGCATTCGTACAAAATGAATAATAGCGCAAAGTAGCGAAGCGCTGACGATGGCTCTGCAGTACGACACTATAAATTATAGAGTTGTATCTATAGCTGTCAGAAGACGCAGCACACTGATCTTCACAAGGGAGTAGGCTACACGAACTGAGTATGACCAACGTGTTTTACGTATAGAAAAATTACCTTTTTCTACTGAGGACAACACCTCTGTAAATGATAGCGGCGAGATCTAAGTATGAGCCATGGCCCCCGAGATCAGGCATCAGAGGAGAGTTCGCTGAACCTCAACCTGCCTGAGTCCTACCGCGTCACCCAGTTTTGGAGGCCATGTACGAGTATCATGAACACCGCGACTCAAATGGTCCGCATCGCCGCGCTGAGCCCGCGTGCAGACCATCTCGACATCATACTGTGTGGCGTCGGAGAGGTACCTGCTCTTGAAACAGTCATTGACGAAAACTAAGGTGTGCCTTATTCGAACTTCATGCCAATTATTCTAAAATATATCCGAAAACCTGAGAACATATTAGATTCTTCTTGAATAACTTTAACATGCACTTTTTGATTCGTTCGATGAATGGAATAGGAGGGAGCCGCCGCGGTGGCTCAGTGGTTATGGTGCTCGGCTGCTGACCCGAAAGACGCGGGTTCGATCCCGGCCGCGGCGGTTGAATTTCTTTGGAGGAGAAATTCTAGAGGCCCGTGTACTGTGCGATGTCAGTGCACGTTAAAGAACCCCGGGTGGTCGAAATTTGCGGAGCCCTCCACTACGGCGTCTCTCATAGCCTTAGTCGCTTTGGGACGTTAAACCCCACAACCAACCAAACCAACCGGAATAGGAGGATATTCGATTCCCTATTCAAAAGCTTGGAATATTCGCAACCCCTATTGAATTTGTCCTGCTTACACAGATTTATTATCTTCTCAGTGCTGATTTACGACAACATGGTCAGCATATCATGGACGCGTAGAGCAAAAAAATGACGGTCATCTCTGATGCAGCCAAAATTATTGGCAGTCTCAAGTGCATACATTGCAGTCGTTATTTGTCGCTTGGGAATCGATAAGGAGCAGATGACACCTCGGTTGTCTCACCGACGTATATGTGCGTGATGTTACGCTCATCATTCTATGTGGGCAAAACAGTCTCGCTGGCCAGGTTTGTCAGCAGTGCTTGGGGAAGCAATAGAAAAAAGTTAAAAAACGTTTTGTTGGGTTTTAAAGCGCATAAGGACTAAGGCTACCATACGCCAAGCATGGAAAAATATTTAAAGCTAATCAGTCTAGATATTATGTTGACCCCTAGCTGCTAAAACAAAGAAATCTTTTGTGAAGATAAATGCACGGCAAAGTCATTTTGCTCTGATATGACAGGTTGTTTCTAAGAAAGAATGCCTTTGTATTTTGTGTACTTTGCTGACACCATACCGCTCCAAGGTGTATTGGGACTTAGTGCAAAGCAAAGTGTAGGCTACAATCAAGTTTTTTTTCTTCCTGTGCAAAGAATAAATCTGGGGGACGAAACCTTCTGTGCACAGTCAGCGAGCGAAGCTTCGTTATTACCAACAGCCCCAGAGCCAAAGACGACGCAGGGAAGACGCATAGCAGTATTGGGCTCATCATTTCGAGTTCCTCCCTTCAAAAACGCAGCACGACTGCGCGTATCGTGCACTCCTCCGAGGAAGTGGCGTTCGCACCGCCTGGTGCGCGCTTCCAGTCCGTGTGCAGGCGTCCTCCTCGCGGCCTCTGCTGTTCACTGTCGATAGCTATTCACTGAAACGGGGCCCATTCATCTTGCACCCGGGCTCACAGCCGAACGCGCTGCTGCCAGGGGGCCCACTCTCCCCTCGCTTCCCAACCAGGGGTCGCCGCCGGCGTAGCCCTGCCACTGCAGCAGCTCCCACGAAAAATTACTCGCTGATTTAGTCATTGAGAGCAAGAGGGGGCCGCACAAAAGAGCAAGATAAAAGAGCGCCATATTGAATGTGTTACGCGATGGGTTCGCTGCGACGTGACACGTCCGCCGCCGGCCCTACTGGCGGGAGAAGGGGCTTGGGGGAGGAGGGGGGGGGGGGGATCTCTGCCTGCCTCATGAGGCACTGATCGCGGCAATCGTCGGCCCAATTGCTCTTTTACATGCCGCAGAGCGGGAACACGCAGTGAGGGGCTCTCGCTGCCTGGCGCGCTTCAGCCGGGAGCGCGAGGTATATACCGGCCGGAGTGGCGACAGTGATCGCTCGAGTAATTTCATTCACCGCCGTCGGAGAAACGAGAACGCTCGTATTTATGGCCTCCGCGCAGCCAAGTTATTTCAGGCGCCTGGCAGGAGTTGTTAGAAGTTGGTAAATGATGCCTCTTCCATTGGGACTGTAAGAAGTTTTTTTTTTTATTACTTTTATTCAGCTTACCGCTTTGTCTTTTGTATTAACACCTTCATTCTGTTTAATTTGCACTGACACTAGATGGGTTGTTTTGGACCCCTCCTTTCTTTGGGAATCCGACATTTGTTTTTTTTTTTTTAATTATGGAGCCATTTTTTTTTCCTAATGTCCCGGCCAGGAACCTTTGAGTATAACAAATAAATATAACGAACACAACTTCTATGTGCAAGGCAAGCTGAGAAAAGTTTCTTCGGTACACTGAGATTTTATTGTTACAGTGCGACAACGTTCTTGTGCAGGCAGTGATTTCATTTTATGCGGTGCTTGACGCTTCAGTTCGCAGCTGAAACAAAATTTAATCCCACGCTATGATCCCTTATCTCCAAATGAATCCGCAAAAGCGCTATTCTTGGGACACGCTCCTAAATATGAAACGCCCACTTTCAGCGATACAAATTGCACAAATTCTACTCGTGTGGCTGGGCCATCGAATATCTCGACTAATTATGCTTCCTCACATGTTTTTTTTTTTTTTTCACAAACCGATTATTACAAGTATGTTTTGAGTCTGTTCACTCAGCAAGTCAAGGAGCACACTTTTCTGTTGCTTCTGGTGCTGGAATAAATTAAAACATATTGTTGACGTCCGTTTTCACATGTCATGCAGGCAGTTACGCCGCAAAGAAGCGACTTCACTGATGTAAGCTCATTCAGCTTGATGTGGCAGGGGCAGGATTAACTGTCTGATTACTGGCTCTTGGATTATTTGGTGCGTCCTTGTCCTGATTTGGTATATGCTCTTTCTAGCCATTCTTTTTCTCCGAGTGGTTGACGCGATATGTATATCGTAATTTTCAGCATCTATAGTCGCAGGTAATTAGTGGAAAATACTCCGTTGTTTTGTGAAATTGTTGTGTCAAGTTCACGAGCGCCTTAAAGCTGCGCTTATTTAATCTTCACTTCCTTTTAAATTGTTCATTTAAGAATTTGTCGTCTCGGACGATTGTGGGGGCGCCGACTTTTGCAATTCTGGTCAATTTCGCTTAGCCAATCGCGCATCCAAATTGCCGCCACTAACATCAGCCCCTGCTCCCCGCTCTTCGCAGGTGAAAAGCCCCACAAGTGCGCTGTGTGCGGCAAGGCGTTCAGCCAGTCGTCGAACCTGATCACCCACAGCCGTAAACACACCGGCTTCAAGCCGTTCGCCTGCGAGGTGTGCGGCCGGGCCTTCCAGAGGAAAGTGGACCTGCGTAGGCACAAGGAGACGCAGCACGCCGACATCCGGCCCATCTAAGAACCTCGGCCGCGTCTCCCGCCCCAGCCGCTGCCTCCGCCGTCGCCCCCGCTGATGCCTGCGTGCGCTGCCCATGTCTCGTGTGAAGAAGCTCCGTGCGTGGCCTTCCCAGCGCGGACTGAACGGCCGGACGAAAGCTTCGGAAAGCGGCTTGTGTGAGCCACGCCAATCAGAAAGACTGAATGAAGCGAGGGGAACGTCTTCAGCGTCCACAAGCCCTTTACTCACGCGGGCAGGGAAGGCTGCAGTGCGGCGAAGCTGGCAAATGGCGCGGTCACTTCACGCGAATCCGTTTACTTGTGTACAGCGCAGGCGGCCTCTGCTTATATAATGTTGCTCATTGCCGCTTGCGTCTGTAGGGAAACACGACTGGTTGTGTGTGCCCTGCGCAGTCACGCAGGACGCACTTAAGCAGCGTCTCTTCTGCACGCAGCAGAACAGTGACTGCTTTGTTAGGTCTATTAGTTCGTCACAGCCGTGTCGAATGTGAAACTACGGGGCACCTACAATGCTTGACGCGTATTGGTTGCTCATTTTTAACCTGCTGTGTTGCGGCGGGGTTTTGGGCGAATTACCGGCTGTATTTGCGCCTTTATAGGATGACCGATGTGGGGCTGTAGTGTAAATCGGCTCCTGGTGCTTACGAAGCCTTCTGGCGAGGTCTTCAGAATCTTGACATCAGGTGAAACCTTCTTGGCAATAGAAATTTTTACTAGCTGAACGTCACCGTATACAGCTACTACGAACCTCCAACAGCGCGTGCGCAGATGGACCCGAGGTGTCATCTGCGCATGCGCTGTTGTCTGCTGGTGGGAGCGGCATATAGTAACGCAACGCTAAACTCTCTAATACAAGTCGCCACCAGATGCCACCTTCCCGGATGTATCCATCTTACCGACGTGACAATAGTCACTAAGTCATTTTGACCTTCCACATTCGCGAGTCGTTAAAAGCCTGCGCGAATAGCTAGCTATTCCAGCTTGAGGTTGTGTCATTGCGTAAGAACGCTTCTTGTGTCCAATAATTTGCTGGTGATTTATTTGCTGCACTGCATTTCCATGGTAGTTAAGGCCGGTTCACATGCAAGCGACTGAGCGATTGAGCGGCGCGTCGCTGCGAAAATTTCCAACTTGTTGAAACCTAGCCGCTCGTCGCAGCGACGACTCAAAACAGGTTTTTCCGTCGCGGCGGCAGATTTCGCTAGCATATTCGCTTCCATGTGAAACAGGCTTTAGGCGGAGAAAGAAGCTCGAGCTACGTAACTTCAAACGGGCGTTAAGTACTTTTCCTTCCCCAGCGAAAGTGGGTGGCCATGAGTGCTCTTTAGGAGAAGAACGGCCATAAAAGTCTGTGAAAACTTATACTTACGGCACTTGCGTTCTGATTGAGGTTTGTTGCAGATTAGTTCGCAAGAGTGATGTTGAAGTACGCTCTAAACACGAATTAGCCTATTTAGGTGTAAAAAGAGAGTGCGCTGTCCTGTAGCGTGCCCTCTTCTAGTTGCAGGGTATATTGTCCAAGTACTGGGGTAGATTTCGGTCACTAAGTATGCGGAATGCTTACTCTTGGCAACGCAGGCATGTTCCCATCACAAATCATAGTAACTTGATGCAGTTAGCAAGTAGGGGAGGCTTCTTAAAGCAGCACCGGACGTCTTGAGGTTAGCAAATAGAGGAGGAAGAAACTTCGGTTAAAATATTCGCAACTTCTAGAACTTCGCACGTTTTGAAAAGGCTGTTGCCAGCCGTAAGTATTCTGTATCTTTAGCGATGAAAATCAACCTCAGGCCTTGGACCCAATACTCTCCCCCTAAAAGCGGAGTACACTAGAGGATAGCCTACTCTCTTTTACTCCCATACAGACTAATTCTTCTTTAGAGTGTAACTATTATTAGATTCCTGCACCGAGAAAGAAAGCCGCAGAAGAAAGGAAAGGCAAGATGGCTAGCGAGAAGATGCCTTTGGAAAACTGAGAAAGCGATAAATTTCAACTTATCTTGACGATCAGGTGCATGCGAACTTTGGATTACCTTTTGTTCCCAGTGAGCATTCGCGATTCAACAATTGAACTTCACATCCCACCATATGTAAATACTATGAACATAACACTGAAACTAGCAACTGACAATTCCACGCTGCGATTCTAGTCATATTAAGTTAGTCTGTCACCAAAAAAAAAAAAAGAAAGCTTCGCCTGCTATGAACGTTACCTTCAAAACGCTTTAGTTCACTCGAATAACTATTGTCTCTGAATCTGTGTTGAAGAATCTGAAGGGCGCAGCTATCGAGTATCTGAATACCAGGCCTCTTGGCACTCGCACGTATACCACCGACATTTCTCAGAAAAAACTTTAAACGCAGGCGTGTTTTGTAATGCTTTCGTTACAGCAAACCATGGTAGGGCAAGTTAACGGCGAGTTAGCACATTGCGCCTTTTCACTATTCCTATATATATCAGCGCTTCCTAAGGCCCAGCATACATCATTGCTGAGGAACGATTAGCGGTACTTGTCTTAGATCAACTGTAAAATGTCTAAGGGGCCGGGCTTTTGCGCAGGAGCTCCCATCTGAATTTTGGACGCTAGATCGAACGTACCATGCCTTCTAAATCTTTCGTAAGCCATAGCTTTAAAGGTAGCCCACTGAAAAGAAAAGAAAGGGGGAGACAGACCGGGAGTTGCGTTCAGCGGGGTGTTTCGCATCTTGACACCAGGTACCGTCTGTTGCAAAAGTTTACAGCCCACCGCGCAGTTTATTTCAAAGGCGCGGTGGGCTGTAAACTTTTGCAACAGACGGCACCTGGTGTCAAGATGAGAAACATTGCGAAACAGTGCCACTCGCGTATCTCTCTGAAAACAAGACGTGCCATCTTTGTGCTCAGGCCGCGTTGTTCGAAGAGGGGTAAGAAGAGCTTCAAGCGCAGTAACCTTCGTAAGCACCTTTTTTCGTTTCCTTAAATTCTCGAATTCCTGTGCGAGCTATCCCTTTTTTTTGTTAGGTATATCGAAGCCTGTAAGCCAGTAATTTATTTCAAAACATAGCGAGAAACTCGGCGACTTCTCCAATGTCCTGACAGAAGCAGTGCACTCATAAATGCAGGGAATTTACATTTTTATTATTAGTATCGAGACGACGAAGCAGCATGCGCACAGCCTTTGTCCAAAATGTACAGCCCATGGTGTGTGCTTCTAAGTCGTGTAGTGGAGCACTTGTAGCCCCCGCGGAAGGCTTAAGCTCCGTAGGGGTGAAGCCGAGAGTTTCTCTCGCATTCGAGAGATTTTGAACGCTGGTGACGCACGACGAGCCACACTGAATGGAACGCAACCAAACCTAGCAGGCTGCTCATTCTGGACAAATGCTGTCTGTGCACTTTTAGTCAAAGCTTATGACTGAGACCACAGTGCAATATTAATGTAACCTCGTAGCTCGACTAAGCATCGGCTGGGTGCCAGAACTTTTTATTACTTCTTAGTTGTAAATGCGACCTACGCTGCGCACATCCTGGTTGCCAAATCCTAAAAACAAAAGCGTGTAGATACAGAGAATATCTGCGCAAGGATCTGCGCCATGGAGCTAAACTAGTCGGTGACCGTTAGATAATCAAAGCGGCTCGATAAATCCTTCTTGAGTGGGCCGTTTTGCTTTTTCTTGATTCCAGATTTACTGAACGCACACTTATTTTTCTTGGAGTTTTTCGGCGCCTTTTTCTCGAACTTTTTTTGTTGTTGTTCTTGTTGCACGCAAGATGCGGCCCCTTTTCATTGCGCAAGCACCAGGTTCCGGGTAGGATGCTGTTTGCTCGACAAGCCATTAAAGCTGGTTGCAACTGCGGGGTGAACAGTGCTGTCAAACCGTCTCGAACTAAGACCTTCAGGGGCAGCATCTGAATACATGTACATACATAGCGGAAGAAGGCTGTCGGCGCAAAATACGAACTCGTGCAGTAATGGCCCTGACCGATGTCATTGTTTCATGCTGAGGCACATAAACAGTTTTACTGCTTTTTTTTTTTTGTTTTGAGTTCATCATATTCCGCCAGCTGTTGCCATACAAGTATAGCGGGCTCTGATGAGAAACCAATTCGACGCTCCCGTTCGGAGTGCATGAGACAGGCAAGCAGAGCTGGCGGGACTACCGCGTTGTATCACACCTGCGGCAGCATCGCTTGGTGCCTGTGCGTCCTTGTACATATATCTTCCCTTCGAACGGGTGCGTCTATTCACGTGTACAGCATACGCTAGCGTAGTTTGAAAAATTCGCTGCCGTTCGTCATTACTGTCTAGTCTTGCTTGGGCACACGGGCATAACATGTAAAAAAAAAAAGTGTGAAGCACTCACCAAAGACTGTCAATGTAAGCAAACACAGCTGTGTGTCTACTGTAAAGGCGCGTTGTTTTTGTTTTATTTTCATGACGACCATGTTACTGAATAAATGCTCCTTGGTGTTTGACAGAAATGCCACTAGTTCTTGTGTTGTTTCGCCATCCTGGCATAACTACTGATCGTCTACGGTAATCACCAAGCTACTCCAGTGGGACCAGTGAGAGAAAGCTGAACGAAGACATCTTACTGGAACCACAGTGAGGGGTACAAACAACAAAAAAAAAACATGGGCGGCCAGAAAGCTATACGACACCTCAGGTACGTATATTCTTCACCTGCCGCACTCATGGCACAGCCTCGGTGCTGCTTGCACCGAAGGATGGAAGTTCGAAGGATGTTGGAGGGACTTTTTTTTTTCTGTCACTGTCACTGCCGCTACTTCGCACTCTACTTTGTTGCGACTCGCTTCTTTCTCTATTGTTATCTTAATACCTGTCTTCTCTATTATCCTACTCCATATTTAACGCAAAAATGCAAATACGAGATCAGGCAAGTCACTGTTCAGCTCTGAACAACCTCGTCTGCCCCCACCCTGTCCGCTTTGTTCACACTTGCCGCAGGGCACATGCATGTATTGCGTAGAACCTGTGCCTTATACTTCGCTTGGTAGACGTCCTGACACGGAGGCGAGTGTGAGGAGCACGCTTCACGCTTCAGAATGTAAAACATTTCTGTGGTGTTTATACAGGGAAATCATACGACTGTGCATCTGCCAGTGCGGAAACTTCAACGAATAAATGTACAAGAATACCGTATGAAGCAAGACCAGCCATCACGTATGCTTTGTACGAATAACCCAGTAGCTTTTCCCTGACCGTGCGTTCAAACAGCCAAACAAAACGTAGCAGCAGACACTCAACAGTCTTACTGGTATCCGTTCCTCCCGCATGAGCGAAGGGTCAAAAAGTTATATGCGTCCCTTATGCACAGCTGCGAATCGTTCCCACGGCTCGGATGTTTATACAACATATCGAACTCAACGAAGCTTGCCCAATATACATACACCATTGGCAGCGCGCTCCAGCCATCTGAGCCCGCCCGTGGCTATCTCTCCCAATACGACTCGCAGTAAGCGCGGCCTTCGTGAGAATATAAAAAAAAAAAAGCGACACGCTCGCCGACCGCTGTCCATGCTCGGAATCCAAGTCTCGGGAATAGAACGCGCCTACTGAACTTGGGATTCAGATGGTGGTCTGAGCGAGTGCACTGGGAAAAAGAGGCAGGCAAGCATAAGAGCGTCGAAACTGTGCGAACGCGCGGGACACCCGCGTTGAGTTTTCTTGTTTCAATTTCTTTTGTTGTTGTTTTTCTTTTGCTCTCGCGCCTCGCCAGCATTCTCAGTCGGGATGACCACATGTAAACTTCAGCGCAGTAAGCTTTTCGCGCACATGTTCGCAGATACGTACTCATAAATGTGAGCAAAGCTTAGACAGACGCACCGAGATGCTTGCGCAGAATGCGAGAGGTGACGAATCGGAGGCGCTGGCACGTCGGGCTCGGTGTGTACAGTGGCCTTACTTTTCTTCACGCAGCTTTTTACTGCACGTCTTGGTAAAATAAGGATAATTAAAACAACATGCGCATTTGGGCTCAATGAGTAATCACTGCACCTAGTAAAAAAAAAATTGGCTGTGGTTTAGCTCTGGTTAAACCTGGTAGAGCAGCGAGAGTCCAGCTTCTTTCAGAGAAACAGAACTCGATTCATAGTCATCTGTCGTCGTGGATGCACTGTCGTCGGCCAAGCGGGCCCGTCTAGCCGCGTCTTCCTTACGTCGCTTATCGAGACGCTTAGCGCGCTCTTGCTCGGTCTCCTCGGCTCGCCGCCTCCTCTTGTCTTCGTTCCTACGACCAGCCCTAGCTTCTTCCGAGCTGTCCATTTCTACCACGGGCTCCGTATCGTTGTGATATATATACCAGCCGCATTTTTGACGACACTCCGCGCATGCGCACAACTGACGAGGAGGGCGGCTAGAATTTCAATGGAGGCTAAATTCTAGAGGCCCGTGTACTGTGCGATGTGTGTGCGCGTTAAACAACCCCAGGTCGTGGAATTTTCCGGAGCCCTTCCCAACGGCGTCCCTCATAGCCTGAGTCGCTTTGGGACGTTAAACCCTCCTAAACCATAAACAATTTCTTTGATATCACTGTTTATCCCTTCCTCTATGGTGTGGATCGGGCGTCCATAGAGATATGTGAGACGGTTACTGTGTATTGCCTTTCCTCAAAAACCAATTTTCAATTTTACGAAGGAGCGCCATCGCCCGTTCAGCGCGATGCCTTGCCCATGGTGCCACGGCTCAGCGCGCAGCCGCGCTGACCACGCGAAGCGGCTGGCGTGGTGTAGCTCTCGCTACAAAAACGATGCAGAGCCCAGCATCTGTGACAGAAAGCGGACGACTGTTTCCTTTCACTGAGCTTCGCAATTCGAGAAACAACTCTCTTATTGCAACGCCGACCTGTAAGTACTTTAAGCGGATTCGCAGTGAACGATTCAGCAAACAGCTCAGCTTTCAACCACTCCTATAGCAGAGCTCTTAATGGTATACCCATTCTGTTTTCACGAAAGCAGGCCGGTAATCCTTCGACACGGTTCGACACGAAAATTTCAGTGGCTTCTTTCAAGCTCATAGAGCTCAAGAAACTAGGTCAGCCGCCGTATTACCTGAGACGAGCTGCTTTTGCTTTTGCAGGAAAAACGGTTCTCATTACAAAACGGCTCCTTGAGCTAAGCATAAGCAACTACTTCAATCACTCGGGCGTAATCAGTGATCCGTGTTACCGAGTTTAAACAAAATGCGAGACAGGCATAAGATAACGCAGGTCCCTTGATGCGGTAGCGTTTCGAGGACATGTGAGCTCAGTTTCGCGGTGCCCCGAATTGAGAGGTCGCAGATTGGTCAGCGACCAAAAAAAAAAAACATGTCTGAAAAAACAGAAGGAGCTGAGGACACGAGGAGAGTGGCGCAACTTGATTATGGTTCGAATGAGAATTACGCAGAGAGGAAGTAGAGATCGACTTGTGGCCCGCCTCGGTGACTCAGCGGCTATGGCATTCAAGGGCTCTAATCCGGCCCGCGGTGGTAGCATTTCGACGCACGAAAATATGCCCGAGCCGCCGCGGTGGCTCAGTGGTTATGGCGCTCGGATGCTGACCTGAAAGACGCGGGTTCGATCCCGGCAGCAGCGGTTGAATTTCTTTGGAGGAGAAATTATAGAGGCCCGTGTGCTGTGCGATGTCAGTGGACGTTAAAGAACCCCAGGTGGTCGAAATTTCCGGAGCCCTCCACTACGGCGTCTCTCATAGCCTCAGTAGCTATGGGACGTTAAACCCCATAAACCAAACCAAAATATACCCGTGTATTGCGGATGCCAGTACACGTTAAATGAACTTAAAACGTCAAGTGTGCACGTTGCTGGGCGAGTCGGTTGTACATACCTAAGCAAGGGAAATGAGCAAAAAAAGACATACATGGACGAGAAGAGCACAAGGACGGGCGCTGATATGTTTTGCCGAGCTAGTAGCGTGTCCCACCAGGCATCGGGTCCAGGAGCACCGCCGCAGTGCCGAAGGAGGAAGGAACGTGGGCCGGAGACGGGGAGTAGGGGAAGTGAAGGAAAAACTGTATTTACATTTTTACATGATTATTTACAAAAATGACAAACAAGGTAAAAACTGAGAAGTCTCAGGGAAACGTTGAACGGATCGCTCAGGGAGTCGCTCCGGGAATGGCTTCTCGATGAACGGCTCGAGCGCTTTAAATAGACCCTCCCGAGATCTTCCCGCCTTTTTCAACCAATCGTAGGGACTTCGTCCGGGTGCTCCAAGGTCGTTCACCGCTTCGTCGTCTTCCTCGGCTGAGGCCCTTGGATACTCGGAATTGTCCAGAAGAGCATGTTGACGGGCTAGTCGTTTCCGGCCAGGTGGATTTCATATCTTGTTCCAAGGAAATGCCCCAAAGGCGAACACCGGCCGCGGCGTCACCCCGCGGTTGACAAAAGAGCTAGGACCGGTTGAATGGCAGGCGCTTGGCAGACGCTCGTCTCCGCAGTATGCAGCTGGCGTTTGGGTCATTGTTACCCTGACAGATGCACACACAAAGTCGCAGGGTCAATACTTGGGTGCCTTGGGTGACGTTTAAGGGGAACCCCGGAAGACACGTCGTGGCAGCTAGGCAGAAGTGGTGGTACCAGGAATCCAGGAGTTGAATACGCCCCTCGTGTTCGTTTCCACCTGTTATGAGGTTGCACGGGAGCGCGTGCCTGAAGACCACTTTCGCAGAACGACGCACTGCATCTGGGCATGGCCTAAGTGGAGGCAGGTGTGACGGGAACACACAAAGAGAGTTAGGGGGGGGGGGGGGGGTAGAAACACAACAGCACGTCCGCCGCCCGAAGAGGTCTCGTAGTGGTTGCAGCCAACGCTGCTGCGCGCAGAGACCTGGGGGAGACCGGTTCTGACCTTTGACCGAGTCGGACGTGTTTTTTGACGCTCCTTCGACTTCGGCCGGGCCTAGCTACGCCGTGCAGCAACCGGGTTGGGTCCGCATCACCTGCACGTACGACCCGCAGGCAACGGACCTGGACCTAGGATAGTCACCTCCCGTGGCCCCCCGGCCATGGAGCCCCACCAGGAGGCCCGCGGCCGCGGAATGCGCAAGCCTAGGACTGTGCCGGACGGACCTCGTTCGCAGAGCGCACGCCGCGACCGGTCTATCGATTCATCTCCGCTGCTAGAGAGATGGATAGAGTGCGTGCAACGCGCAACACAGCGCGCTGCCCTGACTCCGGAGACGGCGAAGGCAACGCTACGCACCTTGGCCCTTCCGCCACGTGCTGCTGCGATGGCGGCGCGCGCGGACCAACACGTGGGAGCCGCCATTGCCAGCCCGGTCCTGCAGCCACCACTCGGCGGCGGCTACATTCCAGCAGCGGTGGAAGCAGCTGTGGAAGAGCCAGAGGGGGACGACGCCATGGATCAATGCATCCATCGCAAGCGGCGCCGTTCCACCCACTCTGAAGAGGGGGAAGGGAACAAAGACAGCGGGGGCGAGGAATCTGCTGCTAAGCGCGAAGCGCTGCAGCTAACTGCACCTGTCTCACCTCCCCCTCCGCGTCCTGAGGGAGCGACCACAGGACAAAGAGCCAGGGAGGTGACAGCCGACAATGGCGTGTTTGCCAGTGCTGGCTGCTTTCCCCCTGCTCTCGCCGGAACGCAAGCCCCCACCCTGAGGGACCAGCTGCCGGTGACGACATCGGCTGACGCGGCGCAGAAGCCAGCAAACCCAGCACGTGACCCAGAGGCCGCAGCTGCGGCTCTCAGACGGAGCGCGGCGCACGCTTCCAGCGTGCCTGACAGCAACGAACGCCACGCCCCCCTGGCATCCTCATGCTCAC
Source organism: Amblyomma mixtum (assembly GCF_055824585.1). Taxonomy (NCBI): domain Eukaryota; kingdom Metazoa; phylum Arthropoda; class Arachnida; order Ixodida; family Ixodidae; genus Amblyomma; species Amblyomma mixtum. The sequence continues at coordinate 243,657,827 of NC_143014.1, forward strand.
TGGAGACCGCCAGCCTGATCCCCTGGCGCCAGGCTTCAACCCGAGCACAGCGAAGGCGTAAGGCTGCCCTGCAGAGAGCTGCTGCTGCTGTGGCGGTCCATGAGGAGCTCCACTGGACAGTCCTGTTCCGGCCAGCGGAACGCGGCGTGGCCATAAGCAGGGAACAGGGCTGGGAGATTGCTGAGGAGCTGGGCCCGCGCCCTGGCGTGCTGGCGGTTCGCGTTAACACGCGGCGGAACGTCGTGGCGGTGGACACCGGCTGCGCAGCTACCTTCGGCTCGCTTCTGGCCACGACTGTCATCCGTGGCCTGGCTGTGTGCGCCAGGGAGCCAGCTCCTCGCAACCAGTCCAGTGGGCTCGTGTTCGGCGTGGACGCGCGCCGCTCAGCGGATCAGCTGCTTGCCGCAGTGGAGTCGGCGGTGGCAGTGACGTCGGCGTCGCTGTCGGGAAGCACGCTGCATCTCCGATTTGCGGCGCCGATCCCGCCGCCGCATGTGTTCATTTACAGGCGGCGCCTCGCTGTCCGGCCCTGCCGCCCGCGCCCACTGCAGTGTTCCCGCTGTTCCAGCCTGGGCCATGCCACCGAGGCCTGCAGAGCTGCTGCCCGCTGTGCCCGCTGCGGTGCGCCACACGACACTGGAGCGTGCACCAGCGGAAAATCGCGCTGCTCGAATTGCGGCGGTCGACACCCAGCCACGGACCCTTCATGCCCCCACTGGCAACGAGAGAGGCATGTCGCCACGATTTTGGCTTCGTCAGAGGTGCCTCTCTCACGACGGGCCGTGCGCGCGGTTGTACGCGAAGAAACGGCTCCGCAGGCTGCACAGCAGCAACCAAGCAAGCGCAGCTATGCGCAGGTTGCGGGCCACAGCCAGCAGCAGCAGCAGCCTTCTCAGCAGCTCCGGCCTCAGAAGCAGCGGGGGCAGCATCCCAAGCAGCAGGCCGGTTCCCGCACTGCACCAGTGAGGCCCGCACCGACTACCTCCGGTGGCTCCCCTCTGGACGCACGCGACGCCTTAATCGAGCGCCTGCAGGCCGCGCTGCGAGCACTAAGCGTGCTCCTGCCAGAGGGCTCCGAGGGTCGCCGCATCTGTGAGGAAGCGACAGGCCCTCCTGCACTAAACAGCCAACAACATGGCTAGTCGCCGGGCAATACCCCGCATTCCCACAGTCCTGCAATGGAACGTCCGCTCCCTTGCAGCGCGATACGCTGAGCTCCGCTCACGCATAACATCCGAACAACCAGAGGTGATCGCGCTGCAGGAAACTTACGTCCGGCTGCGGGATGGGGAGCCCCAAAGGCGGCTGCCCGGCTACATCGGTTACCATTCACCAACGAAGTGTGAGGAGGAGTCATGTGCATCGATCCCCTGCGGCGACCCAGGCCATCGACCCGGGAAATCGCGGGCCTCCATTTATGTGCGACGCGACGTCCAGCACGCGCTCGTCGGCACGGCGGCGGCGACGAGTGACGTTCAGGAGTGCGTGGCAGTGACAGTGCGCGTCGGGGGTGTTGACACATCAGTGGCCAGTGTTTATGTGCGCCCAGCTGTGGCGTGGAACGCGCTGTGTTTTCGTGCAGTGTCGTCGTGTTGTGCCCCGCGCCAGCTCATAGTTGGTGACTTCAACGCCCATCATTGTGCGTGGGGCAGTGCGCGCAACGACCGGCGCGGCGACGACCTGCATGACACAGCAACGCAGCTGGGACTCACTCCTCTCAACACTGGCCAGCCCACCTTCCGACGGCGTGGATCGTCAGGCTCCTGCATCGACGTTGCGTTCGCGTCCAGCGGCATCGAGGCGACCTGGCGTCGTGCACCATCTCTCTGGGGCTCGGATCACTTCTCCATCACCATAGAGCCCACTGCTAAAGAGGCGCGCCCCATGCGTACGTACGCAATCGTGAATTGGGGCCGCTTCCGCCAAGAGGTGGACGCCGCCGCTGCGTCCGGCGCCGATTACTTCACCAGTCTTGTCCGGAGCGCCCTCGCAGCCACGCGTCGCGCAGAGGTGCGGGCAGGTCAGCCAACACCCGACAATAAGCTGCTCGATCTGCGCGACAAAAGGGACAAGGCGGAGCGCAGGGCGCGACGGACGGACAAGCCAGAAGACTGGACGGTCTACAATCGGCTGGACGCAGCGGCAAGGCGTCACTCCAACAAGCTTTATCGACGGCAGTGGGCTTCTCTCTGCAACACGATGGAGAAGGATCGCAGCTCGCGGCGGCTCTTCACCACCCTGCGGCGCATCACTACACCTCAGGCGAACCCTCAGCCCCTGGCCGCTCTCGCCATCTCGAGCGGCCAAACAAACCAACAGCTGGCTGAGCAGTTCGCTGACCGATTTGCGCCACAGCGTCCCGCGAGCAGTGCAGTGACGACATCGGGCCCCACTTTTGACGCCAGGTACTCTTCCCCCGCCCCGGATGACGGCCCGTGCAACGCGCTCTTCACAGCGGCGGAACTGAACGACGCGCTGCACCACTGCACCCGCCGCTCATCGCCCGGGCCAGACGGGGTTACGTACCAGATGCTGCGCAACCTGGACGCGGAACAACGTCAAGTCCTCCTGCGGCAGCTCAACCTGGTGTGGGAACGCGGGGTGCTACCTGAGGAGTGGCGCACAGCGGTCGTCTGCCCGATACCGAAGCCAGGCCGCCCACCCACGGAGCTCAGCGGATACCGGCCAGTGGCGCTAACGTCGGCGGCATGCAAGCTGATGGAGCATATGGCGCTCCAACGCCTGCATGCGCGGGCCGCGGAGGCAGACTTGTTCGACGAGCGTCAGACAGGGTTTCGCGGGATGCGCTGCGCGGCAGATTCAATCGCGGACGTTGTCTCCGCACTCGAGCACGCCGTGGCGGCGCGGCAGGTAGCACTGCTCTTGCTGCTCGACGTGTCGAGTGCGTTTGACAACGTCCACCGTGCGGTAATTCTCGCGAGGCTGGAAGAGGCGGGCGTGGCCGGTCGTCTGTTGCGTTATGTGCAGGCGTTCCTCAACGCGCGCACTATTCGCGTGCGCGTGGGAGCGGCTCTCTCTCAGCCCCGCCCGGTGGATCTAGGCGTGCCGCAGGGGTCGGTGTTGTCCCCGTTCCTCTTCAATGTGGCGATGTCGGCGGTGCCGGGCTGTCTGCCCACAGGCAACCGGCACCGCGTGTACATCTCCATATACGCGGACGACATCGCTCTGTGGTGCTTGGGACCTCCGGGCGAGGCTTCCCGCGTGAGAGACTGTCTCCAGGGGTCCCTTGACGCTATCGGCGACCGGTTGCGGGGCCTCGGCCTGGCGCTTTGTGCGGAGAAGACTGCAGCCATGGCCTGCGCAGCTCGCAGATGCGCCCGCCTGGCGCCGCTGACGTTGGCTGGGACGCCGCTGCCGTGGAAGAGCTCCGTGCGGTACCTCGGCCTGGAAATCGACCAGCGCCTCTCCTTCCGCCCCGCGGCGACCAGGGCCTGCCAGCAGATGAAGAGGACTACAGCCGCTGTGCACAAGCTCACCGCCCGGGGCCAGGGGATTTCTCAGCAGGCTGCGCTGCGCCTCTACAACGCCGCAGCCTTAGGGGCGATACTCTACGCGCTGCCCCTCGTCACGGTGCGCAAACCATCATGGAAGGCACTGGAGGTGCAGCATCGCAAAGCGCTGCGGACCTGCCTCGGTCTACCCGGAAACTCGCAATGCGAGGCGACACTGGCCGAGGCGGGCGCGTGGCCGCTGCAGCTACAGGCCACGCAGCGCTCGCTGCACCACATTGACCGCCTTCACCGCGCACCAGACGGCGCGGAACTCCTGCAGCGCCTTCGTCACTACCCGCGCTCAAGAATGGGCGCGGCACTGCAGGAATATGACCAGCTGACGCGCGCCACGCCCCCCTACGGCCTCTGCTCCCCCTGGCCCCTCACGACGGAGGTACAGCGAGAGATCGTCGGCATCGCGGGAAAACGCAGCACACCACTATGTGCGGTGCAGCAGCTAGCCGGAGCCGTCATCTACGAGCAACTGCGCGACCATCTGCTTGTGTTCACTGACGGCTCCGTGGTGAGCGAAAACTGCTCGCTCGCCGCAGCGGCCACCATCCCCGCCCTGCAGCTGCACCGCCAGCAAAGAGTGGCTTACCTGGGCTCTTCGACCACGGCGGAGCTACTGGGTCTTCGCCTGGGCTTGGACCTGGTGCTCACCCTTACTCCGCCGCCACCCAGGTGTGCTCTGCTGTGTGATTCCCGTGCCGCCCTCAGCCGCCTGCAGACTCCCGCTCGTGGCACCCCGTTGCTGTGCGCGTTACGCGAGCGCATTGAGCGCCTCGCGGAGCGCAGATGCAGTATTCGCGTGCAGTGGGTGCCCGGTCACTGCGGCATCCGCGGCAACGAGCAAGCCGACGAGCTCGCCACCGCCGCACATCAGCTTCCTCCCAGCGACGAACCGCTCGCCCTGGAAGACGTGCGTGCGGTGATCTACGACCACCTCCGTCAGCAACACCCGGACCCTCGCATCGCGCGAGGAGAGCGCATTTCTCTCGTCGGCGCGCGCTCACTGTCGCGCCTCCAGCGGGCGATGATCATCCGAGTGCGCGTCGGCTGCGTGTGGCCCGGGGAAAGACGGGTGCGCCACGGACTTTCGTCAAGCGACGCGTGCGCTGAATGCGGCGCAGTGGAGACATTGGAGCACATGCTCCTTCGCTGTACCGCTTCTGCAGTGCCGCGTCGCGAGATGCTCGCGGCATACAGGGCGCTGGGAATCATCCCGGACAGTCTCGAAGCGCTCCTGTGGCCGCGCGGCAGTGCGCGCACCCGTGACAGAACAATGGTGAGCCTCTGTGCGTTCATCGAGCAGGCGGACTTGACTCCCCGCTTGCTCTACGCCAGGTAGTGCACGCGTGATACGAACGCTCCGTGGGTGCTACCTCGGACGGTATACGCGGCCGGGCGCCCCACCCCGGCCGCTAGTGCAGTGTGCCGCGCGCGCGATTAATCCGAGACAGGACGCTACGTGCGCGCGGCTATGTACATACAGTTTACTTCTGGTGTAAGTGATTGTGCGCAGTGGCCGCTCGCGCGCACTTACTTTCGGACAATGCTTGGACATTAGCGCGCGAGCGGCGCGAACTTGATTACTTTTGTATTTTGTAAATAGTGTACAAAGCTCTACCCTGTCCTTTCTCGCTGTCGCTCCCCTCTATACTTCTCCTCACTATCCTCTCCCTTTCCCTTTCGTTTCCGCCGGCTGCAGCTCGGGTGCTTAAGATATTAGATAGCAATTGCCGCGGCCGGCAACGCTCTTTTGCTTCACTTTTTTTTTTTTTTTTTTTAAATAAACCACTACCACCACCGCAGAGACCTGGAGTTGTGTCCGTTCGGCTTTTGGTCACAGCTGGGCCCAAAGGTTCTTCTTGCTTCGTTGACAGCTGTAACGATCTCCACCAGCAAAGTCCAAAGCCCAACAAGCAGAAAGCGCCAAACCAACTTTAAGAACTGCCAAGCTGTTTTCGGTCAACAAAGTCTCTTTAGAGAAAATGAGCTGTCGCGTGAAATTTACGTCCTCCTCCGAAAGTTTCTAAGTTTGACCAAACCAGAATACACAGAGCTTGTTTAGCTAAAAGGGAAAAATTTCCTAAAATTTTGTGGGGGGGGGGGGGGGGGGGTGCCGTAGCACGGTTTATATCACAGAAAGCCACCTCCCGTGAGAGCATAAAGGGAAGGTGGAGCTGCTGAACACACTAACAAAACAGACAAAAAATGATTCCCGCTAAAGCAAAAAAAGAAAATACAAATTTGCATAGCGGATTAACATCTGGGGAGTCAGGAAAGGGCATTACACGGGAAAGCTTCGGCTGAGGCCATCAGAGTTGCCATTGCCTCGCAATTTTCTGCAACGCATGTAAACTGAGTCCCGCAATGCCAAGCTCCAAAATTTCGTTTTCATTTCGCATTGGAGAGCGTAATGAACAAAAGACAAAAAACAAGCATTAAACTCAATATGAGAATATGCGTCGTATCCGCCCCTTGCGCGGCCGCGGTCCGACAGCTGCCTTAGCAGATGAGACATTACATAATGCTAGGAATTTCATCCTGCATTTCTGTACAGGAGAGTTAAATGAACAAAAGAAACAAGCATTCAACTCAAGACGGGATTATTCTTCGCATCCGCCTACAAACAGCGTGGTGACTCAAGGAATTTACTGGTTCCTATTCTTCAGCCGCCCCCTGCGCGGCCGCGGTCCGATAGCTGCTCTAGCAGGTGCAACATGACACAAGGCTAGGAATTTCAGCTTGGGACCCTTAACTGTTCCTCGTCCAAGTCTCGCGGTTCTGATGTTTGGCTGACGCTCAGAAAGCACAATGCGAGAAGGGAACGAACGAGTGCGAATGCCGTGCCAGCGTATCCGTCTCTCTCGGATGGGGTTCGCGCGTTGCGTTCTCTTGGCTTGTGTTCCCACGGGGCGGGTGCGAACTCTTGAGCACCGAGGTGCCAAATTGGGGTGGCTACGCGGTTTGGATTTTAGTCGAGCATTCAACAAGAGCCGCACTTTCCCCTTAATTAATTCTTCCCGTTTGGCCACCTCTATACGCTGCCGCTCCGTGGAAACCCTCGCTCTTGGTTTGCGGGGCGCGTCACTAGCCATCGCGGAACCGTCACAGGTTAAGTCGTCGGCGTTCGCCTCATTGTCAGTTTGTGATCCAGCCTGCTCTGGCTCACTACCGTGAGAGTTTATAAGGGTTACAGGGCCACGTTTGCCCTCTTCACCCGCGTGCTCTGCTGGCGCTGCGAATTCTGGAGCCTTCGAACTAGTGAGGACCTGCGCAGCGTTTCCTCCAAAACTAAGGCCCTTTTCTTTGGGCAGCATATCCAAGCGATTTGAGAAAATCGAGGGATACTGCATAGGCAGGTTTTGGGAGACGGCTGCCTTGGTCAGACGCAGCTCGAGCGGGCTCTCGATCGCGACACGGGCAGTAAGTTGGTCGTGTTCGATACCTTTCCTATCCTTATACTGGCGGTACAGCAGGCCAGAACGGGGCTGGAAAGGTATGTTCTTCCGTGACACACCTATGTCACTTTGGTGACTCAAGTTGCGTAGAGATTGGTCTTTCTCTTGCTCAGCGGTGAACGTTTCTCTGTCCACACGAAGGAGTTCGAGAAAGCCATCTGTGTGGGGCAACACTAGATTCGTATTCAGTTCCTCACCTAGCCCCAGCTCATCACTTGCGCCTGCTTCGGAAGACTCACTATAGCCTGCACTACTGTCGGTACTCTTTACCCCTGTGCTACCAGTGAGTAAGTCCTGGGCTGGCTCGTCATTTGGTAACGCGGAGCCGTCACGGGTTAAGTCGCCGGCGTTCGCCTCATCGACAGTTTGCAATAAAGCCTGCTCTAGCTCATCACCGTGAGAATTTATCAGGCTTAGAGGTTCAGGTTTGCCCTCTTCAACTACGTGCTCTGCTGGCGCTGCGACCTCACGAGCCTTCGAAATGGTAAGGACCTGCGCAGCGTTATCTCCAAAACAAAGGCCTTTTTCTTTGGGCAGCATATCCAAGCGATTTGAGAAAATCGAGGGATGCTGCCTGGGCAGGTTTTGGGAGACGGCTGCCTCGGTCAGACGCACCTCGAGCGGGCTCTCGATCGCGACGCGGGCAATGGGCAAAGACACACTAGTTTCATTGGAGCATAACTCGTTTTCGGGTGGTCGGTCGCGAACGGCTGTCGTTCCCTTATCGCTGAACTGATCTTTGTTTCCAGGCAGCGATGAGGCGCATTCCTCGCTTACAGTAGAACTTTCATCTGTCGCTTTCAGCGCGCGACTGCTTTCTGGAGGACTACATCTCGGCGCTTCGCCTACACCTTTCTGGGTTGCAAGGGCAATCTCTGCGGCATCCCGCTTTTCAGCTAACGCTGCGCTCTTGCTTGGAGCGCCACAGTCGCTGTCAGGTGACTGACAACGACGCTCTGTGCCGCAGGTGATCGCGTCAACTTCCCGACTGCCACTGTTCTCTACCTGCACCAGCGAAGGACCTCCTCTGGTTTCGTCATTTCGCTGACGTAAAACCTCACTGCAGCCTTCCTGGCGCGGTACCTCTGCCTTTAAATCAACAGATTGTGCCGCTGTTTCTGCTGAACTGGCAGTTCTTTCTGGGATTGACTCTGCCCTGTCACTGTTCTTCTGAGCAACTACGTTGTGCGTAGCTGACCAAGCGAGGCTCTTTGGCTGGTCACTGACGCACTGATGGGAGCGCTGCCCGCTGCTATCACTTCGGCTTTTAGACTCGGTCTGTACACGAATTCCGAAGTATCGGAAGAGGGCACTTTTCGCTTTGTCGTAGTTGCTGGCATCCTCATCGGACAGTCGCGCTAATACGGCGCTGACATCGCAAGGAAGGATGGCCAGCAACATCATTGACCATTCGCCCTGATCTAGCTCCTCCTCCGTACATATGTGTTCAAAATTCGCGAGGAAAGTTCTGAAGCTCTCGCCTCTCTGAAAAGTCCGCAACCGATCTCGCGCCCTTCGCCGTCTGAGAAACTGAGTCTTACGTGTGAGCTCCTGCTGCTCTCGTTCACGTAGTTCCTCGAGCTCAGCGCGTCTCTTACGGCATTGCTCCTGCCATTCTTTTTCAACCCTGTCGGCCTTCTCCTTGCGTTCCTTTTCAACCCTGTCGGCCTCCTCCTTGCGTTCTTTTTCAACCCTGACGGCCTTCTCCTTGCGTTCCTTTTCAACCCTGTCGGCCTCCTCCTTTGCGTTCCTGATTCCCTCCTGAATGACTTCCCAGGTCTCCCAAATTTTGTCACCCTCCTCCTTAGCACCACCACGGCCGCTAGATACAAAGCGCAAAGCGAGGTGCGGCCCGCCACGTCGCACAGAAACGGCGTCTTGGGCCTAGTTCTCCGTGCGCCCGCCGCGGCGCCACTGCTCGGGGACAACTGCTCGCGGGGAAACGCCGCGACAGCTGCGTCGGCACGCCCGTTGCTCACTGTTTGAGGCGTAAACAGTGCGCTTTCTACTTGCTCATTAAAGATTGCATTTTTAAGTAATCACTGAGAACGCCGATTATGTCACAATCACCGCAGCAGGTAGGAAGTGTATGCCTGAACGCTGTCCATAATGGCCGCCTATACGATGCACGACGGCGCGCGCGGCTGTACCTGAGGATGTTGCATTAATGCGCCTGAAGCTTTTGATCTACTTTTAAGGCGTAAGCCTTTTATGGCTCATGACTCGCCAGCGTGTCCGTCCGTCCATGCGTCCGCGGCAGCTGTCAATAATGGTTACTTGAAAAGTCAGTAATGATAGTTAATGGTGTAGTAGTATTTTTTATTATTTTTTATTTATGAAATACTGCCAACTGCCTCTTGGCAGTCAAAGCAGGAGTGGATACATTGTTCTTGAACAATTGCTAAGGTGAGTTTAACAGCGGCAAAGAAAGAAAACATGCTATTGACAATCAGCCACGAAGGAATGAGCACAATCAAAAAACACACAAAAAAAGAAAGAAGGAATACACTTTGAAAGGCGGACGGCAAAGCAAGAAGCGTTGTAATGAAATACTTGCTGCATCATAGGTAAGATGACACGGCCGTAACAAAAGATTCAACTGAGGGCATGTCAACTACTTCACAGGGTAAGGCGTTCCACTCGGCTGTGGTTCGAGGAAAGAATGATGAGCGGTAGGCGTTAGTTTTAACCTGCGGCATTACAATTGTTTTGCTGTGCTTGCCTCTCGTTTTCCTGGATTCGTTGAAGTGCATGTAAGTATGAAAACTTATTTTGACATGGTGGTTGACAATACTGTACATCATGTGTAGGCGGTGTAGTTTACGGCGCATTTCTAGCGACGGGAGCCCAGCTCGTGTTCTCAGGTCTGAAACAGAGATACTTCTATGGTAAGCGTTAAAAATGAATCGAAGTGCTTTCTTTTGTACCCCTTCAATGTGATTGATGTTTTTCTTAGTATGAGGGTCCCAAACAGTGTCAGCATAATCAAGAATTGGCCTAACGAGTGTCGTGAATGCTGCAAATTTTGTTGCACTAGTGCAGTGCCTCATGCGGTGCTTTAATAACCACAGCTTTTTTAGTGACTCCGACACAACATATTCAACATGTGCGTTCCACGTTAATTTGGAGTCAATTATAACACCAAGATATTTGAAGTTGTCAACCCGCTTGACATCAGCATTGTTAAAATTGTAAGTATATATTAACGGTTTTTTCTTTCTTGTGACCATCATGTGGGCACATTTAGAGACATTTAGGTTCATACGCCAGGATTGACACCAACTGTTAATTGCAGAGAGGTAATCACGTAGCACAATTTGATCTTGCACAGATTCGATGACCTGGTACACGATGCAGTCATCGGCGAAGAACCGGCATTGTACAGAGGAATCCAAAGACAGGTCATTTAAATAGATCAGAAAAAGAAGAGGTCCAAGGACAGAACCTTGTGGTACAGCGGATAATGCAGGGGCAGATGAAGAAAGTGAGTTTTCAATGCAGACATACTGTTGTCGATTGGATAAGTAACAATAAAGCCAATTCAAAATTTGTTCACTTTGCAATACACTTTTTAGCTTAAGTAATAACCTTTTGTGACAGACTCGGTCAAACGCCTTTTCGAAGTCGAGGAACAGTATATCAATTTGCCCACCCTGATCCAAAGCTACCATGAGATCATTAGTAGTGTGTAGTAGTTGCGTAACCGTGGATAGGCCACGTCGAAAACCGTGCTGTCCCTCAGAAAATAAATTATTATTTTCCAGAAAACTGCTTATATGATTAAAAATAAAGTGCTCCATTACCTTGCTAACGGTGCACAGGAGCGAAACAGTAGATGTACGAACAGTAATGATGATTAGTTAATGATACCCACTAAACGCGCACACGGCAGAAGCGCGGCATCGTGCCCCATATACGTCCCTGACCTCCACACAAGCATGCACGAAAATCCCAAAGAGTGCACGGCAGACACGAGGCAAACATTCATTCACGCGCACGCGAAAGGTCCAAATCCAGCACCGCAGACGCGAGGCAAACGTGCTCACTCATGCGCACAACAGCGCATACTCGCGGCTGACTTTATTTAGAAATAACACATATTTATATACCTTTATGCCTGCCAAATGATTGCCTACCGCGCACATGCCAGCAACCTTTTTTTTTCTTTTTTATACAATTTGACTGATGCATTACTTACGCAGTTATCACCTGAACCCTCAATGAAAAAAGCCTCTGCCAGCTCGCGTGCCGTCTGGTCTTAGCTGCGTCTCAAGATTTTGGTTCTAGCCAGCAAAGGCCGGCATGTTTTGCCAAGCGTCGCCAAAGAGCATGCGACGTAATGTAAGGGCAAATTGGAGCCTTTCCCATTCTCCAGCGAAACTTGGTACTCCCCAGTCGTTGGTTTATACGACGGCCCGTTTGGCCAATGTATACTCTTCCGCATGTCAGAGGGATTTCATGCACAACCCCCACCGAACACCTGCCAAACTGAGTGGCGTGGCACTTCGTGCATTCTCGCGCGCATCTCGCACGCGAGAACCAAAATCTTGAGGCGCAGTCATCACCAGACGGCACATGAGCTGGCAGAGGCGTTTTTTAATTGAGGGTTCAAGGTGATAACTGCGTAAACGATATATCAATCAAATTGTACAAAAAGAAAGAAGGTTGTTGGCATGTGCGCTGTAGGCAATGATTTGGCATGCATAAAGGTATAAATATGTGTTTTTTTCTGAATAAAGTCAGTCGCGCGTATGCGCTCGTCCTTGTTCTCTTCTCGTCCGTGTCTGTTTTTGCGCATTTCCCTGGAAAAACTTAAAGCGTTCTAGATTAATTCGGCATTTCTCTCTGTCTACGTGCAGCTTGGGGATGTTAAACTGCACACAGTTATTCACATACCTACCTAGATCGGCCTATGAGATTGTAATGATTTTCTGGCCGCCGCGGCGCCTCAGTGGTTATGTCGCTCGGCTGCTGACCCGAAAGACGCGGTTCGATCCCGGCCGCGGCAGTCGAATTTCGATGGAGGCGAAATTCTAGAGGTCCCAGCCAGTGCACGTTAAAGAACCCCAGGCGGTCGAAATTATCCGGAGCCCTCCACTACAGCGTCTCTCATAGCCTTAGTCGCTTTGGGACGTTAAACCCCCGCAAACTATAGACTAAACTAATTGTCTGCTCGGTCAATTCAGGTCAAGCCTAGTGTCAGGCGCTATAGCCACTGAGTTACAGTGGCCGCGTTTATGCCGATAATTTGTGCGGACGTTTTGGCGGGACATTTTGGCGGGTCATGAAATGACCAGCGCAATCTAAGACACGCACAGTGGGACGTAGGATGAGAACGAACACAGAGCTACCTATCAATTTGAAGGATTTATTTCCGGACAATTAGTATATATATGCAAATGAGGTGAAAGTGTTTCAGAGCATTCACATAAAAAAAACATCAAAAACAAAAGCTCAGGATACGAGCAATACAACGATTATGCTTCCCATAGAGATGACAGTTCAGTTTTCAGCAGTGCAATTGGAGGGGTGCTGACACACGAAATTCCTGGCCTTGTAACCTTCAGAGCCTCGATTATTACTCGTGCGCATCTCTCAGGGTTTCTTGAAACCACTGCAGTATCACTGTACCATGGCACGCATCGTTTTTTCTGCTTTTTTGCTTCTCAGAGTATCGGCAGTGAATGCACGCGACAAATAATAGAGTCCCTGGAGATTATATGGCTATTAAATTCGTGTGTGAGCACTCTTTCAATTGCACTGCTGCACAAGGAACTGTCACTTCTGTGGGAAGCCTAACGGTTCTATTGCTCTTATACTGAGCATTAGTCTTTGCTGTCGCTGATTTTTCTTTTTTGTTCTTGGCGTCGCTTTCGCGTGATCTGCGTAGTTACGCGGTGTCATCAGAGTCACGTTTTGCTCACCGCAGAAATGGCAAATTCATCTCGCACTGACCAAGCATTTTGCGCGCACGTGAAAGCGTATCCGAAGTTTGTTTTGCAGTTGCTCAGTTTAACAAGATGACCTAATACGTCAACGCGTTCACCTGAAGAAGGCCTGGCGTTGCTACAGGGGAGCGCTTTTGACTGGGAGCATGACCTCGCGTTCAATGCTGCCTCATGATATTCTGGTGTCCTTCTTCGCGTACAAATAGTTGTCGCTTTTACCGAAGAACAAATGGCTGAATAACTGCATGCGCTTCATTCGTAGGTGATAATAGCGCCTCAGATGCAGTGCATAACCACACCGCAAGAGTCCTTGCTATAATAATATTAATAATAATTTTTTTTTCCTCTTTCCAGTACAAATGATGCCTAAAGAACGCTTCAATGTATACACCTGCTGCTGTCGACACCTCCCTTTTTGCGGAGCCCTGACCCTTTAAAAATAAGGTGCCGGTAACTTTAATAACACTTTTAAGCCTGGACAATGCACTTGTCAGCTTTCACACGACTCATCGTACTGGACAGTTATGGGGTGTCCCTGAGGCGATGACACAGGCCTAGCTGCGCCTGTTGCTACAGCAGCGACAAGGTACTCGCATCATCATGATACTGAATATGTGCACGTATGTTGTACTATTAATGCGAAAGCCTTCGTTGGCTATGTCGACGATTTTGTGCCCATAAAACATGTCGGCAATGTTTTCTCCGTTCATGTGGAACTTAAGCGGAAAAGATTGATTGTATGAGGTAGAGGATGATGTGAGGATAGCGCACGTCAAAATTTGGTCAATGTGGAGCAATTGGTTAATTAATTACAGCCAAAAATATCACTAAAACGTCAAAATAGTATCGGACGTCGATATAGTAAGAGGACGTCAAAACAGTTGTAGTCGACAAAATTTCGAGAAGAAAACGCAACCACGTGCAACCAGGTTAACTAAAAAAATGAAAATTTATCAGAAAAAATATTATGCAATACTTTAGAGCGGTGGCGTTGAGCCAACGCAGTTGCCATGGCGACGCATGACGTCGCGACGTGACGTCATGTCTTGACGTTGGGTGGGGCCACCGTGACGTCATAGGAGAGAGCGCGGAGCGTCGGTGGGTGGGTGTGTATTGCCCACGCGCCAACTCCGTTGTCATCATGACGCGTGACGTCGCGTCGCCGCGTTGAAATGGTGTCACTTTGAGGAGCGGTAGCCGGATTTAAAAAAAATGAACCTTCTAGAACGCTCGTGCGTGCCGTTTCCGCTCCGGCGCTTCCTCTTACGTCAGTCGTTGCCTCACCGCCCTCGAGTGCGCATGTCTCTCATGTTTCTTTCGAGTGTGTGAATGGCGTGCGCGTGTTAGCGCGTTTGCCGTTATGGATAGGGCGCCTACGTCGTCAGACGGGACGCCTTCACGGTCTGCGAAAGGTGACGAGTGCCGAGGAGGCGTCAATGCTTTCGCATTCTCCCAATGCGGGTCGCCGCAGTGATCTCTAACGTTTTTAGTTGCAAGACAAGCGCGGCTACAGAAAAAAAAAAAAGCAGAAACATATGCCTCTGACCAATAAGCAAAGGGGTCATTGCATGTCTTAAGTGAAGAAAGCATTGACCAGCAACCAGCCAACCACCTACTGAGATATTTTCACGCACGCGTTTATAACACGCCGTTAGTCCCTTAATTGTACTTAAAAGCTAGCACATGGTGCGAGACTTGTCAGGGGTCACTTGGGAGCGAGCCAGAACGCCCAGTATTGACAAGTTCACTGCAAATTACACAGTGGTACTCTGTAATGACCGACAATATGTATTTAGCACCGCACTGTTCCCTGCATCTCCTTTGTCAGTTTCGCTCTTCCCCCTGTATTTTAGAACTTTGTATTGTAAGCCTGCCATACTTGTCTCATGGAGAGGGAAAGTTGGTTTAATGCGCCCACTTTGTTCTAGAAAACCTCAGAACGAGCGAAGTATTTTCAGCGAAAAGTAATAAAAAAAAATTTGCCGTATAGGCCAACCTGAATAAAAAAAAAGATAAAACACGACGCATTGGCATGCCTCTTAAGCCCCTGTAGGCCTTAATGGTTTTCTTAGTTCTAAGCAAAGCTGCAGGCTTTGAAGCACCCTGTAGTGAAACGAACAAGATTAACTTCAATCGCGTGGAATTCTTTAACGTGCACGTACCTCACAGTTCATGCGCCTGTCACGTTTCCTCACAGTTCACCTCTGTCAAAATTCCACCGCAGGGGTTGAACTCGCAGACTCGTACTGAGTAGCCGAACGCTACTGCAACTCAGACTCTCCGGCCGATTCAAAAGCGCGTTAGTCGTTCTGCAACTAAACGGTTGAAAACCACAACAGGCTAGAAAACGCGCGAAAAATAAAAACTCTATAAGCTCGGAGGATCGTGAGTTACACATTCCTGAGGCCCGTATTGATATCCGATATTTTAGCGCGCGCGTTCTGTTTTATATTTCGCGCCCATATGGGCGGAATTCTTGAAGCTTGATGGACGGCATTATTCTGCCTCTTCTCAGAACATAATGTAAACGAAAGCGGAACAACTCTATAGGATTTCTTTCTCTTCTTTGTTTCCTGGCAAGACACCTAAGAGCCTCCTTCAAGGAAGCAAACACACGGCCACGCCTCTCTGTCAACACTCCCGAGCCCGGCTAAGCTGTGCGTGGGGCAGGCAGCGCGCGGTTCGGGGCCGGGACCGACGGCTCGCCACACTCTGCCCGAGCGGGCGCGGTGGTTTTCCCTAACAAGCTCGTAGCAGTCGCGAGGACGCGCGTATCCGCTCAAACCAACAATCGGCAGCAGCAGAAGCGGCGGACCCAATGAAGAAGGACAAGGCTCCTGACCCCCGCGTGCCGGCGGCTCGCGCCCGACCGGCTAGCCGCGCAGGGCCCGGGCTAATGAAATCACAGGGCCCAGCTCTCGGGGGATTTGCGAGCGGCGCTGGCGGCGCGGTGCTCGAGCTTGTTGGCCCCAAGCTCGCTGCCTGGCGGCGGGAGCCGCCGCCACGCGCTCTCTCCACGACGTTTATTCAACTTGTGTGCCCGGACGCGATCTTGTCTCGCTCTGTATTCGCCTCTTCTTATTCTCTCTCTGTGCCTTTCTTCCTTCCTCTTGCTTTCTCTCGAAGAAAGAAATAAACGGTCACGAGCACGACGCTGATGTCTCCTGTCGAGGCCGCTGTCTGCTGCTGTTTCCACAATTCACCACTGCAGTGACAGCTGCAGTCAGCAGCCCCAAAACTTAATGCTGCTCTCGCCTTGTTCTTGAGTTCCCACTCCGGCATAATCTAAGGTCGTTCTTCAGAAACGCGCGGAGACGTTTCCGATGAGCAGATGAAGCGGGAAACGCTGGCAGTCCAAATGGAACTACCCCGAGAACGGTCACAATATGTTGTTGTTTTTTTTTTTTGCGCTAGGTTGCCCCGAGACACAAACGTTACGCTAGTGCTGTTGCGATCTTTGCTGGGTGAAAATCGAGCAAAATGCACTCCGGAATAACAAAACAGCATGACAACGTCATAGAGTTGAAAGAATTAATACCGCTCTCGGAAAGGAATAACTAACGCGGATGGTATTCGAGGCAAAGTTTTGGAGTGCATCCTTCTATGCTAAGTGCTTTGCTTTCTTCAGCGCGCAATGAAGCCGCGCCTTGCGAATCGTTGAAGTTTTTTTTTTTTTTTAGAAGAAAACATAGCAGGGTGGAGGAGAAAAAGAACGTCTGCCAGGGCACTTTTCTTCTTCTTTCTTTTTCCCACCTTTTCTAATTTATTTCAAGGCGCTGTGTTCAAAAGTACTTTTAACAGTTGAAGTTACCTTGTGTGAAATATAACATGCGGTGAATGGCTGTTAGGAGCACTTATAGTTGGCATGAAAAGTGCCTGCAAACGTTTACTCGTAGATCAGCGAGCTTGCCCGCTGGCCATACAGTGAGCCTTGTTCCTCCAAAAACATTGCTTTCAATGTCCCGACCAGACACGCGTCAAGATGGTGTTGTATCTGGCTTTTCTGCAACTTCTTTCATTCTGTGGTTGCTTCTTGTGTTCCGTGCTTGTGAGGACGGTTCGTGCGATAGAAGTGATTGACGCAATGACTGGGCGTGCTTCTTAATCGTCGCTGTTTTCAAACTATACGCACACGTGCATGGCGTTCCAAGCTCCAAGATTTTTATTCCAAAAGCAACGACGCTTACAATGGCTCTCATTGATGAGTGCGGGCCGTTACCGCTGCTTAGACAAAACACGTAAATCACGCAAAACATTTAAGAGCGACAAAAAATGCGCTCAGTAATGGCACATATAAACGCGCACACTCACATGCACGCACGACGTGCTTCAAAACAGCTGCTGCCAAAAAGAGAAAAGATACGCGTCGCCGAGAACCCCTCCCCAGCGAGGAGATGCGGCGCGCGCACATGCACCCGTGTCTGGCGCAGAGAGTGTGCGCGGCGGCCCAAGGGTTGCGGGCGGCGCCTCGGCCTAATCACTCATTAGCCAGCTCAGCAGCGGCCGCCAACGGCCAGCGCAGCGGCCCCTCCAACACTCCGTCCGGCCGGAGCGGCGCCGAGAAAAGCCCCCGGGGACCGTGCTTCGCGGCCGTCTTGGAGAGGGGGCCTCCGCCCGTAGGCTTCCTCTCCCTGTTTGCTCTGTGTGATTGCACGCGGCCCAAGCCCGGGGAAAAATCATTGCGAGTCAGCACCGCTGCGAGGCCTGCGATTGCTGCGAGCTGCGGCCGCAAGAATTTTTTTTTTGTTATTCTTTTCGTTTTGCTTTTCCTTTTTCGCGCCTAAAGAAGAAAGGAGTGAACTGGGCGACACTTAACGCAGGTTTTCAATTCAGTAACTTTCACGCCATCTTCGGGGTTCTTCTGCGTCAATGACCGCGTCGCATCAAATGAAGTGTTATAAGATCTGAAGACGCCACATCCGAAACTCTTTCACCTTTTCTTGTCTTATTTTTGCCTCTTCTGTACCCGTGAACACCCCCCCCCCCCTTCCCCTCCCCGCCCTCTCTTCTTGCTCGTCTTAACATAGAGGGTGATTAAGGTAACTTTGGCTCAGCTTTAAATAATTACGACCTGCTGTGCAGAGCTTCGACTATGCATGATTGTAGGCGGTCTTGTTAACCAGGTCAGCATATATTTTGTATGCGCCAGGTTTGCCAAGAATACCCGCTTCGGTTGTCTTATTCAAAAGTTATTAAAAACGTTTTTTTTTTTCGAGCTTAAAAAAATACCATGGGAACTAAAAATTGTTAAGTCACTGATCTCCCGCGTTGCAGTGTTGTCGCCTTCAAACGAACGCCGACTGCAAGAACTCGGTGACATAAAGCCGCAGGGAACAAGCAGGCCACTGGTCACAGCGATGGTTCCACGATGAGCATGACAACTTCGCTTTGTCGGCATCACTGGACTGCAATAAATTATCTGTGCTATATCGTGAAATGGCGACAGCGTTTCACGGTATTATGGGCAGAAGCGCACTGAGGGGAAGAACTGCCAATGGCGGACGCTTGATGCGCACGGTCACGTGTGACATCGACAGCAAGGGAGCACTCTGCACAGCTAGCATTCAAGACTGGCTAACGCTGTAGGCCATCGTCCAAGGTTCCTGTTCCCCACCAACGTGGAGCTATCTATCGATGCGGTCTGGTACAAAGCGAAGCGCATGTCTTCACGCAGTAGTCGCGTGAGGCACGTGTCGACTACACACCGAATTATCACGTAACAGTTCCAGTCGTCACAGGCAGCGCTGAGTGCCGTATAGACCTTTGCAGCAAGGGCTACCTAGCACCGCCATATTGCTCGCGGGTCTTTTGTATGCAGCTGGCGCTAGCATTGTGGAAGCGGTAGCGTAACCGGTAGGCGACTGTCCAGAGAGGAGGCGTTTCAGCATCTCCCTCGCCCGATGCAAATGTCTATAGGCGACGAAAATGCATAAAGGTTCGCCTGTGCAACGCTTAGCCACAGGCGACAAGGCAAAGTTCCTTTTCACGTCGCAGTGGGCTCTGCAGAAGAAGGATCTGCAGGTACGGGCATCTGAGACGTTCGCAAAACCGCCGTGCCGAAGTTCCACGAGGCCAGTTTCTGGATCGGCGCATGCGTGTAGTGCCTAATTACTGCGCCCGCTATCTTGCTCCCAAATATGAAAAATACGCACATGGATTAAAAAGTATGGCAGATAATCGGGAGCTGGCAATATATATAGTGAGCGCGCTCTCCGCGTTTCATACTGAAACTTCTTTTTAACGTGGCCGGAAAAAGACAGGCACACACGTACTGGGAGCTGCAACCTCCCCTAACCAAAACGCCACAGGCGGCATTGCCCACGAAGCTGTAAGCGGAGGTGCGTGCGAATGCCGTGGGCTTCACGGCAGCATATCTGCGCTCTCCCAGGTGTGGGAAAGAAGTTACGCGTGAGTCGCTTCGCGTCCGCCGCTCTTAGCCACGGGTGGCCACGGGACGCCGCCTGCCGCAAAGCCCAGCTGCAAGTGCGCAAGCAGATCAAAGCCGACGGACCGAATGGGGCGCGGTTCCGCGTTATTGGCTTACCACTGCGGCCCTCCGCACAGCAGCTGAGCACCCCCTGCTCCGCGTTTAGCACCGAAAGCGGCCCGTATGCGGCGAACGCTCCCAGATTCGCATTTGCCTCTCACTTTGCTTTCCTCTTAGCTCGGTGGAAATCCTTGTGGCAGAAATCTCGAGGCACGCTGTTCCGACTTTCCTGCGCCAGAAGATTGTGCGCGTGTCAGCAACACAGCTATCGACAACTCTGCGTTTTTCCTGGTACGGATGGGATTTTTGGAAAGGGAGAAGCTGCAACACAAGACAGAGGAAGAGCACAGAAAAGCGGCTAGGCTAAGAAATGAAGTCTTATTTAAAAAGAAAAAAAAACAGTGTGCGAAGTAACAGAACCTCGCATGCGCCACTGTCAACTTAGAAAGAAACTAACGTGTTAATATTTAAGAAATAACATTCCTTATCCTTTGATAAAATAGTGCTATGCTTAGGAGCCTGGCCGTGTTGTTTAATATATATATGGTTGGTTGGTTTATGGGGTTTAACGTCCCAAAGCGACTGAGGCTATGAGAGACGCCGTAGTGGAGGGCTCCGGAAATTTCGACCACCTGGGGTTCTTTAACGTGCACTGACATCGCACAGTACACGGGCCTCTAGAATTTCTCCTCCAAAGAAATTCCAGCCGCCCCGGCCGGGATCGAACCCGCGTCTTTTGGGTCAGCAGCCGAGCACCATAACCGCTGAGCCACCGCGGCGGCAATATATATATATATATATATATATATATATATATATATATATATATATATATATATATATATATATGTATGTGTATGTATGTATGTGTGTGTGTGTATGTGTGTATGTATGTGTGCGTGTGTGTGTGTGTGTGTGTGTGTGTGTGTGTGTGTGTGTGTGTGTGTGTGTGTGTGTGTGTGTGTGTGTGTGTGTGTGTGTGTGTGTGTGTGTGTGTGTGTGTGTTCTTCCGTGCCCAAAAATTGATACCTCATTCAACCTAAGTGCACAACCCCACATGCTGCAGTGCAACGCCAAGAGACTATGTTCTTAAGCAGTAATCTTCGCTCGGTGTTCATGCAAACTCTTGTTGACCCCATGCTCCTTATGCAAACTTTTTCACGGCCCAAATGAATTTGGAAAAACATTTTCCTGGCGTATTTCACGGAATAATTCATATGTTTTGTTCCACACTGGCTCTTTTGTTTTCAATGGAAACTCGAGAGCAAAGACGTTATAACTTTGCTGAAGCTGAAAATCCTATGTTCACACTTTGGCTGTTGTGGACCTTTGTCATTCTATGGGACACCCCGTGCACATATGGAGATACCTGGATGTTCTTTCTTTGCTCAGATGCATCTTCACGCCTTCTGAACAGTGGCTTTCCATTCTTTTTGCAGAGTTCCAGCGATCGTTTTCATCACACCTGACGGAAATCTCGTGCCAGACAAGCGTTACATTTATGTTGCAAAGCTCGAAGATGCAAGTATGCCTGCAGCTTTTGCTTCAGGGCGTTTTGGAAGAAGTTAGCGGTACCTTTGCTTACTCATTCGCAATGGTTAGGATCTAAGCTTAGAGTCCTTTCTGAGATTTTAGCGGGTACACCTAGCACACATGGCTAACTCCAGAGAATGTTGATGCCAAGTCAAGAAACCGGATGGAATTGTGAGTGGGTAAATCATGAGTAAATTTGAAATGACACGAACAGCGTACTTTCTCAAGGCACCCTCCGCAACATCAGGGAAGCACACATTTCTCCCTCCATGCGGTAGGTGCGGGGCTCGATCCTCAGAGTCACCGGGTACCCATCGGTGGTACAATGAGCACATGTTTTCCCCTGGCCTAGTGCTCTGCTTTTCTGGGGTGCAAAGCTTGGAATATGGGTCTTTGACACCATCTTTAGTAATAAATACGTTTTTTTCATAAGGCGTTCTTGGGCCAAAGCTGCCCTTGAGCCATTAAAATTCATCATAATCATCATAACTACATAGGGGCAACGCTTAAAACGACTAAAATATTATCAACCTATCTTACCGCGCTACATGTGCTTTACTTGAAAGATTCGGTTTAAATTCTGGAAAATAAAAAGAAGTGTTTGGTTTGGTTTATGGGGTTTAACGTCCCAAAGCGACTAAGGCTATGAGAGACGCCGTAGTGGAGGGCTCCGGAAATTTCGACCACCTGGGGTTCTTTAACGTGCACTGACATCGCACAGTACACGGGCTTCTAGAATTTCTCCTCCAAAGAAATTCTAGCCGCCGCGGCCGGGATCGAACCCGCGTCTTTTGGGTCAGCAGCCGAGCACCATAGCCGCTGAGCCACCGCGGCGGCTAAAAAGAAGTGTGTTGCGTAGTAGTGAAGCTGCACATGATGCGCATGACCCAGTAGAATATCGTCCTTTTGAATATGGAAAGTGGTATTAACACAAAGAGTGTGGAAAATAGGTACGTACATTTTAAGAAGTCACAAAAATGTTGAGTCCGAATTGCACACCGGGATAGAAAAGCGACATCTCCGGTCTCTTCAGTGCGCTCTCCCATTGCTACGAACATTTAGTTCTTCGTGAGGGCACGAGTATAAAATTCTTCGATACCCAATGAAACAGCTGAATTTTCTCAGCACAGGCTTCAATCATGTTTCTCAAAGCAGCCTAAAGAAATCCTTGCCCATAATGTGCCCTTTAGCGCAAGGCTGTTCTGATGGCGTTGTAGTGGGGGTGGGCGAATATTCTAAAGTTCCAAATAGTGAATCGGATATCCTCCTATTCGATTCACTGAATGAATCAAAGAGTGCACGTTCAAACTTATTCGAAACAAATCAAATATATTCTCAACTGGAATAGTTCGCGAATAACTGGCACGATTTTATCATAAGGCGCACCGTAGTTTTTCTTCGACGACTGTTTAAAAAAAAAGAGTGTCCAAAAAGCGCATGCTGCCTATATCGCCCTGTGCGGGATGGAGACCTGGTTCAGCTCCGAGACGCTGTACGTTCGTGTGGTGGCTTGCATGATGCTCATATATAGCTTCTAATTTTGGGCGACGCGGCAGTGTTCATGCAGGCATAGCAAACCGCGTCCTGATGCCCCATCTCGGAGGTCATGATTCATATGTAGATCTGGCCCCTCTCATCTGCTCAGATGGGGCGCTAGTTTATCTGCAGTTGTCATGAGGAGAAAATGATAGTTTTCCTATACATCTGACATGACAGTCATCTGACATCTGACATGACATGACTTGGTGTTGATTGCCATCTACAAACTAATTCTAGGTGGAGACTTGAACATTGACCTCCTACACTCGTCCCCACAAAGTGAAGAATTGTGCTGCACTTTAGAAACTAATGCTTTTATTAATCTCATAGAACAACCAACTCGTATAGAGCGGGATACATCTACACTCATTTACATTTTTATCACCAATGCTACAAATGTGCCCATCAGTTCAGGTGTTCTTCAAACACACATTAGTGACCATTTACCTATATATTTAGTGCTTAGTCATAAAAAGTTCCAATTAAAAGACGCGAGACCGACTGTAAGTACATTCCGGGAGATAAATGAAGATACCCTGGGGTCTTTTTATAATTTAGTTTTAGGGATATCATGGGAGAGTGTTCTTTCAAGCGCTGATGTGGAGGAGGCTTATAACATCTTCATAGACAAATTTATAAAGGTATATAATGATTGCTTTCCCTTCAAAACACGTAAGCGGCCACGCAAAGCATGCAAACCTTGGATTACAGCTGAATGTGTCAAGACTATAAAGCTGAAAAATGTTCTTTATCAAAAGTTTTTAAAATCCAGAAACGAAAACGATTTAGGTGACTTCAAAAAACACAGAAACAGGACAAACAGCCTATTACGGAGAATTAAAAAAGAGTACTTTGAAAACCTTTTCATGCAGGACACGAAGCAAACTCCGGAAATAATTTGGAAAAGATTAAACACACTCCTAAATCGACACACCGGTGCAATTGATAGCCCGATGGAGATATGTATGAATGGCACAACTCTTGCAGGAGAAGAATTAGCTAAAGCTTTTAATGATTTCTTCACATCTGTGGGAAATAGTCATCATAACCCAAGCTGCATGAACTTTATGCACCAACCAACAAAAGAGACTGCATTTTTATTCCCAGTAACTGCAGATGAGGTTGTGTCTACAATCTCATCTCTAAACAATACTACCAGTACTGATGTAGATGGTTCGGAGATTCGGCCACTTAAACATGTTGCTACTATTATAGCCCCTGTTTTAGAGTACATCATTAATCAAATATTTTCATGAGGCCAATTTCCTCGCCGGCTCCAAGTGGCCAAAGTTACTGCCATATTTAAAGGTGGTGAGAAACGTGACATGTCTAACTACAGGCCAATTTCAATACTCCCTGTATTCTCCAAGGTCGTTGAGAAGCTAATACACGTACGAATGAGCTCATTTTTAACAAAACATCAGATTATGACACCGTATCAGTTTGGGTTCACCAAAAAACGCTCTACAGAAAGCGCCTTGCTAGTGCAAAAAGAAATCATTCTTAACGCCTTTGAACACCAATTGTATTCACTTGGAATTTTCATAGACTATTCAAAGGCATTTGACAAAATAAATCACGTTACACTATTAACAAAACTGGAATATTATGGTTTCAGAGGCTGTTTCCTTTCTCTTATTAAATCCTACCTACAATACCGCCAACAAAGGGTGCACATAAATAACTCTTGCTCCAGCTTCAAACCACTGCTACATGGCGTTCCGCAGGGAAGTATTCTCGGGCCACTACTTTTCAACCTATATATTAATGACCTTGTTAACATAGATTTAAATACATCATTTATTATTTATGCCGATGACACAAGCTTATTTTTCTCCCATCACAGTTTACCTCTGCTTGTAAAGAAAGCGAATGCAGTGCTTGATGTATTGAACAGTTGGTGTCTAAATAATTCCTTAACTATAAACGTCTCGAAGACAAAAGCAGTTCTTTTTCGCCCTAAAAATAAACCAGTCAATTCAAATATTGTCCTGCAACTTGGTCTTTCGGTCATAGAGGTGGTACCAGTAATAAAAACCTTAGGTGTCCTTTTTCATGAGAATATGCAGTGGAACGCACATACTGACCTCGTTCACTCCAAACTATCCCGAATAGTTGGTATTCTTGCACGTTTTCGTAACTTTCTTCCTAAGCACATTAAATTACTTTTCTATAACTCCCTTTTCACATCCGCATTATCGTATTGCTACTTGATATGGGGCACAACAACGTACACAAACTTGTCCAAAATCTATCGACTGCAGAAAAAAGCTGTAAGAATTATTTCAAATGAACCCAATGACGCCCACACAAAACCTCTTTTTGATGACCTTAGATTACAACCATTACCGAACCTGTTCAATGCACTTCTGTTAAAACGTCATCATGCCTTTCATCTAAATAATGACCCTTTCCTTGAAAACCTTGCGACCCTGTCTCCATTTGCGAAAGCATATAGCACACGAAGCAGTCAGACATGGAAGATTCCTCACACCCGTACTAACTATGGCCGCCAAATGCTGATGTACACACTGCCACACGCTCTTAACTCTTCTGATAACACCTCCAAGTGATCTATCAATCAGTGTATGCGTAATTACTCAAGACATTAACACTTACAATTAAGAACCCGCAATGTTAGCCCTATCACTTAACGTGTTTTTATGATTATGTAAAGCCGTCGCCATATATATATTGCTTTTCTTTATATCGCTATCACTTTTTGTCCACTGCTGTATTGCTCTGTGAACGGGGTGCTAGCCTTTGTCAAGCCGTTACAGGCTTTTTGCTAGCACCCCGTTGCATCGCGAGTTCTGTAACATCATTGTTGATGCTAAATAAATTTGAATTTGAATCTAGTGGAGACCAGTGTTGCGTCTTTTGGCAGCTTTAGCTATAACTCCATAAGTTATAGTGCCATACCCCAGCGCCACCGAAAGCGCCTCGCAGCTTCGCACGATTATTCGCTTCGTGCGCATATTCGCACAAGTAGCGAATATTTGTAAAAATACTCGATTCGCACACACCTCTGTTGTGGATATTCACCCCCCACTTTTTGCAATGAACCTTCTTTAGTAACGATGGCCCTCAGCGCTGCAATGAGCTAAGGCCTTTCACTGAGAACAAAAAAAAAAACTTTCGACATTTCCCAGGACCCTTCTTCATAAATTTCAATAAGTTCTCCCAATGCAGTATCTTCAGTAGCTTCACATCACAGACCCTTACTTTTGCCGGGTTTGACGCTGAGCGCGAAAAGTACTTTTTCATGGCCACATTGGCCTTTCGTTAAACCCTCTATTAGGGAGCACTACAATACCACATTCTCTGTCGTACTGCAGAATAACAAATTTCGAATCGTGAAAATGGTTGTTAACCATCATTTCGAGCCCTTTGTTTCCAGCCCAATTCACGTTGCCAGAGTTCAGAAGGTAGCCCTTTTCGTGAGCAGGTAGCAGTTAAATCAGTGACGCTTTGCTCAGCATCAATAGCTCAAGCTTCCAGTGTGCCCTGTAGAAGAGTCTACAATTATAGGAAGGATAGTGTGTCAACAACAGTTCACGTGCACACCGAGAAAATTTATTGCTGTTAAAGGTGGTGCACTTGACGTTGCGTTGCATGCAGCAGGTGACGTCGTTCAGTGAATTTCAGTGGGTTATCAGTTTTCTCCCACGGAAAAACAAAACACACACGAAATTCTGCAGTCTTTCAGGCTAAAGAAACACGGGTATTCTTACGTGACTACATCAGCACTTTTCGTAATGGGTAAGGATAATGATTTCTTAACTATTAAGTCCCATGTACGCGTGCGCAAGCGTGGCCTATTTTTTTTAATAGAACTTTAGTGTCCAGTCGTTGTACTCTGCATTTCTCTGTCACACGCTGTCTTTTTACGCTGGTTCTTCTTTTCTCAACAAGCTGGAGCGATGGGTCTGCCATTAAAGGCCTACTTGACCGAAATTTTGCAAACCGTAAAAAGGTTGTTTTTTTATAGTACACCCCCGTATTATGCTACCCACAAAACATTACGCTCCAGTTTCAAGCAGTTACGGTGAAAAAGGCACGCAAAAATCGGAGTTTTCAATACCGAAACTGGAAAAAACGGGCGCCATTGCCGCCCGCCGGAAGTGACGCATGTTTGAGACTGTACTCCGGACGGGTTCGGAGCGTCTGCTCGTTGCGGCTCGAGCAAAGCGCTGGTAGCGGTAGCACGTGCAGCATTTTGTGCGATAAATACTGGTTATATTTGAAAACACACATCTTGAAACGGATGAAACGCCCTAGAAAAAGTTTTAAACGTGTTTTATTTGCTGTAGTAGACTAGAAAAGCCCTGGCTCAACCTCAGTGAAGATGATCGCGCCGCAATGCTTGTGAGCGCTGTTTGCCTGGCAGTATTCGATTACAGCTTGTGCAAAGTTAGGATATAGCGGAGGAAGGAAGCTTATTCAAATGGCGGCCAAGTAGAAGTGCTTGTATTATAAAGTCGGCTTTTTTGAGCGGGCACGCGCGTGCCAACAGCACGTGTGCGCTCTGCTGTGCGTGCAATATGGTTGTTGTCTTCATAAAAAAAAAGACCTGCCTTCTTCTTTTCCTTCTCATTTTTCTCCCCCGTCGAAAGGTATTCCTGCCTGTACACAGAAATTTGGAACAGGTGCTGTGAACGCCAGTTAAATCAATAAACACAGATGGATGTGTAAAAAGAGAGCTGAAGAGAATGAAGTGCTGCGTTAAGCGAAAGAATATGCCAGAAGCAAAATTTGTGTTGCAAAATAAATATATATTTTTCTCTTCGAGGACCGTGGCATCAGTGCGGTGCCGATGGTGGGCTGGTTCATCATTGCGCGCCTCGATCGGGCAAGCCACTGCGCGTTGCGAAATACAAATGAACAAAAACTTATGCGTTGCGTTCGTTACAGTATTTACCTAGAACCACTTAAAAGCCCGTGTACTGCAGGGACAGAAAGGTTTTTCTAATCTTTTCAAACCACACAGCTCGGCAGAACGACGTGGTTGCCGAACCCCAGTCGACCGTATACGCCCACCGCGCAAATTACCGTAGGTGTCTCTAACCAAACATATGAATTTGATATTTATATGTTATGGTATTTATATGTTATGGGTCACCAACTAGCCCGCACCCTTACCCTACTGAATAAAATCAAAATTCTTTGAAAAGATTATCATTCAAATAACATGCGTGCAGTTCTCTGGGGTCTTGGAGACGCGTCTCGAATGGTAACGCTGAAGCTTCCTGTAATCGACCTCAAGTGTGAATGGCGTGAGGCAGTAAGAAAGTCGACGTTTTCAGTAACGCTTGTGTGGCCTTCCAGGATTCTCAGCCCGGCCTGCAAATCTTCGAGGCAGCAGATACACTCGGCGCACGACGGCATTATTGCGCATTGGGCAGAGCTGTACCTGCAATAAACGGGTGTGCATATGTTGATTCCTTTTCAGACGAAGCAGACCTCTCCTAGACTTCTGCCTGGTGTAAATAACGTGCCGTCAAAAGAGCGTTGCTCGATGAGCAAAGCCGTCCACTTTAACTTCTGGACCGGCTTAGCTAGCTTGTGACAAGCGGTTCCCCCCTCCTCTTTATTCTTCCGATTAGAGACGCCTCGAAGCCTTCGGTTCGTGGCATGCTTTGCCGATCGGGCCAGAAAGACGTATGCTCTGATGCATGATGTAGACCGGGACAGGTCTATTGACAAAGCCCAACCCACAAAAGGGGTTAGCGCGAGGCAGAAGCGTCAGTCACCCACCATTATCTTTTTTTAAGAAGAGAGGGGAATTCACGTTAAAACCTGAGCTCCAGACAGCTGACACCAGCTTTCGAGATCGGGGGTGAAGGGCAGTGGCCGAGAGGTATATACATGGTGCTTTCCGCATTCCTCGTATTCCCTTCCGCGGCCATGTACTTCGTCTACATGATGCCAGCAGTTTATTTTTCTCGGATACCATCGAGCTTCGCGGTGAAAACAGCCAGAAACGTGCCAGAAGAAGAGCTTACAAGGGGCGCGCACTCACTTCAGAACGCCTGAAACTGGCGAGCCGGCGATGCCGGTGTCTCAAATGTGCGGCATTTCCGGTCAGGTTTGTTAGTTGTTCAGCACACCGCTAGGGGTCTGCGTCGTCTGCTACAGAGGTTTTTGAACGCTTCTAACTAAAATTCTAGACGCTTCACAGCCTTAATATTAAATATAAATATTGTTAATAACATGTACACTATATCGAGCGCAAAATTAGCCGAAGTAAAGTTTCGGTCAAGTAGGCCTTTAAGTTTGATTGCGGCACGAGTAGGCTGCGTTTGGGCCACCCGATCGCTCTGTGGTAAGGTTTCCTGCTAGCTGGTAGAATAGACCACTTCAGCAGTAAACGTAATGCTGGCAACCAAGATGTCGTGCAAAGCAGAACTTAGCTCGACTCGAAACAGTGCTCAGGCTGCCGCGGTGGCTCAGTGGTTATGGCGCTCGGCTGCTGAACCGAAAGACGCGGGTTCGATCCCGGCCGCGGAGGTCGAATTTCTATGGAGGCGAAGTTCTAGAGGCCCGTGTACTGTGCGATGTCAGTGTTCGTTAAAGAACCCCAGGTGGTCGGAATTTTCGGAGCCTTTCAATACAGCGCCCCTCATAGCCCGAGTTGCTTTGGGACGGTAATAAACACCCATAAACCAACCGAAACAGTGCTCAGCATCGTCTAATGGTCGAGCTTTAATTTTTTTCCCGTTTTGTTTCTACGAGATTGTCATTTCATGATGCATGGCAGACAACAGCTCGGTGAACAACACGGAGTGAAGGGAAGAAACGGAACGGGAGAAGCTTTTCCTGTAATAAAGCTCAGCTGCCGATTGTCTGGTTACGTTTCTTCCTTTCAGTCCGTGTTTGTCATCGCGCTCTACCTTCATTCTTTACCAACTTGCCCTGCTTTCTTCTCTAATCACTTAATGATAGTTTACCCTTTTTTTCTGCTTCAACCAAAAATGGTTAATGCAAATGATTCCGTGGGAGCCGAGTGTCGTTATAAAAACAGCTGTAAGATAAAAAACTTTCTGAAGATTATTCCAGTCGCCCTGCGATCATGAAAAAATTCAAGCAAGTATGCAGTAAATAATCTGTGCTTTCGCTTACCCAAAATGCGTTGCAGTGCACCGCTTTAGGGAAATTAAAGCCTCGAAGTTGTAATGGCTTCATTCCACAACTTTCTCTCTGCCCGCGCAACCAGGGATTTTTGCTTTCTTTTTCACCTACTTCCATTCGCTTGTTTCTTTCATTGTTTCTTTTTCTCTTTAGCCTGCTCCGCCATGCCCCGCAGTTAACTACGGCACACACGATGCGCTCACACAGGACGAAACAGGGACCTTCAGAAGTGGTGCGTCTGGTTTGACTCGGCTGTCACTCAGCCAATCAATTCACCCCACAGACGGTCTAATCAGTCATCTCGTTCCTGCAATGATGTCACTATTAACAAGGCTCCGCGGGAGGTAAGCAACAAAAAACGAAAGCGTCAGAGACGAATGAACAGCGCGAAAGAAAACTGCAGGCGCTAGCAGCATGGGCGGCGAAAGGAGAGGGAGACCCGGGAAGTTGTGCTCTACGAGGAACCGCAACTCAAAGCTCTCCTGATCCACTTTGTGCTTTAGGACGAGCCCCGCTTTTCCCCTCGAGCGGAGTTTTGTATCTTCCGGCTGCTGTATCGTTCTTTCTCCCCGTCTCTGCGCTGCGCCGCCGAGCGCACGGCTGCCGTGATGGACTCCCCTCCCCAGATTCCCGCGGCAGGAGCAGCGGCGGCCGCCACCAGAAAGGGCCTCGCTCCTCCCTCCCTCCCCGCTGCTCTGCGGGCCACCTAAGATTCCCCGAGGTTAGCTCCCTAACGAACTGCACGTTCGGGGCATCCCGCTTTTTTTTCTTCCTCCCTTTTCTTTCCTCCTTATTCTCTCTTTGCGCTATTCTTGTACAGCACCTCGTTGCCCTTTTCATCTCTCTCTCCCCAAGCCTCGTGCGAATTGTGAAGCTGCGTGACGAACGAGATTCGAGCGGCGCTCGTTTGAACGTTGCGATTTCAGCGCGTGCCCCAGGCGCTCAGAGCCGAAGGGGGGCTTGGCCGCGAGGCGCGCCCACAACTGGTCAGCGATTCCGCCGATTCGGGCCGGGCGCTGCGCTCAGTCTACGAGTCAGCGAGCGTGCCTGGACTGCCCCGACTTCACCGGAACCTGCATGGCAACGCAACACGAATGCATCCTTTCCAGGCTTCGACAGCTGGAGCCTAATTTTGCAGTGAAGACGGATCAGCTGAACTTGTTCTCAAGTTTCGCGCGGAAGCGCAGTTTGTGGTGATTTGAGAATAAAAAGGCTTTAATATCACAGTGCTTGGGATCAGGTGTTTCAACGCATTTTATGACACTTTCGTTAAAAAGGCGACTTGGGTCGTAAGCAGCACTGGGTCGAATTCAGGCGAGGACATTTTGGGGTGACTGTTCGTTATTAGATTTCACTTGCACCACAGGTCGGATATTTCCTGCAGTCAGGAGTTAGTTCTGGTACTGAGTACTGAGTATTTAGTGAGTATTGGGTGTTGAGTGAGTACTCAATCTCGAACTCACCAAACACAAAGCGCTCAGTACAGGTTCGATAGACGTCGAGGTACGCGCGGAAATACTAGGAGTACGCTCTTCTCAAAACTTAGCCTGAGGTTGTCATGCCACTGAAATTTCTAAACAAAAAAAATGTGCGAAATATTGGTATTGCAGCCGTAATCCCGGGCTACTCTTTCGGAGAAAATCACGCCCGGGTCACCAGTTATACGTGGCTTTGCGTGCACAGGTTTTGCATGCGTGTGTTCCACTGCTGTTGCTTGTAAACTACGGTCGAGACTCCTCACGCTTCTACTAGCAG
The DNA here is from genome assembly GCF_055824585.1 of Amblyomma mixtum. Lineage (NCBI taxonomy): Eukaryota > Metazoa > Arthropoda > Arachnida > Ixodida > Ixodidae > Amblyomma > Amblyomma mixtum. Next base: position 243,689,199 of record NC_143014.1, read on the forward strand.
CGTTTTCCTCTCTGTCCTTCATGTAATTGGAGAAACAAACAAATAAAAATTGGACAGACAGCATCTCGTATAAATAAAAATTACCGAGGTCACTTAAGACTGCTTACGTGCTTTGGATGCTAAAGCATGCAGTGTCTCATCGTGAGCTCTGTGCTAGGTTCATTACAGATTCATTCCTTTCTAATGACACGCCTGCTCATTAGCATCCAGTAGTGAGGAAACGCATACACTATAGGTTCACCTTTATTCGCCGCAAAGAAACGTGGTTTTTATTCATATGGGTTGCGTGTTCGCCTCGCAGTCTGAAGGTCCTCGGTTCAATTCCTGGAACCTTCCCAGAAAACTTTATTTTCCTTTGCTGTAAACGTCACTATCTTATGATCTGCTGCTGACGTCATGCGACAGCATACTGACGTCACTGACGCATTTCGTGCCATGGACGGCGACGGGCACCGCCTCTTGTGCCCACGGGACACTAAATTCTTTCGCATTAAAATGTAACATACCTTAAAACGCGCCGTCGTACAATAGTACAATTTATTCAAGCCATTCATAAAGGAATAAAAAGTAATACATCGTTTTCGAGCATTTCCGGAGGTAAATAGTGCCCGCAAAAATGTCTGGAAACGTGTATTTAAGGACAGATAGTCTCTATTCCAGCTCAAAGGTTAAAATTTTACTTGGAAGGCCGCTTGAATGCTTTTGACACAAAGCAAGGTTCAATAGTTTAAATATCAGTGCAGCCTCTCAGTAAGTGACTCGGTTAATATAACAGCGCTTGGCTATTTTTCTTTTCCCTTCCTTTCTGCCCTTGTTCATTCACTTTTCCCAAAGGCAGGTAAGGATAGAGATTGTTACCGCTGGATACCACAAGTCGTAATACGGTCGAGATTTTTTGCAGAGCTTTATGACGCACTTAAAAAAGCCTTTAGGCACTGCGGAATACTCCCAATAAAGAAAAAATAATAAAAGAGATTACAAAACATGTTTTCTTTACTTTAGCCCCACAGCCCTGATATTACTTCGATGCTGACACGTTTGTACATTAATTTTGTTACATCGAGGAATCCTACTTGTTGATTTTGATTCATCAGTGCGTCGTGGTATTCTCTTCTTTCATTAGGAATACGCTCTTATCTGTGCAGCAGAAAAATTTTTTTATCTTTGCTGAAATAGAAGCGAACCAGGAAATTATGTTTGGTCTTCAGCGCTTCTGTTTTGGGTCCATGAGTAAATATACGCCTGTGTTGTCGGCCGCTTCCACGTTTCGGAACAGACTACTGAGCAAGCTGCTATTTGTTTAGAACAGATTTCTTTTCTCTTTTTTTTTGCGACTGTCCCGTTTTGCGTTGTAGGCAGAATTAAATTTTATATCTTCTAATTTAAGTTCTCTGGCGTATTAGCTTTGTTTCCTTGCTAGTTAGGTTTCATTTCATCTGGGCCAATCTACAACCTACTCGCGCCGCTATATCAGAAAAAGAAGAAAAGATATTCTGCTCCCTATGCTTACCGACAAATAGTCCAGTTGTGACTGTCCCTGAATTGGTTCTTCCGTTGCTTTCTGGGCTCCTGTTTTGAAATTTTGACAACAGCTTCCAGTTTTGAAGAACGCAGCCAGCATCGTAAATTAAAAGCAGCGTTTTCGATTACTGAAAAAAAAAAATAAGAAGAGAAACCAACGGCATCGAGAGGTGAGAAGGTCGTCTCTCCTGATTGCAGGCTTTTGCACGCGCACTGCAGGCATTGAACCAGGCAGCTAGAAAAATCCCGTCCGAACGGGCAGCCACTCCAGATGGCGCTCATTGTGGGCGCGGCGTCAGAGCGGGGGTCCTAGGCGCGCTGTTTGAAGCGGGCACCGGGGGCATCGCGCACCATAGGTGCCGCGGAGGCTGTCGCGCGGCGCAGAAACCACATTTGCGGTTGCGTCAGACAGCGGGACGGTGCGATTCAAACAATGCCGACAGCCGGGGAAACGAAAAAAGAACAACAAAGAGTGGATGCGCCCTAAAGAAACCACCGCGCCAAGTCGCACAATGAATGGCCGCGTGCATAGCGGCGGCCGCCAAGTTGGCAGATTAGCAGCAGCATGGACAGATCCCGTAACTCTACACCTGATCAGCAACGGAAGTGGCTGAGGCCGCTGCATCCACCCTTCGGGCTTTTTTTATATGTGTATTTCTTCCCCTGACTTGCGGTGGCGCGTGCAATGGCTTGGGGGCAATCTGCCGGGCCAGTTAACCGCCCGTGTCAGGTTGCAGCGCGGCTCCCCTTCATGTCAACGAGACTAGCGGATCTTCCTCCCCCCTCCCCCCGCATTTCGCACCCGCTGCAGAGCACCCGTCGCGAATCATGGGAAACGTTATTCACTTCTCTCTCGGCCGTCGAAAAGCGCTGCGCGCATCGGGTGGCGCGGGAGCAGCGGCGGCGGCTCTTTTGTGCGCGCCCAATCGCGCACCACCGCCGCGGGATTCCGCCGTGGTAACGCCTCCGCCGCCCGCGAAAAACGCGTTTCACGCTGTAGGCTGCGCCTGCAGATTTCGCGCAGCAGCGTGTGTTACAAAATGGTGGCGCAACCCTACAAAGGGAGGCCGGAAACCTCCGCTCTCGTGTGCGATGCAAAGCAGCAGTGCACGTTGCCCGAAAAACGGGTGCCTGAGAGGGAAGACAGCAGCGTAACGAGGAAGGGGAATGTAAGCACGCTGATCGTGAAATACTCTGGGTTTCATGCGCAAAATACACGACACAAAAGAAACGAGGTAGACAGGACAAGCGCTTCATACTCGCAAGATAGTGAAATACGTCGCGCCGAAGTTTATGCTGCCTGATTCGGGGAGCGATTTTTCTGCTTTTGGAGCGCAAAAAAAAAAAGAAGACAGGCACGGTATCCTTAAATGTATAGAATTCGTGAAATTTCTTGTAGCTGAAATTTAAGAGATGACATCATGATAGCCTATGGAACCTGTCTTGATGAAGGGAACACTCCCTGTTGCACACCCAAGTCCTGCTTTCTTGAGCACCACCTTTAACTGTAAAGCGATTATGGAATATTGTAAGGTACCGTTATGAACATATTGATAGGAATGGTCTAACCTTCGGAAGCGTAGCAAAGTCTTGCTTTTAAACTTTGTCCTGCCCTCGCACCAATAGTTAAAACCGGCATAGAAAACCAATGGGGTGCGTTTTTGGCAATTGTGAAGCGTCGTTGGAATGTTGCAAGATACTGTTATGAACATATTGATCGGAACGATTTGATATTCCCATGCGTAGCAAAACTCTTGTGTTTAAAGTTTGTCTTCCGCTTGAACCAGGTAGATCAGACAGACATAGAAAAGCATTGGGGGGCTTTTTTGACATTAAATAGCACAAAACTAAAAGCGATCCGACAAAGTACCTGCGGATATATCGATCGTTCTGGTGCAACATTACGATATGAGAAAAAACTTCGTTTATAAACAACTTCCCGATGAAAAAATGCGCTTGTACATAATTTCCGGGTATGTTTTTCCTCCTTCAGGCTGACAGGCATCTATTCACACCTTCACGCGAAGCCATACACTTCACACTTGTTTCCATCCAGACGAATGATGTGGCCTGGGTGACCAATATCATCTAATACTGCGTGTTGCATTTATTTTTTTCTTTTAAAGCTTCCTTTCTCTTATTCCCCGTTGTTTTCAAACGCAAGCACGGCCTGCCAACTGAGTTTCGTCCTGCTCATGGCGGATGCTATACCCTGGGACGAGGGAAAGCGTGTCTCGTCGGAACATAGTGCCGGTGACACTCCATGAAAGTGGTGGAGAGCTTTCAATGCTGTCGTGCCCCGCCCGCTGTGAAATGAGCGAATACAGACAACGGCAGAAGTAGACACATAAAAAGAGACGCGAGCAGTCTCTTTCACGAGCTGTAGGGCGACGCCGTATACTGATGAACAGCTCGAAGCTGGAACGACATTAGTTGAAGGTTAATATACAACCTGGCTAATGCTAAACAAATCTGTAGGTTTTTAATGCTGAAATGAAAAATAAAAAAAGAAACTCCCGAGAAAGAGCAGGAGAGAACAATTTTACTATCTAATTTGTACGCGCACAGCTCGCGTATTCCACTTTTTCCCATCCATTAAACCGCGCACATTTCACCTTGAACGAGCAACAGCCTTCGCTTCCGCGCTTCCAGCCAGCCCGAAAACAAATGGTCCGGGGCGCAAGCCGGGGAGCCTCGGCAGCTCCGAGCAGTCAGAGCCAGAGGCAGCACTTTGTGCGCGCCGCCTGTGTTGACGAAAAGCAAGAGCGGCTGACACCGCGGCGGCCCCGGCGGTCGTGCCAGCGTCCGCGGCGACGGCTTCCGTGGTCAGAACTCGTTAGGCCGCGGCCGAAGCGTCCCAGCGCCGCGCTATCCCGAGTGATTTGATGGCGCGCCGCGTCTGTGCCGTGCCGCACGCCAGGCCCGCCTAATGGCCCGAGTGCGCGGCTTCTTAAAGCGCTGCCGTGACCGCACAACGGCCGCTCAAACACTTGCGGAGGGGGACCCCCCGAGATCCATCGAACCACCGGACGACCCCGGTCTGTTGTTTCAGCGCTTCGATCTCGTCTGGCAAGAACAGGGCTCGAGGGACAGTCTTCGAGGGGATTGATTTTGTCGCTTGGTTCCGAATCGCTGCTGCCGCCCACGTCCGAGGCGCACTGTCTCTTTGCCCTTTCCGCGGGCTGCCCTGGAGTGTGTTTTCCCCTCTCAGCGACCACCGACGCTCTCCTTTTCTCCGTACACAGTTTGTCGACAGCCAATCTTGTCGCAAGCATTCCACGAACTGCCTGTCGATCGCTGTTCTCCGGACTTGCGGCAAAGGCAACATACTCCCCCTTCCTCGCCTCTTTACGATCAGTTTTCTGAGCTTGTTTATATCTTCTTACCAACGCTCCCTGCCTTCTGATTCTGATGGACACGACCTCGTCAGCGCATCTCCAGACGCAGAGCAAAGAGCGCCGCATCGAATGAAAGCTTTCTTGCTCTAAGCGCACTGATTAATCTACACACGACCGCTTCCGGCAGTTGCGGTTTCAGACACCGTTCACAGGCGGTATTTTGCGAAGAATATTTTTGCGCTTCATTCTCTTCTTGCGCACGTATAGAACCGGCCGCTGCTGCCTGTAACAGAAGGGTGGATGTAATTGTCATTGTGCCGCTGTTCTCGTGCTTCTCAAACCCTCGATGTAGAGTGCCAGCCTGGAACGATCGGCCCTGACCTATTCTCTGCGCCTATCTTTTCATAATGCTCTCGCTATTTCTCCGATAACTGCGCGCGCGTGTGCCTGCGTGCTTGTGTGTGTATGTATACATTAATATATATATATATATATATATATATATATACACACAAACACGCAGGCACACACGTGCGCAGTTATTCAGAGGAGTGCATAATAATGACCAGCTGTGTGCGTTCTCCATCAGCGTTTAATTTTCTCGTTCGCTACAGTTATTCCTTCCAGTGCGGAAAGAAGTTAGAGGTCGTGTAGTAGGAACTTGGACGCTAACTAATAAGAAAGTAGTGAACTAAAATATTATCTTGCACTGTAACTTTCTCAAGTTGCTGCTGCTTCTGTGATCGATCTTTGTACAGGGTCGTCCACTCTTAGTTAGAATGCGCTAGCGCATAGCCGCACTCTTCAGAGGGCCACCGCGTGCGACACAGTCGCTCATTGCAGCAAAGTGGCGCAGGAGAAGGTGTACCTGGACGTGGTGCTTCGCGTAATCTGCCACTTCGCTTCGATGCGCAGCCGTTTCGGACGCAGTGACCCTCCAAAGAGCACGGCCATGCTCTAGCGCATTCTAACTAAGAGTGGACGACCCTGTACGTTATCAGACTGGTATAACACCGCAGCGAAAACCCACTTACTGTTAGCCTTCCTTCGACTCCCTTCCTTTATTGGCTTATTTCCTTTTTCAGTCTTTTTCTCTTTTTTTTTTTTGCACAAGTGATGAAGCCGGAACCCCGGTTAGCTAATTTATACACGCTTTCTAACATAGCTCTCGCGGCAGCTTTATGATTCGTTGCGAGTTGATTATGTGTCGGAGAGGTAATTAAACATGGCAGAAAAATTTATAGCGAGTCTTACACTCGATTTAACGCCACCGAAGATTATCGATGCCGGTGGCAGGAATTCTTAGCCAGGATAAGCCTCGTTAAAAATGTACGCGCTCCCCGCCTCTTCAGCTGGCGCTCGGATGCCAATTTTGTTAGCTCAAGGCCGGCGCCGCAACACGACGAGACCTCACGGGGGAGAAGCGACTAACGGTGCGACGTTTACTCGTAAGCTTCAGAGTGGCGTTCTTCGGAGCAGGACGACAAAGATGCAGCGGGGGTGCGTGACCGTTTCCCGCTCAGCGAGGGCACGCCCTCCAGGCGCAGCGAGAGTGACGCCAATAGAGTTGTCGCGGGCGCCGCCAGCTAAGCGTTGCATCTCCAATCTGCATGCCGAATGAGAGCCGGCAGCCGCGGCGTCTCGCTTGCAGCTCGGCTGCCAATCATCCCGGGGCGGCGGAGGCGGGCGACATTCCGAACACGTCCTTCTCTGTCATCCATCCCCACTGAGACTCCCCCGAGGATTTGACGAGTGAAACGCCCTGGGATACGCGCAACCCTCCAACTGCGGACAAACAGGCGCTGCAGTCGAGACGAGGAAACGGCGCACGATTCGTGTGGCGACAACACGCTAACGAGACCAGGTTTCCTAATGGGCTTGCAAGAGGCCACAAAACGGCTAATGCGACAGTGAGTGGCCACATGGGTAGCTGAGGTGACCACCGTTAAGTATTGATTGATTGATTGATTGATTGATTGATTGATTGATTGATTGATTGATTGATTGATTGATTGATTGATTGATTGATTGATTGATTGATTGATTGATTGAACGATCGATCGAGTAATCGAATGATCTAGTAATATATCTGCATCGTAACGTTCACAAGAATGCAGGAAGCCAGCTACCAATGTTTACATCAAGTCAAAGAATTTTCCCCTTCGCTACTAACATTTTGAAAGCGCGCCTTTTTCTTTTGCAGGTAAATTTTCAGCCAAAAAATATATATTTCTTCTAATCTGACTGTACCCTTCAACAATTTCACATTTCTAACAGTTTCCAACCATTTCAAGACTAGAATGAGCCGTGCCTGTTGGCACATGGCATAAAATTATCAGCGCAGAAGACGGGGACTTAGCAAAATATGCACACTAGCGCTGTTGGACGTAGTGATCATGGACAGCTGACAGTTGTTTGAGGCTAAAAGGCGTTTTGTTAACGTCGGCTGTCACCCCCGTCTCAAGGGTACCGCACAGGTCCTGATTTTTAAAGGCACACGGCGCGCAGCTATACACCTTTTGCCGCTAAAGGCCTAGGAGCTTGCGATCGCAAAGCCATCCAGCGTAGAAAGCCCAAAGAAAAGCAAAAATCAAAGACGCTAACAATGTTTCAAAACGCCTTATTAATGCGAAAAATGATTCCATGGTTTTACTTTTTGGATTGGTGTTCGTATATTAAGCTCAGATCCCAAGACACTAAAAAAGTTATGAGGAGCACTTAAGTCTCCTTACGTGCGGCAATGCGAAAGCTGTGTGTGGTCCGCCACCTGCGCAATCTGCTGGGCTAGCACCGTACATTGCGAGGGGGTTTTCAGTGTGTGCCGCATGATGGCGCTACGACTGTACGCTAAACACGGAGGAAATTTACCATAAACAGAGGAAATTTGGTACTCGATTGATTGCGACATCTGTAACTAACATGCTCGTAATTACTCGTGTAGGCATTAATACACATCTTGAAGATGCGCTTTTAAGAAGTGTGCATTCACTAGACGCGCCATTATTCAACAGCAAAAGACTTATTCATTCGAAGTTGATCTATCAGAAACGAATTTTCTTTGTTTGTTTTTATTTAATGCACAATGTGACAATTGAAAAACGAACCGCTACTGCCACTACTTCTTGCAACAGCTACTCTGGAGCAGCTATTTCTTGCATCAAAATAAGAACAAGCGATTCGTTGTTAGCTTGAAAAATTGGTGAAATGTTGAGCATGGTGCTAGCAACTGGTGCCACCTGCATTGTTCTGAA